>NW_006799998.1:207174-229906 GCF_000485575.1 Poecilia formosa
CCTCCTCCTCCTCCTCCTCCTTCACGCGCCTCTCGGGCCTCTCGCGGCTCCTCAGAAGTCTGCTCGAGGACATTCCGGGAACCATCTGTTTCCGGCTGAGCGCCGCGCGTGGGGCACGCAGGAAGCGAGGCTCACAAATTTGCGAGGAAAGGTGGTTGTCTGCCAATGCGCTCGCTTGGAAATATCGCCCTCTCTCCCTTGTTCCCTCCCCCTCCTCCTCCGCTATAATCCTTTTTCTGTCTTGTTATACACCTAACACGAGAAATGAAGTGTTGCGGTGCAGAACGGAATATCAAGCTAACTCTGCGGGAGGAGACAGCATTTTGTATAGTGCAATTGCCAAAGACATTGCAGGGGAACTCTGAACTGGTAGAGTTTACTGTGGTATTCATGAAAGTTAAGGTAGGTTCATTTACGACCTAAAGCACTTTGAACTGCCTTGTTGCTTGATTGTACCATACAAGTAAACTTCATTCATTTGTATAGATACTCAGATTCTGTCCAAGTACTTTTTAAAACTACGAGATTAAATTAAGTAAATCTGTGAAAAGTTTGTACCACCCAAAAATCTTACATGCTTTTTCTTTAAACTTTAGATCATTTTCATTGTTTTTCATTCCACTTCTTGGCCATGACTGCATATTGTTGAGTTTGTGTTTAAAAGTAGGGAAAGAGGACCAGTGATGGACAAAATGCAGTCACCTCTTTAAGAAGCGGCAAAAGACCAAACACAGGACATAAGAGATGGATAATGAATCTGATCATCTACTGGTTTCATTTGAGAACTCTTTGGGAATCACCTGGTCTATGTCAAGGTTTATCTTTTCTTTTTTTTTTTCTTCCTTAAATGTGCATTAAAAAAAGAAGGAAAAACACATTTTGTCTCAGTAAAAGCATAAATTTTCCTTTTTTGTGACCAACACAAAGTATTGTAAAACCAATTTCAGAGTCTTTCTTATTTAGTATTTGGTTAGGCACTAAATTAAAATGTATAGAGATACTAAAAATAAATACAAGAATAAATAAATACATAAATAGATGAATAACATAAATCGGAAGCAAGAAGGAAAGCATGAATAAAGATTTTTGCACAATGCAGAAAATAATCCCTCCATGGTTTTGTTTTGGCTTGTTCTAATTAAGACATTTTGAGGTGGAAATACGTATTACCACAACCAGTATTCAATTAAGGCTTAAATTATAGATCACATTTTTATAACAAAATACCCTCTAGTAACTTGATCATAATTTAAACTTAACTGGAAACACAAGATCTCTATTTGCTCTCACTTTTGAAGTGTTTCCTCCTCCACCTGCGAAAGGTGAGATAATGTGACCTACAGAAGCATCACCGGATACGAAAGGAACCTGCAGACACCTAACAGTGAGAGCGAAGTGTTAACAGGATCATAGCCTGAGGCCCAGAGAGAAGTTTTAGTCAGGTGCATTCTGCAGAAGTGTGCGTTTCGATATTATGTTCAGTGCTTCAGTGTATGTTTCATCTAACCATGCTGCCGTTTTGTGATCCAGCTGCCCACTTGTAAAATTTACACACTTTACACACTTGCACAACTCTTGCTAGATATAGCTCTCCAAAGGCAGCAGTGTAAATCCTCCACTTATATGTTTGACTGTTTGACTGTTGCTTCTGGCTTCCAAACTGCAGGGTGTCTACAAAATAGCATCAGCTAATTATGAAGCAGACTAATCTTAAAATAACTTAATCGCAATTACAAACATTGCAACGAGGTACAACTCCAATTAGCAGCAGTCCTCAGCTACAAAACAGCTCTGGCAATTAGCGCTTTCTGTGAGTTTTCATAGTAACATAAGGCAACTAACAGAACTCAAAATAAGGCAAAGTGTCAGTGAAAAAAAATAAAAAGGTTCAGTAAACAAATTTGCAAATTGATTTGTCTCAGAGGGAAGGAAATAAATATATGAATATGTTGATGGAACATGGGTAAACAAGAGAGAGGTCAACTGAAACAGCCCGACCTACTCTCACTTTTTTGTTGTTGTTTCAAATTCTTTGATGATAAATTGGTGGTTATTTTTCTAACTCATGCATTTGCTCACAGGTATAATGCATTTTTCTCTTAGACATATTGCAGCGGCTCAGAGAAGAATGTTATCACATTTGGAGAGTGATATTGATTAATGAGAATCTTGTTGTCACACACTGAGGATACGGGCGACTGATTGCTAAAGATCAAAACAAAGGAGAGCGCCAGGTAAGAACAAACATGGAGGAACGGTAAGTAAAGCTGACAAATGTAGACACAGTGCTGTTTCCTAGAACATCGCAGATAAAGAGGAGGAAAAAGGAGGGATAAAAACATTTCACAATGTGAAGTGGAGCACCATACACTGTAGAGGAGGACGGAGGGAAGGAGAAAGGAAGAGATGGATGGATGAGAGATAATTGCATTAGAAAGAAGAGAAGGCCAAAAGGAAGGAAATGATTAGAGGAGAAGGGACTGATATCCAATAGAGAGGAGGGGAGACAGAGGAGGGAACGGGTGGGAGCGGAGGGTTCACTTACTGCCCGCCGTTCAATACATACTGACACCCTCTACGTGTGTCAATACACAACGTGTGTGTGTGTTTCTGTGTAGGCTGGTGGAAGTCGGTTCATCCAGGCACCCCATAGTATTGTTTATCATTTTCCAGTAACATTCAGGTCAATCTGTTTTTCCATCCTTGTATTGCTGGAACTTCCACGTTGTCTTCGTTTATGATTAAGGGAAACTATTTGTTCATATAGATGACATGCAGTTCCTTAAAAACGTGTCCACGCTTCTTAAACTTTTGCAGATTTTGTCTTTTTAGTACAACAACGTATTTTATCAGAACTTTTTAAGACAAATGGATGCAAATAATTATGTATGTCCAGGACAAGGTTGCCTTGTTTTCCAAATCTTAATAATCTTAATAAGAGCAGCATAGATCAATGCTCTAATCAAAACATTGTAGATACAATTACAGCTGCAACTGCATGTCTTTACTAGTTTTTTATTCTTACTCTTCCTATTTACTTATTCTTAAAAAAAATCTAACTTTCTGGCATTGAATGGAGAGTGTTTGTGAACACCAATCTTTAAGTTTAAACACAGATGGATTCTGACTGGACTCTTCTAACACATGAATATGCTCTGATCAGAACCATTTTGATTGGACAGTTAAGACTCACAGTCTCAAGTCCAACAGATTTTTGGAAAAAGTAAAGTGTTTAGCATTGAACAGTTTCCCGGGCCATGCTAAAGGACAGCATCACCTCAGCATGATGCTGCCACTACCATGTTTCTCTATGGATATGGTGTGTTCTGGGCAATATTCAGTGTTATGTTTCCTCTACACATAGCATTTATCTATGTGTAGATAAATGTGTACAGCTCCTACCTAAAGTTATTTGGAAATGTTGACTGCTAATTTGATTAACTGTAATATGATTTTAGCTTGTTTTGTGTTTTACTAAATGACCGTTCATCAAATTATCATAATGTATAAAAAATATCTAAAATAAGAAATTATTGCATTGTTTGATCTTGTGGATGTCCTCTTTCTAAAACTTTGTGTTTTATCATTTACTCAGTCACTCCAGCATGTCTCCACTTTCACCCTTTTTTATCTTCTGCCTTGAAAGTTATATTATCTTGCTGTATATCTCCTGCACCTCCCCATCTATCACCCTTATTCACTCCTTTCACTCGTTCCTTTCTCAAGCTCCCTCTTTCCAGGGAGCCCACCTTTTTGTCATTGACCCCTACCCCTGTGTGTCTGGGCATTGACTGGCTTTCCTCGTGTCACTGAGGCTCTCTGTCGATACTTACCAGGTCTGGCCACCCTCTGCGCTGTGGCCAGAGAGCTGTAGAGGAGAGGGAGATACACCAGATGCTTTCCAGCTGTGAGAGATAAAATACAAAAAAGAAGACACGTTAGGGAGAGTGAAACATCAGGAGTACAGAGGGAAAAGGTAACAGGGATGGAGTGTGTGCGTGTGCGTGTGTGTGCGTGTGTGTGTGTGAGCAGTTGTTCAACAACCTTTTTAGTAGTGTTTACAAACCAAATGATAGTAAAAACTAAACTACCCTTGTTTATTGAAAATCTACATGTCTGCTTCCCCCCTTTTAAGAGGCGAAGTGATAAATATTAGCACATATCAGCAATCTGTCACTTCTGAAGGTGTAACAGCCACAGAGGCTCACAGTTGTTGCAATGAAGGCTTTAAAACTGAGAATAAATTCAGTTAAGTCTCCCAAAATCTTATTTAAAATGGTTAGTGATTAGCATTGAGTCAAATCGGCTGTCTCTTTGATCTAGAAGAGCCCTAAAGCATTTGCACCAGTTTCCATGTTGTTTTCCTGTCACTTTGTCCCGTGTGTTAACTGGAGTTTCCTTCCAAATACAAAGAACATTTAATTGTTGCAACTTATATTCTTACTTAAGTGTAGCTTTAGAAAAAGCAAATTTCCCAAGAGATAATGTAATATAAAAGGGCCACTTTATTAGGTGCTCTTGCTAAAGTACTTTTTAATACAGATAGTGAATCAGCCAATCACATGACAGTAGCTCACTGTATTTAGACATCCAGATGTGGAGAAGACGGCTTCCAAATAAAGTCCAAAATGTTTGTTGTTGACAAACTGTCCAGTCTGAACCCCACGCCAGCAGGGGGCACTAAGCAGCAGGGAGTCTTGGTGACCTGCTCCGTTAGGAAGTCATGTTTTTAAGAAACAAGGGGAGATATCTGACACAGGACCTGAGAGATGCATCTGTGGTAAGTCAAGTTTCTGCCATTTCCATTGAAAGTAGCTCTGTCAATGCTAAAAACGATTTCATGTTAATTAGATTAAGTTTGATATTTTTAAAGCTTGCATTTTAACTGAAGAAAGTGGAACTAAATGTACCAGGGAGACAGAGCTTTGGAAAAGTTCCTTTTCATTTCTTCAGTGGTTGCTTCTGACATGCAACATTGCTTCATTCCTTGAGTTTAAGAGCCTTTTAGGCCTGAATGATCCAGGCCTAAAAGCTAAACTCAGTTTCTCTGAAAATAATAAAAAAAAAAAAGACATAAATGTGGTAAGACTGAAGGCTATTGAACAAAACAGCAGAGCACAGCACAGAGAGCGAACACTCTGAAAAGGGATTCGGTGTACAGTTTATAGAATAAGCTTTGTCAGTGTGCTGATAGCTGATGCAGTAAGTAGGATAAGTTGTGTAATCATTTTATAGTATCCGGTAAACAGCGTTATGCATTGGTGACATCCTGCAGTACATATTGTCTTGACAAAGTAAATGCATGATTCCACCGTCAGAATTCATACAGTATCACTTACAAACCATGTGGGCATCACAGCCTATTTTACAGTCTACTCCATCTGCAGCAGGCTCGGCCTCCCATTCCCTCTTCCCCTCTTTCCTCTTTACTCTTTTCATTTCCTCTAATCTCTCACTCTCCCTTGTTCTACCTCTCTGTCACTTTGATTTCCCTATCCACTGGGCTGTGGGATGTGTGCATGTGTGTGAGAGGGGTTGGGGGGAAAGCAAGCGTGTGTGCATGTGTATTGTCCATTTAAAGACCATGACTTAATTGTGTAAAACTGTTTCACGATTGTAAGAGAATCAGTGGACGTGTCCTTTAGCAGATCAGTAGACGTGGCATTGGAATTACATGGCGTGCCTTGTGTAATCCGTGCACCTCAGGATCAAGCATCTTTACTTTTGGTGCCTGATATCTCAATGCATTCCCGTCTTTGGATAAAAAAAAAAAAAAAAAGGTTTTATCACGGCCCAGTTTGCAGCTGTCAAAGAATATGTTCCGTACGCATGTCTGTTTTTGTGGATGCATGTGTGAACAACATAAGTAAAAAATGTGTTTTTCTACTCGTGGGACGTGTGTGCGTGCCCTTGCGTCTTGTTGGATATACGCGCCTATATGAGAGTAGACAGTGTGTGCGAGGAGAGCAGGGGAGTGAGAAGGACGCGGCGGCAGTGGGGGGGTGGTGGGAGAGAGGCAGCACCAGGCCGAGGGGCCCCCCTCTCGTAGACAGTTTGACTGATGACATGCATTAAACAGTTAATCTGTCTGATTGAATGTTTGCTTCCTCCAAATTGAAACATTAAACAACAAGGCGAGAGTGAGAGGGAGGGGAGAGCCCGGAGAGGAGAGAGGGATATGGCTTCATCTATTGCCCAAATCATGCAAAGCATGAGACTGGAATATATAATACTGTCCTGTGAGCCAGAGAGAGGGGCTGCGAAAGGAGGAGAGAGATTGGAAGGGACAGAGCGAGGAGTGTGAATGAGGGAAAGAGAAAACGAGAGAGTGATGAGAATGGAAAGGTTCTGGGAGGACGGAGAGAATGTGGGGGGAGAGTCGGAAAGATGCAGACAAATATGCTCTAAGAGAAAGACCCTTAAAAAGCAAAGTTCTTTCTATGTGACTGCCTGTTAAACAGATCCTAGACAAAGATTAAACAGTGCCTTTTCAATCGGAATATTATGCTGTCTGCAAAGAAAAACTTTTATTATTTATTTTGTAATAAATTCTGACATGTTTTGTCCAACAAAAGCTTTTTTTGAACAAGCATACCTCCTGTCTGCCCATATAGACATTATAATTTTCTGCGTGATTTTAATGTTTGGACCTGTGACATTTCTGAAGTGTTTTTTTATAGAATTATTTTAAAAAAATAATTATTTGCAATCAGCAGATATGTAAGAACTGGAGCTACTTTCAAGATTACAAGTTATTTGGAATAAATTGGACTATGAAATATGATTTCTCCTCTCTTATTATTCATCTTTTTTTTTTTTTTTTACCAATTATTAATGACTGTCTTCACTGTATCCTAGTGTTAATATATTTATTGCATTTCCAAACTTATTGCACTGAAATGTTTGGTTTAAATCTTAACAGCAGCTTATCTTGGGGTGGGCGGTAAAAAAAAAAAACACGGCGACAGACATATAAATGATACGTTAGCTTTTTAAGTGAGCTGGTGCCACAAAAATGCTGGCAGCAAATTGGGAGAAATTGGATGACCCCTCGCTGTTAATGTGATATGTCATTTAGCCGTAGCATGACCCAGTCCCCTCGCCGGGCTCAGCGCCGTCAACACCCTCCAAATGGTCTTCCCTTCCCTTTGTCTCAAGTGCATATTCTTCTCACTCGAAATGACCATCATTTTCTTCACCGGCTGATTCTGGTCCGGCTCTAAGTCTGCGGAATAATTGCACAAGCAGATACCCGCCAGGCGCTGATGAGCACATGAGCTTAAAGCCACTTACCACCAAGCAGTTTGCAGCCAGAGACAAGGAAAGGAGAAGAAGAAGAAGCAGAAGAAAAAAAAAACAACAGTGCAAGATGAAAACATTAATGGATAGGTTGCAGGATGGACGGATAAATTGATAGATCTTTTAGAGAAGGTCAAACTTCTGTGCCCACACGCGGGACCATCATGAAGAGAAGAGAAATTGATTGCCGCTCACAAAGGCGCTGAAATGACTTGAGAAATTATTTTCTGGGCAATGAACATTCTGGGAGGTGCAGAGGGGGAAGGAGAGATGTCTGAGGGAGAGTGCAGCTTTCGCAAAGGGTACAGAATGGCTCATGCAAGCTGCCGTCAAGTGCAGTTGTTGGTAAGAAAGCTCATCGAGTGGATCCTCAGGTAGATCCCCCGCCAAGTTGGCTGAAGGGTTGTTAGAGCGTGTGTGTTCTGCATGTGTGTGTGTGTGTGTGTGTGTGTGTGTGTGGACGTAGTGGTGTACGGTCTAAAATTATAAAAGGAACTCTTAATAAAAAAGCTATCCAGAGAGCAGCAAGACCTGCATGAGCTGCACTGTTACTGTGACATGAAAGCACACGTAACTGCCTGAACATTAGTTGTCAGAAACTTTCAAAGCGATAATGTAAAAGTTTCACCTACTTGGGTTTTGCAAGTGTGGTTGTCATTGATTAAAAAAAAAAATTAAAAAAAAGCAAATCATGGTCTACCTTTAAGGTTTTATTTCAGGTCTTTATGTTATTGTAATTCTTTTTTCCTCCATTTTTCTACTTTTCTCAAGTCATGGTCAAAAACAAAGTATTGTAGTGAAAAAGTATTAAAAGTCCAGAGAACGACAAACCTTCAGGAAGGCAAAAGTAGAATTGATTCAAAGTAGAAAAATAAAAACATTTAGAGCTGTCCATGAAAGCAATGTGTGAAGATAATAAGACAGGTTAAAAACTTTTTAAAGCACTGTAATTTATGACTCTGGTAATGCTGGCTTCCCCCCCCCCAAATATCTTCTCTGAGATCAGATGATTTGAATCAAATGTCCCACCACCAGCAAACCTATTTGTTTAAAAGCTTTTCTATCAACCCATTAAAAGTGGCCAAATTATGCAGAAATGGTTTTTGCAAATCTACAAGAGCCCAAAGTACATCTGACTTGCCTGCATCGTCATGTTTCTAATTATTTTCCCTCCCGTATTTAACAGCATCATTGTGAAACACTTTTGCTCAATTTCTGCCTCATTGGTCGTTCAGAACCAGTAGAATGATCAGAACAGTCAGCTGACCAGTTAATGTTGTGAAAAATGTGCTTTCGGCTCAGACCCTGATAAAACGACGAGGTAAAACCAGGCTTTTCAGAGCCATCTATAATGTGTATTGTGGTAAAATAAAACATTGATATAAATCTGGAGACATGAGTCACTTGAAGTAGGTTACAAATCTTTAGAAGAGCATGAGTTTGACAGACTGCCCCGAGGAAAACTTGTTTTCCACAATTATTCACTAGCCTTTAAAACCTGTATTGCAGTAGCGATAGGAAACCAGCAATAAGAGGAGAAATATCTACAATCCAGACCAATTTTCTGTCATTGTGTACGTTCCAGAGTTGTTTGTCTTTTTAACTACAATTTTTTTATTTGCTCGGGTCCCTTCTCATGTTTCTTACCTCCGTTGTAATTAGGAAGCCACCTCAACCTTTCAGCTTCTCCTATCAACTAAGACCACCTGAACAAACACGTTCTGTGAGATTGTAGATCTTTGTTTGCAATAAATCTCTGGATTCTTCTTTTGTCATGCTTTGTGGCAAAGTAGAACGTGCAGGAACTCAGGAGGAAGCAGAAATGGCAAGAAAATCAATAAGAGTCGACCTGGGATGGAACTGAATGGGTACACAACAGAAGATTATGTACCCATAATGCTCAGGAAGTGATTAGTGGAACCAGCATCAGGTCAGTCTAGCCAACGTAATGCATAGCAGCTGTGAAGGGCGCGACGGAAATTGATTACTGACACAAGAATATTAAAGAAATTCAGGAGAAATGTCTGCTAAGTGCTAAGTAACCAGAATTACAGCTTATAAACGCTAAACATAGCTAAATCACATAAACAAAAAAATGACTCAAAACACAAGAACCAGGCATGAGAACTTGGATAAAACCAAACAATTTTGAGTTCCTTCTTTAAATTCAAAGACATCCTACAAGCTCTAAGTTATTCTTTTCTATCTGGCCTTGTAAAGAAATCTCACCTAGTGCTATTGTGCTTCCATGTTTTCAAAAATATTTCCACTGCTACAGACACACACACACACACACACACACACACACGCACACACACACACACACACACACACACACCTGTAAAACTTAATTGTGAGGCATACTCTCATCCTATGATGATCCTCAGCTACTTTTGCAGTTATTTTGTCGCTGGGTATCTCGTAGAAAACACTAAATGAATTACTGCCCGGAGATCTCGTGCTCATATTCCCTCCTGCCTGTGTGCTTCCAAACAACTGAATCTTATTTCAGTGAATCAGTTTAGCTGGCAAGTGTGTCAAAGATTCACACTACTAGTTCAAACAGCAATTGCATTATGACAGTGCTCGGTTTTAGGTTTCCATCTATTCATCTGCCGTCTGCCACTTATTTGAGATCACATCAGCCTGGAACAGATCCAGGAGGGAAACCCAGACGTCCGTCTACCCAACAACACCCTCCAGCTCATTCTGGATGATCCCAAAATATTCCCAGGCCAGGACGGACACCCAGCCTACACAGGAAGCTCATTTCAATTACTCATATCAGGGATCACCTTTTTTATGTCTTTGTCAATCGCTCACTCCGTACTCCACACTCATGTTCCACATCAACATACATAAGCTCCTTTTCCATTAATTTTCCACTGAAATCCACTTCCCCTCCATACCCCAAAGATCCAGGGGGCAATGTTCTCCCAGGCTCCATCTCCTGGCAGAGTCTCCCATCGCAAGCTGGCATCAGGGAAGCCCAACACCTGTAAGTAAAGACGTTGGGGTCTGGTTGTCACAGGAGCCTGGAAGACTGGCAAAAGGCAGGGGCCACACGCTGATTCCCTGCATCACTTTGTGGCTTTAAATTTCTTGCCTCAAAGTGATTCCTGGGATTCTTTTAATTCTCCTTTTATCGCACGACATTAGTCTTTTCATTTATCCGCCATTTGTATGTTAAAAAACACAATCAGCTGAATTCATACAATAATCAAGCTGCCCCAAGAGACTTCAGCTAAATTACTTTTTATCACATTACAACAGTCACAGTGCCTGAACATCCCCCCCCCCTCCACCCTAAATATTACATCACTAGGAAATTAATCACATTCATTCCTGGAGTTTGAGGAAATATCCATTCTTTTATGAGGGATAACAATTCACCTCTTAAAATGTGAAGTTGTTCTTGCACCAGCTTTGCATTATACTTGGCAAATGCATCAGTTCCCTTTTTGTTTTTTTTTTTACATAAAGGTATCTATCACTTTCAAACTGCATCACAGAAATGAGTAATCTTCTTATACTGACAGTCACCACTTTGATGACAATGAGCCTCCTTTCCTCCTCCTTCTCCTCCTCCTCCTCCTCTTCATCTTGCTTAATGACACTCGGATTGATAGAGACCTCCGCCAGCCGCCCAACAAATGGCCCAGCATCAGGACCAGAGGGATGGCGCATGGTGTTGGATGTGCAGACTGGGGGGGAGCTGCAGACAGAGATGGATCAGGGGGCTTATGTGTGGATAAACAGAGTGAGGTTGATTGCTAGCACAGAGAGGGGCCATTACGGCGAATCCGCACGCTAATCATAATGAATCACTTACTTATTAAGCGTTAATTATGGCACGCACATACATCCCCATGAAGGCGAGCAGGCAGCTAGGCGGGAGACGGTGCTTGCCACAGTTCTGGGGGTACAGGAGGAGGCAAGGAGGCCACATTAATTTATTCTTATTTATTAATTTCCTTAATTAAAACAACAAGGCTGTGGAATAGAAGTGTTTTCTTTGGGTGAAACAAATGAAGGCCCTGGAAAAGCAATATGAAACCAGGCGTGGCATGGTGTAAATATTAAATCATGTGAAGTGATGGTGCTTGTTCAGCTGTTCATTATTAAAATAGCTTTATCCAATTGGGTTGCCCCCCTCGCACCCCTTCTCTTTGTTATTACCACACAGCAGAACCTCCTCTGTCACAACACACACACTCACACACACAGATACCCAAACTCATGTACTCTTGTGATGTGGATGCCACATTTCATCATCACTATTCAGTAAATGCTTTAGTTGCGATCCACACTATTCTCCTTGAACGCATCCTCCTAAAGTGCCATATCTTCCCCATCTGATTGTCAGATGTTTATACCTTCTCCCCACAGCTGCTAAGGCCTTTTACTGAATCTAAACTGCCTCTCCCATTTTCTCAAATTCATCCATCTCTTCGTCATCCTGTGCCTTGCCTCAATTTCCTGATTTCACCCCCCTCTCCTTCCCCTCCTCCTCTCCTCTTCTCTCCTCTCCTCGGTCCCGGAGTGGCCCACCTGAGCGGGCGGGGTGCGGTAATGGCGCTAATGCCCGGTAATGCGGGCCAGATATTATAATCTCAACACTGTCACATTGCGTTAGCCGTGGGAGACTGACGTGTCAATGCCACGGTGAGCAGGTGACGCGCGGGGCTCAGGAAGCGCGGCCCGGTAATCGCCCAATACAAACACATTTATTCTGCAGGCGGAATATTTTCTCCACGCTGCGTTTCTCTGAAGCGCGGCAAGGGTGGGCCTGTTTTATCGGAGGAAACTTGTATCAGTCCAGCTGTTTGAGAAGAAGCATGCAGTCTTCTCAGTGGGAAAGTGAACTTTATGTTTCTTTCTTTCTGATATTCTTTCATGCTGATATTTTATGTGCATCAACACTTGGATGGATGGATGGATGGATGGACAGATGGATGGATGGATCCCTCATCAGTCTCCTTCCCTCTGTCTCCCGTCTTGTTTCTCAGCTCTTAGGCTTCTTGTTGCACTGTTCTCCTTTTGTTTCCTGTGTGCCTGCTTTTCATTTTCTCCCCATCAACATTTTTACGGCGAGTTTGTCTCTCTTCATAAACTTCACCCTCCCATTTATCCTGCCTACTTCTGCTCGGCGTTTGGGTTCTCCGCCTCTTCAACGTGTGACAATCAAAAGAAAATCTGTCCTTGAATCACAATATAAAGAAATGAAAATAGAGTTGAGATTATTACTTTTTTTTTTTTGTTTTGGTGTAAAATAAGTTCTTGACCTTATGTTTGTACTTATCTTCATGAGTCTCATTTAATATGCATAGTTTACAACCTCCATGTGGTTTATGAGTTGGTTGCAGTGTTACTATGCATCAGATATTTCATATTGATCATCACACCAAACATGTAGATATAAAAATCCTTTGTCTGATGGATCTGGGAGTATTTCTTGTTTCATGTAGTGTCATTTATTCAGAGAAAAAGCAAATTAATTCTCACAAAGCAAAAGTTTTAACCTGCCCTGTGTCGGATGACATCATCACTACTTTTTTCTGAACTTCCAGTGAACGTCCTCTAATTTGAAATATTGAGTCATATTTACTTACAAACTACAGGGCGCTGCTCTGTGGCACCTTTTTCTCTCGAGTCCAGGCGATCCTCTCTGTAGTTTCTGTCATTTTATGAGGGCCCTGGCCAAAATAAAACCATATGTCCCTCACACAACGGTCTCCAGCCTCACGGGTGCACGATTTGTCTGTGATTTATGCGCGTGTGTAATTGAGTGTTAATAAAATGTGTGTCCGGAGTGCATGTAATTGTGTGTTTTCAGGACCTGCCAAGTGTGAGCTTATGTGTAATTGGGTGTTATCGATGTTTGAGTGTAAGCCGGGGATGAAAGGGCGAGTGGAGGGGTCAGTGTGACCACAATGTCGAAGAGCTGCAGGTGTGTATGAAAATGCAGACACACACACACACCTTTACAAGATGTTGCCAGGATCTTACAGATCTTTTGAGTTTCTCAGAAGAAGATTGTATATATAACTTCATTTTTGTCTTTTTTTTTTCTTATATCTGAAAAAGTGGGAGCAAAGCAATGTGTGCATAATGTCAAAGGTACGACACATTTTTCTTAAAAAAACAAACAAGAAAACAATCTTTTAATATACGTCCATTTACCTAGTTTTCTTCCTCTAACACATTTGACAAAGTTGGAGCATGCCGATAAAAGGATCTTTCACTTTCCCTCTCTCCATAGCAGATAATCCTGGTTCAGGGTTCATCATACAAACTGTCTTCTCTTCAGCTTGCACCAGGTTTTTTATGGGGCTTTGGTGTTGGAATTGAAATGACCACGGAAGAACGTTAATTTTGTGTCTCGTCAGCCATTTCTGCGATAGTTTGGCCATATGCGTTGGATCATTGTTCTCTTGAAAAGAAACCAGGGCTTATTTCAGTTTCCTGAACAACTTGGCAGATTTTCATTTAAAATCTTTTAGTACTTTAATCAGCCCATGATGCCACGAACTCTTGCCAGAGCCTTTGGAAAAGAATCAGACCCACATCATCCCAGAACTTCTCCCGTACGTACAGTAACTCTAGGTGTTTTTCCCTAACATTCCTCTTTTGATTAATAGAAGTCTTACAGATTGAGCCTGAAATGCTCAATTTTAATTTTGCCTGACCAAAGTTGGTACTTGCAGTTAAATTGCAAAGAACACTTGGTGAACTTAACTTGATATAGTTTATGATAGTGGATCAGAAAGGTTTCTTTTTTTTCCCGTCTTTATTCACGCTTCTATCACTTGCATATAGACAGTGTCTTTAGGTTGACTCATTGCCAATAGCTGTGATAATGGTGAGTTTAACAACTGTAATTTCTTTTGTTTAACATTTACTAGAAAAAAGTTAAAACATTGCACTTAAATTAAAGGTTGGATATGTTTTTCTCAGTGTGAGGTTATTTCTAGAAGGTGATGGTAAATATGGCCGGCTCCGTATATGAAGCGTTGGTGTGAAAGTTGTTGCAAATTGCATGCTCATCTTTCCTTTGTGCATAAGTGTTGCTGCCAAATGTTAGGCGAGTGTGTGTGAGAGGCGTGTATGCATGGTGGTGGATGTTGGGGTATAGAGGTTTCTGTGTATATATTCTTATATATAGTGCTGTGCGGGTGCTGTTTAATTGATGCGGGCTGGCCATCGATCCTTCCCGCCCGGCCTAATGAAGGCCTGATTGGTTTGTGAGGGTTGGCTGGTTCTGCTTAGCTGCCTCTGCCTGCACACACCACAAAACACACATTGAATCCAACATCATTCTCTTTCTGCTTTTGTTCCTCACCTCGTCTTGTGTTTCTTCTTTGCCTCCCTTCTTTGAATCTCTGTACATTCTCTCCTTTTGTTTCACCGTCTGTTATTTCCCGCCTTTTCGTCGGTGCATCCATCATGAGCCAGTGTCTTAAAGTAGGATCTGAATTCCTCTGTAATTTGCAGCAAAGTGCTATGCATTTGCTGATAAAGAGTGTATTCGAACACCTTGATGGCACAAACTTGGCCCCGGTTTAGTTACATTTCTGATCGATTTGAAGACGTTTGTGTTGAAGGGTCAACACCGTCAGCGATGGATTGTGTTAACCCGTTCATCTGTGCAGATATCCGGCAGCCTTCGAGAATATCTGAATGTTTTCTCTCTCTGACAGGCTTTATATCACGTGTCTGGTCTCCTTCACACCATATCTCTGGTGTCGGAATCACTCTGCCTTTATCAGTCAGCACCTCCACCAGTCAGTCAGTCAGCTGTCACCGTGCATCTCCTGTCATGGCAGTGCCCATGAAATGTCTTTTTGTGTCGTTTAGCTCTCCTCACACACAGGCATTACACCACCCTGTTAATGGCTTTGTCAGATGGCCTTTTCACAGCGCTGGTCAGGAAGACAGACAGCTCCTCTATCAGTCTGGGTGTTTATGTCTGTGTGTGTGTGTGTGTGTGTGTGTCTTTGTACATGTTTCGGTTGCAAACATCAGGACGGAGCTCGGGAAACGAAACGCCAACCAGTCGAGCATGAGACGGGAGATGAAACGTCTGATTTTGAGACGAAAAGCAGAACGGATGTTCCCGTTTATCATACAACTAAAACATGGATGTAATGGCATTTTAGAAACATTTTAATACTTTAAATATTACTGGAGAAGCTTGCATTTATTAAGTTAAAATTTCTACTTGACTTAACCCATAAACTTATTCATAAAATTTTCAAGTACATTTACCTTTTTGTAAACTTTTCACTTTGAGGCCAAATGCTATCATAATGTAGTTATTCAAGGAAATTAATTTTATTTCCTATGCAATTTATGAATGGAAGTCACACCATCAAATCCTGGGTTTTAATTTCTATTAGACGGATGTTATGTTTTATCAAAGAATATTCATCATAGTAACATTTTAAAGACCAACTTTTCAATTGGATTTTAGTTGACCAATTAAACTAAAAACATTTTAGTTGACTTACAAAAAGGACTTTCACAAGTTTTAATAGTTTTCAAAGACAGATTCAGTCTGCGTCTGGTACAGTGTTTTACAAACATATTCTTATCCCTCAGAAATGTCCAAATTTTATCATGTGACAACCTCAACCTTGGAAAAGTTTTTAGGGGGGATTTTATGTCCTACGCGATCACAGAGTAGTGAACAACTGTGAAGTATTTTAAAAATAAAAGGCTAGCTTTCATTGCAGTTACAATTTTTTACTTCTTCTTTGCATAATTGCTCAGTCTCAGTAAGCTTGAATGAAGGATATTAAAAAAGTACGTTCAAGTCCTGACGTACTTAGACTAGGACGTTCTATCAGAAAGCTTAGCGTCTTCTGTTTTTCAGCCTCCAGCAGGTTTTCTTACCTTCATCCATCTTCCCATCATCTCTGACCGGCTTCCTTATCTATGCTGGATGAAAATCCTCACATCATGTTGGAGTCACTACTTTAAAATTGTGGAAATCGATCAAGTAAAGATCCAAATATAAAAAAAAAATATAGTTTAGTTTCATAAAAACACGTGGGAAAAGTTTGCAAGGCACTGTACCAGGAGACATTCTTGAAAGTGTGGAAGAAACATTTGATACTTTTATGCAGTGCTTGGTAGAAGGAAGAATGTCTGCCGCCTTTCTTGAGCATGCATTATACTTTAAAAGTGTGATTGCTCTGCAGCAAGTCTTAGTAGCGGTTTTAGAGCAAAAAAAGGGGGTAAAGTGATCACCAAATGGTGCATTGATCAAACTGCCTTCCAACCTGTGGTGCATCTTTATTTCTTGTCTGCTAGTCTGGTACGGTAGCCGACACCTCTGGCCTCATATACCAGAGCCTTCACCTCTCCAGCCTCCGCCGACAAATACACAACAGCATACAGCGCGATAAGTGGTGTGTGTTTACAGCTTGTTCATTTCCACTCTCCAGCTCTCAGCAGAGGAAAAGGACGAGGGCGAGCGGTGGGGGAAAAGAAAGAGACAGAAGGGTAGAAAAAAAAAAAAAGCCGACAGGGAGAGAGTAAGAGGGCTATCGGAAAGGAGAGGGATGGCTTGTGGGTAGTGTTTTTGTCCTGGAGAGAAATAGCCCTCTGGGTTGTAATTGGAGGTGGAGGGAGAGGGTGAGAGAGAGAGAGAGGGACAGAGGGAGAGAAAGTGGGAGAGGAGGGAGGAAGAGACAGGAGAAATTGCTTGGCTCGGGCTGTGTGGGATGATAGTGTTTTTGACAGGTAAATAAGGCTGTGATTGTCGACAGTTACACTGCACCTCGCTGACCCTCACACGCACCGGCCTCCTCCATCTATATTTCACTCTGACACACATGCTGACTCTTTGCCTTGCTTTTGTCTCTACTCACACACACACACACACTAAACCGGGCACTCCAGTGTGTGAGCAATTTTAACATGTCAGAAAGTTGGTTAATATGTAGAGCTGTTTCTCTAATCTGGGGTTAGTTCATAACTTAAAAGACTGAACACAAAGCATACAGGCGTCTGTCTTTTTTCTTCAGGCCGGCTGAACTAAAGTCTATGAACGGAGAAGCTTTTGCACATTACAGTGCCATGCAAAAGTATTCATACCCCTTGAAGGTTTGTTCAGGTTTTTTCACATTGTAACCACAAATGACAAAAAGAAGCACACTTATGGAAGATTATTTATTTATTTATTTATTTATTTATTTATTTATTTACTAATAAAGTGGCAAGAAGAGAAGTGTCATTGAAAGAAAGAATTTCTGGTTTAGCTTACATAAAAATTTTTATATTTGGTGGCAAACCGAGCATCACACCAATGCTCCATCCCTACTGTTAAACATGATGTGGGCAGCATCATGCTGTGGGAATGTTTTCCTTCTGCTCAATGGGAAGATGGATGAGCTGTCCTAGAAAGAACCCAGCAAGAGGCTGCAAAAGACGACTTAAAACTAGTGGGAAAATGTCGTTTCCATAAGGTCAATTACTGAAAGTCTAAAACTACAATGGAAACGCTTATATCCAGTTATAGCCATCTGTTAAAATGGCCCAGTCAAAGTAAAAACCTAATCCAATGTAGAATCTGTGGAAATCTGTAGCCGGGAGGGGAAACAGTAGTAGAACGATGCACATCTTTGTGTTGGTATTTCACCCAGAATCCAAATAAAATACAAAGAAGTCTAAAAAGTCAAGGGGTGTAGATATTTTTCTTTTCTTTTTTTTTTTTTTTGAAGTACTGTAAGTGGAAGAAATGACAAACGAGAAGGAAATTCCATGCGAAATCTCTGCAAAAAATTTTATCACCTTTTTTTAACACAAAATAAAATGGGACAAAGTTAACAGATGTCGCAGGTTTTTATTGCAAAGAGGTTGGATTGGTTTTATAACGGCTGTAAACATTTTCATGGAATCCTTTCAATGTAGATAGATAGATGGATAGATAGATAGATAGATAGATAGATAGATAGATAGATAGACTGCTGTTGTGTTCTCCGTGTCCACCAGTTGTACCTCTTCTTCCTCCCCACTTTTTCCCTTTCCTTCCATCTTCCCATTCTCTTTTATCAAGTCAACAGCCGTCTCCACCTCCCCTACTGCCTGCCCTTGCCTCTCCCCCTCCTCTCCTCCCTTTCCCCTCTCCCTCCCTCGCTCGCTCCCCTCTCTCCCTCTCTCACTTCAATCTCAAGTGTTTTCAATTTTATTCTAGAGTGGAATTAACTACCCCCGATGTCAAATTGCCGACGAAATCGATAATAATATCTTTACAAAAGAGGATATTCCAGTCTCTCGCGTCGGCTTTTGAAAAATGGAAAATTTAGCCGAGATTGATTCATTAGTTGACACGTTATAGGACGGTATAAGTATTGATCGCGGCCTGTCATGTCCCATCTCGGCTAATCGAAGCTGAGGCGCTCTGTCGATGGGCGCATTTTTCATAATTCCGTCGCCGGGGAGAGAGACCAGCCGGCAGAGGCGACTGCAAGGCACAGAGAGAGAAAGAGGAGAGGAGGCTATAGGGGGGCAGAAAGGAGATAGACGGGGGGGAGAGAGATGACTTGAGGGGGGGAAATAGGTAGGGGGCAAAGAGTGGAAGAGCGAGAAATAGAGTGAAAAAGAAGCATGGGGTAAGAGAGGGAACGGGGACAGAGCGATTGTGTGCGTCTGTGCGTGCGCACGGCTGTGCCTCCCTGCCCGTGCGTCCGACCTGCTCAGAGGCCTGGAGGTGAGGCAGAAAGGGGAGCCACGGGGAGGAGAGGGTAAGTTAATAGTGCAGGTATTGGGGCGTAGATAATTAATGCATTAACTAATTAAAGTCAAATGGGGGAGATAACGAGGTGGAGGGAAGTGCGAGGGAAAATAGGAAAAGACGGTGGGATGGAGAATTAGGGAGACAACAGGAGAAGAATGGCTTTTAATGGTGAGCGAAGAGATGCGTGGAGGTGTGAAAAAAGGAGAGATGAGAAGGAGGATGACGAGGGTTTGGGAGTGGGGGAGGGGGGAAGAACCGAGGGGCAAATAAATAGAAATTGAATAGTTTGGGTGGGAGCAGACAGAAGTTCTGAGGCGGAAAAAAAAATATAAAGAAGAGAGAAGACAGCGACAATGATGGAGAAAGTTTTGATAGTTGAGGAGTTCGTTTGAAAAGTTGATTCAGGTAACATGATGCTGCTCCTCTGGTAGTCTTTCCACAGTTTGCACAAATCTAAGGGTCCCTGTCAATCAAGGGCAGGACGTTGTTTGGGAGGAACGGAGCGACCAGTTTGTCTTCTAAAGTCTACGGCTCCAAATGTTCTCTGTTGGATAAAGAACACGTATTTAGATTGCAGGATAATCACAGAAGGACACACATCAAAACCAACATTTTATGAAAGCTACTGAAAATAAATTCATCCATCTATCTGTTTTCTATACCTGCATATTCCTTGGAGCGTTTAAGGAACATGCAGTATTTCTCAGGATTGATTTATCAAATACCACTCAATATGACAAACTTCCTCTGACTTTGGATGGAGTAAAAATACAATTTCATAGTGCAAAGATTGTAAAATCATCTCAAGTTTATGGCTAGAAAACTGGGGCTTGATGCCGATAGCAGAGACATGTCTTTCGTCCTTTTCTGCTGCCTCAAAAGTGAGAGAATCATCAGTTTTAGTTTTTTTTTTTTTGCAGAAAATCACAGGATTTACATCTCGTTGTGCAATGACTTAAGGGAAATGTTTCACAGTGGAAACGCTCACAGGAAAATGGGCAAGGTTGGTGAAAACTCTGGAAACAAAAACATTCCAGGTCTCATAGTCGAAAGACGCCTTTGGAAGTCCGTCACTGTCCCATAAGGATAACAGCTGCCCGTCTTAAACACGCTGCGACCATCAGTGGCACCATGCAGCCTCTTTCCATGGTCCTGAAGCCAGCAGCGGCATGACACCTCTCCATGGCCGTAAGCCCGGCTGTAGCTCTTTTGAAATGTTTTCTGCTCCATCTGTCCTCTGTTTCAAATGCAGCTCGTTCTCCTTAGATTTACAGGCTTTAATTGTGCACTAAGCTCAACAGCTTTACTCATGTACAAGGCTGCTAGAAGTAGTAAAACGGTCAATAGTGGACGAGGTCACCGCTTTTTGTTCGGTCAGTGTGATTCCAGGCTCTGTCATATGAACAAGCCGTTGAAGCAGTTCATGTTTTCGTCTTGAAACTTGACACTCAGAGTACAGGAAGTTATTCCAAGCTAACAATTGTGATGTAGTTTGACCTCACTTAATATGTAACCTTTCAAGCTGATGATTGGATTGATGGATGGTTGGAGTATGTGTACTCTCTCTACTTGTGAACATATTAGTATAGGTAGAACTACTGAAATATTTCAATACATAAAATAGAGTTTTTTCATGACAGAGGGATCTGGATACATTACAGTCATTAAGGACCAATGACTTTTTGGTATGGCAAACTATTTTAGAGGGAAAAGTGAGTACATCTGTGTGGCACATCTGAAATTAGGTTGAAAACGGGTCACAAAACAGGACAATGTTTCCAAACACAGCAGCAAATCTACAATTGAATGGTTGGAAAGAAAAGAATCCAGTCCCTGCAAAATACTGCGGTGGGACCTCATGTGAAATATTGAACAAGCAGCCAGGAACCTCAATGAGCCGAAGCAATGTTTAATCAAAAATGGTTGATTTTGATAGATGGTTGGAGATTTTTTGTTTGTGTGTGTGTGTGTGTGTTATTTTCTTGGGGTACAGATTAAAACAAAATGAGTCCTGGAGTGCTAAGCTTTACAGAGCAAGGCAGACGCACCGACGGAGTGACGTGTAGATCAACAGAACATATTCAACATGTGTTTGAAGGTCTACATATGAGGGGGCTTTACGGATTAATGCAATTCTTTTTTAAATTAGGCAATAAAGGTATTGGACCTTTTGTTTTATAACATTTCAGAACCATGCCTGGTCATTTCTATTGCTTCAAAACCCTAGAATGGAGTGAGGGTGTACTTTCTATTTCACCTTGACTGAAAGCCAAACATCTGAACCACCAGTGAGTGTGAACATGAGACGGAGTGAGCCACTCGCACAGCTTGTGCCCAAACCTCTTGGAGTCAAACAACGTGAATCTCAATCTCATAATTGATTTTCATAAACTGCCCCGCATGGTGTGAGGAAGTCCTGTTGCACCGACTGAAAATGGGACTGAGCGGCCCGGGCCGAGCCTCCCCCCCCGCCCCCTCCCTGCACAGCCTCTCAAATCAGCAATGATAAAAGTGGAGCTGAAATAGGTTGTGGGATGGAATCAAGAGAAATGAGATACACCAAATTAGAAGAGATTGGCCTGATGGACTTGGATTAGAAGGGAAAAAGGTGTATAGGGAGGGGATATCGAGAAGAGGAGGAGTGAGTGAGTGCATATGTGGAAGATGGGGAGAGATGGAAGAGAGAGGAGGGAAGCAGGGAGGGGTGGGGGGGTCTTGGTACTTGGCAGTCTCTGGGTATCTCAGGTTCTCTCCGGCCGGGAAAGCGGTCGATATTTAATTGTTATTGCTAGCATGGAACGCACGGAAGCGGGGCCTGTACGAAAATTTCTCATTTATTTGGTATTCTTGTTTTCTCTGCTTTTCCTCCCTTCACCCGCAGCCCTCTTTGCGGGGGGAGGAAGGCGGCGGGAGGAGGGGGGCCGTCCTGCGTGCGACTGGGGGCAAATGAGAAAGGGGATGAGATCCTTGGATGGATCTGAAAAACCACAGTGTCGTCCTCTCCCCAAGTTTAGTTTCTGTCCCCCAGACACATCATATCCCACCCACTACCACCTCCACCTGCACCCTCCGTCATTTTCATCAAACGTCCAACCAAATATTATCCACACTCCATCCCCGAAGATCGAATCTTATTTAGAGACGACGGGATTCGCCATCTGTTTTCAGATTTCATTCCTCCGTGAACTTTATTTTCCCCCTCGACTTCGGACAAAATTATAACCCGATCGATCCGCTTTCCCGGCCACCACCGCCCGTCTACATATATTTTTCCATGTGCGACCACTTCACCACACCGCGCGGGTCAATTTTCAGCCGAGGCAACGCGTGCAGAACGCAGTCCGCAGCTGATAGAAACTTAGATGCTGATGTGAGGTGGAGGTTCAGCCTCAGCACCTTCTCTGTTACCCCCACCCCCAAACCCCCTTCTTCCTTCTCTGCGCACTCATTCCTCCCCATGCGCCCGGTTCGCTCCCTCTGCGCGCCTCTGACCAAATCTCTGTGCTTTCTTCTTCACGCTCCGCTCCTGTAAAGTAATATCAAACCACTTTCGGACAGCAGCAGGTTAGAGAGGAGTCCATTTTCTTTTTTAATCTTGACAACTTTTTGGAGATAACTTTTTCCTCTCTGTGTGTAGCAGTGCGCTTCCACTCCTCTCGCAATTTCTTTTCTTTTTTTTTTTTTTTTTTT
>NW_006799998.1:229958-245996 GCF_000485575.1 Poecilia formosa
TAGTTAAAATGCAGAGGAGGGGAGGGATGCGCTGTCCGAGCTCCTAAAACTGCACAGTTACCGTCAGTCCTCCACGCATGTCAACAGGATTCCCGTTCCAGCCCAAGAGGAGGGAGCTGCTGGACAAGTCAATGAAGGTGCGCCGGTGAAGGTAAGCACCTCACTTCCCTATTCGGTTATAGTCAGATGGCATTAATAATTGAGAAAGCCGCCAGAAATTAGATTCTCACGAGAAATATGATGCACTTCGTGGGTGAGAGGGGGGAAACCGTGCCCCGCTCCTGTAGAAATTGATTGATGCAGCCTGTGAGCGCTCTCTTCAAACATATCTGGAAGTTTGCAACTGTCTCCTTTACAGCGAAAGAGTTCCTGGCTTACATTTGCTTTTTCACACATCGCTGTGCCTCGGGGCGTGCTGTTCAGGGACAAATGCACGATACAAAGTAGAAGACCTGCAGGGGAAGTGGAACTTTGGAGAGGAAAGATTTTGTTTCTTTTTCATTTAAAAGTTATCCAACACATCGCAAGCATAGCAACTTTATAACTTATTTGAGTATTTTTTTGATTCAGTGGAAACCCCGCCCCCAACAAGCCCTCACCCCCCCCCAAAAAAAAAAGAAAAATTCAACCACATATTTGCTATGCACTAACTTTTATGTACAGCTGATAACGGCCCCTGTAGCAGGGGCGCATATAGACAATTTCAAACAGGGTGGGAAGATGGGGGCCACTGAGAATTTGGAGAGGCCCTCTGAAAACAAAAGTCAACTATTCAAGTTTGACCTCCACCTCATGTTGTTAGGCTACTGCCTTAAAGCTGACAAATAATAATAATAACAATAAATTTAATTTATAATGCACTTTTCATTAATAAAAATCTCAAAGTGCTACATGGTTCATCTAAAAACATAAAATCAACAATCAAAAATAATTAAAAAGACTGTCAAATAAAAGCGGAGAAGGCTTGTCTAAAGAGGAAAGTTTTCAAGCCAGTTTTAAAATCGGACAATGATTGCGGGGCTCTCAAATAGTCCGGGAGAGAGTTCCAAAGACGAGGAGCAGCCACAGCAAATGCTCGATCACCCATAGTCCTTAGTCTTGATCGAGGAAGGTGGAGAAGATTGCTGGATTGGGATCGTAGGGGTCTAGAAGTTGAGTGTGAAGTAAGGAGGTCCTTCAGGTAATCCGGTGAGGTTCCATGTAGACAGTGATGGGTGATAAGTGCAATTTTATACTGAATCCTATAAGTTACAGGAAGCCAGTGAAGCTTGTAAAGAGTTGGTGTGATGTGATCAAATTTACGAGCTCTCACTAGGATCCTGGCAGCACTTTTTTGAATGTACTGAAGCCTCTGTAGGTGTTTTTGGTGGACTCCGATGCACAGGGAGTTACAGTAGTCGAGCCTGGAGGAGACAAAGGCGTGGATGAGGGTCTCAGCATCAGAACGGGAGAGAGATGAACGAGTTTTGGAAATATTGCGAAGATTAAAAAAACAGGTTTTAAACAGGTGCTTAATGTGATTTTCAAATGTGAGATTGGAGTCCATTCGGACGCCAAGGTTTGTAACAACGGAGGAAATGGGAATGTCTTGTCCAGAGAATGAAATACTCGTCAGAGTCGAGGATTGAACCTGATGAGGCGTTCCGATCAGTATGGCCTCGGTTTTGGAACAGTTCAACTGAAGAAAGTTATGGGTCATCCAAGACTTAATCTCCTCCAGGCAGGACGTTAGCGCAATAAGCGGATGTGAAGTAAGGAGGTGATCCCGTTCTAATGTAATGTTTTGTGTAAAAAAACACAAAACATTTACAGCCATATATGTGTAAAACATATATGGCTTTTTCTTGTGGACAAACAACTAGTATTTCACTTTTAAGACATCCCTGACTTTGCATCACATGCAGATGCTGTGATAAAAGGGAATTTCATTCAGTTTGCACTGTTGAGGGTTGTTGTTGTGACCTCGGGCGGTCTGTTCAGTTTTTTGTTTTTTAATTATTATTATGGAGAACTCCTTCCCAAACACAGAGAAGTGAGACTCTTAACTTCGATGTCCTGCTGACTTTGACTCAAGAGCTTCTGTTTTGATGCAGGATTGCATCCAGTGTTGGACTTTTAAGATGCTGCTTTTCAAGATTTTTTTTTTTTTTTTTGCTTTTTCTTGAGTTAATTTTATTTATGAAACATTCTCCACAGTTCAAGGTCTTTTCTGAACTTTGGGTATTTCCATGTTATCCTAAAGCAAGTTGTCTTAAGTATTTTACATATTTTTCTGTCGCATATTTTTAACCAGTTTTATGTACAGTGCTAAACCAGTGCTAAAAAATTTTTTTAAATTTTTTTATAGGTCATCTGAGCATTTTCAGCCTGACCTCGTTCATGTTATTCAAAGTCAAAACAAACATAAGCGTCAAAATTCATAATGCTGCTTTGAACTTCTGCTTTGTAATAATTTGGGTTATTACCTTTGAGGAACTAAAGGCATTGCAGATATAATTCAAGAAATCTGAATTACATCTTTAATACTTGTGTTGAATTTTAAAACTGTAGAGCCACATTTCTATGTAGTTGTGTGTGATTTTATTCTTTAATATTAAGTACATCAATCAATAGCACCTTTCTCTACCTCTTATCAAAAGCTGCATTGATCTGCTGAATATTGCAAATAGGAAGATCAGCTAGTCTTTAGCTGCTTTGCTGCAAACCAACTAATTGAAAGTCTTATTTTGCTCCTTTGTGTTGCATCGTCTTGGTTTATGTGTTTAGGCGGCTTGTAGGCATAGTAAATCTATTCAGAGAGAAAATTACCAGAGATAACCTCAAGTCAACTCATTCGTCAAAGTGTCAAAGTGTGATGTTTTTTCAATATTTCTTGACATGTATGATAAGACCCAAGGGATTAATATTGAGCCAAACTTCCAAGTAGCCAAACTCAGCATTTAAATTCATTGTTACCTTCGAAGCATCAAAACCCTTTGCGATATGTGTCTGTTTTTTTAAGTGAGGCTATGTGAATACTTTAATTGTTGCTCCAAAGTCTTTGTCAGTATGTCACTGTTGTTACCAAGTTGCAATAATTAACTAATTTGCTGGTATATTGCCATAGCGTGGTTACGTTAAATTACTGGCAGCAATAATCCTATTAAAACATTTAAATGAAACAGATGACAGCATAGAGATAAGATAGCCCATAGTTTAGCTCTATGCTGTCCAAAGTGCTTTACAGGAAATCAAATGAAAGGAGTTAAATAGTTAGTTTTCTTAGAGAAGCTAAATGTATCGAACACTTCAAAGCATTGCATAAAAAGACACGAATGTTAAGGCGAATCTTCATTCTCACACGTCAGTCACTCATCAGCGATCAAACAAACGGTTCATTAGTGAGGTTCTTTGATCGAAAGCTGCAGTAAACAATATTGTTTTTGGTCCTGATCTAAAGAAGCAAACAGTTCACAAGATTTCAGGTTTTCAGAGAGTTTATTCTCTCTGAAAACCTGATGATAGTAGAAACAAGAGTTTGCCCTGTAGATGTCTACTTGCTGTTCTTTGGTTGATCACAAAGGCTAAGAAATTTGACTTTCAATGTTTCTGTTTAGATTATTGCATTTGGACATGACATATGAGCTAAAAAGAAATCCACTTCCTCCATATTTACTGTTGATGGAAAAGGCTGACCTTCAATAACCAAAGAAAAGGATGTTCATGGATATTTATTGTTGGGATGACAAATTTTGTAACACTCCTATGGATTTTTACTCCATGTTACTATTGCATTGGGTGAGATGCTACATTTTACCTGGTATTTTATTAACTGCAGAATGACTATACTGAACATAGCCCATGATTTACATGTGTTATCTACGCCCAGTCTAAGTGAATTGCTGATTCAAAAGAGAAATTGGGTGGAAATCCATAATATAATGCATGAACAAACCACATTGGCGTTTTGTTTGATTTGGGGGAAAATATTGGTCTCCTTCCAGCTCCGTTTTGTATTGTTCATAGCTTGGTTCCCCTGCCAGAAATCCTCCAAACTGGGAGAACTCTGGAGCTTTGTCTGCCGAGTACAAGAGACTGACATCTCATAAGTAATTCACACAAAGAGAAGAAGAGGAATCAAATAAACCAAACTGAACTTCCTCTTGGATATCATCCTCCATGTGGGGCATCTTTTTGTCTACAAGAACCTGAACTCACATCTAAACTGCATTTTTAAACCGAGATCCCTGCTGGAGAGCCTGGATTTCTCCCCGAATTACCAGCAGGATGATTCCCAGTGCAGTTCTGAAGCATTTTTTTTGTTCTACGCAGACTTTTCAGTACCCCTGCCGTTTTCACTTCTCTCAAATAAAGCCTTTCCTATTGATGATGATAAAGTGCTGATCAATAAGGCAGTTTCAGGCTTATTCTAAGCGACTTCATATCTGCAGCCTCTGTATGAATCGAAGGTCTGCTGCGGGAGAGTTTCCCCTACATTGATTATGTATTAGCTTGGCGAGTTCCGACGCCCAGCCACTTGTTTGCAAATGGTGGTCTATTTCCGAGGTATTCAAACGACCACTAAGCATGCAGAGCCGATATTTATAGAGGCTTTAACAGGTTCATTATAGTCATTGTGGATGGTTCCACGGGGGGTTGGGACGCTCATAAAGGGCCGAGCAGAGCAAGTCCCAATCCACTGAGCATCTGACAGTATAGTCGATGATTCAAATCATTCCTCATCCTCTTTATGGCCACATGGACATTTACAACCGTTATGGGGTTAAAATACAAACACAAACGAATGCAAAGTGTGATCAAGGGTCGTTTTGTGTGAAGGCCATTGCACTTGGTGATAAATAGTGCCGCCTCAGGGTTCCAGTTGTGCTATTTCTTTAAAGGAAGTAACCAGTGAAATGGGATTATTTGTTGTCCTGCGCTTAGCTGAAGACCAAAGTCGTTAAAACAACAGGTGATGAAGCAGTTTTTAAATATGTCAGATATTTATCAGAATATTATCGGCATATGTAAATTAATAGTACACAACAGTATCTTTTAAGAGACTCATAATTGGTTCTTTCTGAAAAGGTGAGACAGAAGTCACTCAAATTTGATTTATATATCTGTTCTTCTGCAGAAGTCATAAGCGGGAGATTTTTTTTTTTTTTTTTTTTTTTTTTTTTAACCAAATTCAGTTTCACACCGAGGGTTTACCATCAGTCAGTCAGTGACAAACAGCTTCTTCTGCTTGCTATCCACTATTTTTTTTGTTGTGCTTTCACCACTGCAAGCTATGATTCTGTTAAATAAACTGGTGCTTTCTTTGCTCCAACTTTGAGGCAAACCAGAAGAAAAAATGCTTTTGTGAGGAGCTGGACGCAGATTTGTAGAGATAAACAATAAATTCTAATGTTGTTGGCACCTTGTACAAATCTCCTGCAAAATGTATGATAAACAATTAAAAAACCCCACCAAATTTCAACACTGACAAAAAAATTTAATTAGCATGAGCTCACTTTTGCTAATTTTTCTGTTTATTTTAATATCAACCATCACTGACCTAGTCAATGTGCTGCATAGGGACGGATGTTTTCTGTGGAACTACAAGGGCCACGTTGGACTTAATCTTTAAACATGCCACCTTGTTACTAAATCCTGCTTTGAACACTGCTCAGCATTGTTGTCAGTGCACTAACACATCATGTTTATTAAAACAGCACAGAAAAAAAGCTGATATTATAACGGCATGTGGTTTCAGGCATACTGAATTGAATTTTAGGGTTTTTGATCATAACTGCACACCAGAATATATATTAAAAAAAGCACATAATGGAATAGATTTACACTTTTAACCGTTGTATCTTTAGTCTTTCAGCACAAAACTAAATATTGATAATTTCACCATTTCATTCTGCGAGACATCCTGTTCTAATCATTTCCAATTCATTTTTACCAGGGAAAAGTTTTGAACCTGCTTTTGACAAATTGAGTCAAAGTAGTTTTCTGTAATCTGTTAATACGTGTGCAAAGAAATGTGGTTGTTTGATTCCATCAAATCATCTCTTCCAGTTAGAGATCAGTCAGTTACACTTGATTTGGTTTGTTATTTTTCTAGTAAATTTCATAAGAATTAACTGGTCCATGTGTGAAGCCGCACAGTGATCATTGGAAATAGATTGCAATACAAAGTTTCAGAAAACAGAATGCAATTAAATGAAATAATATGAGGCTTGAACATTTAAAAAAAATGTTCACCACAATTCATCAACAATACAATACCTAAGAGTAAAAACATTATTTTTCCTTTTAAGCTCCACGTCTCAAAAAAGGAGCTTTAAAATATCAATATTCTCATATTTTCCTCTGTTCATATTTCTCAGGGGTCTGAAACTTGTAATTATTATATTTAGCCTTTTAGTTGTAATGAATTGTCTTGGATTTTAGTTAGTTTGATTTCAAATATTTAGCATCTGCTTTCTGTGTGTCTTTTTCTTTTATTTTTATTTTTTTTATGTCGATTTTACTTTTACTCTGGTGTGTGTTTGTGAACCTCTGTTGATAAGGAGTCCCTTAGAGACGAGTTGATGTAGCTTGTAACGTATTATATAAAAGGTTATTGTTATTAATATTATTATTAGTAGTAGTAGTATTTACTCTATCAAGAGAAATAAACTGATACAATGTAGTTTAACTACTAGTATACATGTTGCTTTGTTCATGTTTACAAAATGGCAAAGGAGTGAGTTGAGCTGAGGCCATCTACCATGACCACTGTTTCTTTATTTTAACTCTGCAAAGTTTTTCTTTACACCAGTTTTAAGCAGTTGTTTTCGTTTGAACTCCGTCTCAAACTCTCCACTCGTCTTCCCTCCCTTTCTCCTGCCATCTTCTCCATCTTCCCCAACAACCACAGCGGTTTTTTCCCGTTAGACTGCGTGAACCCTGTTTTGGAATCGCTGACCCCCCTCGGCTCTCTCTCTCTCTGTCTCCTTTCCCTTTCCCCCTCCCGTCTCCCACTTAACCCCATATTTCACAGCTGACATACGGCTAATTTCGCCCTAGTCCTCCGAACAGAGCTCTCTATACCGCTCTAGCACGCTTAATTACCCACAATTAAAGCCAAACGCTAACGAGAAAATTGCCCTGTTATGAAATGACTTCAAAAGGAGTGGAATAAGTAGAATGGATTGGAGGAAAAAGTTGGTTGGTAGCCCTTAGGTGGCGGGGAAGAGCTTCACTGCTGTGTTTTTCTCCCTCGGGCTGCCTCTGTGGACGGTGGCAAGCAAAGATCCCACTGGCGTCACCGAAAGCTGTAGACAGCAGTGCTTAACAGATATATGCAAGTGTTGGTACTGCGAAAGCAGAGTTATTCCCTTTAATAATGTAGAGGTGAATCTGGGAATGCTGTGTTGTGAAATGGAAAAGACTTTCACTTTGATTTCTTTGATCGCAGCACTTCACAGTCGTGAACGTTAAAGATCCACTGTGGAGAATGTGCAGCACAGTTTCAGCTTGCAGAGGGCACAAACCAACCCAGAGTTTACTGTTTTATTGGCTGACTTACTCTGTTTCACCATGATTGACTTTGGTTAGAATAATTTTATAGGAGAAAATCAAAAAGATGGTTAAATAACTCACAGTCACATCTTGCAATAAAGTTAGATTCAATGATTTAGGTTTCCTCTGGCTAATATTTATACACAAATCAGGTTTCCTTTTAATGGCACAATATCACTTATTTATTTTCAGTCTATATAAGTATCGCTTAATGCACCTTTACTTTACATCTTTCCTGTTTTAGAGAAACTCTACACCTTGCACCATATTTTATGACTTGAAATGAATAATGTTTCCATGTTGTGTGACCAATGCATTGTTAGTATGTTGCCTGTGGTCTTTAACATAAGAAATTCAGGTTATTACCTCAGCAGATCCCTATTTAGGTTGGTTATTGCTACAAAGTGTAATCCTGTGATGCACTAAAGTAGGTCAAGAATAATTAACTTTTTCCCTTTAAAGCCAAAAGCATATGACAAATACAGTCTTCTTGAACTTTGTCATTGTTGGTCACATCGCAGCCACAAGCTTCAATGTGTTTTATTAGGATTTTATGTGGAAGACCAACACAATGTAGATGAAGTTTAAAGCAGGGATCTGTAATACAGCAATAAAAAAAGGCTTTGGATATCTCACTGAGCTCTGTTTAATCCATAATCTAAACACTGAAATGAGTATGGCACAATTGCAAACCTGCCAAAACATTGCTGTCCACCTAAACTGACATGCTGGGAAATCAGAGCATTAGCCAAGAAGTCCATAGCAATTCTGCAGAACCAGCAGAGATTCACAACTCAGGTGAGGAAATTTGTCTGGTGCTGTGGAAATGGTTTTCTACAGGGACAGGACAGCTGGTCACAGTCAATGAAACATTGTCCAGAGAAGAATAAAGGGAAATCCTGGAAGAAAATCAGAAGCTGCAACAGACTTGAAGTTGGGGTTGAGATTCCACTTTCAGCAGAACAATGATCCTAAGCATATTAAATTACACGTTGAAATGCCCGAGTTGCCAGACATAAATTCAATAGTGCCAAGGCTTTGAAATTGATGTTCACATCAATTTTTTTGTGCTTTCCACCTAATCTGACTGATACTGAGCTATTTTGAAAAAATGAATATGTCTGTCAGTCTCTAGATATGCAAGGCCTCTTAGAGACATATAACAAGAATGAGGCCATTGAAAGGCAACCAACACAAAGGAAGGACCACACACACCATTGATGAACAATTTTAAAGGGGGGTGTTACGTATTTTTCAGGCACACGGTGCTATTTTATAGCACAATCGAGTAACTTTGTTACCTTAAGTTGTTATGAAAATACTATATTTGTCAAAAGCAATTAAAAAAAAAATTGACTTTGCATAACAGCCATTTCTGAGGCCTTGAAATTGTCCTCTGTCTCTTTAACAACCTCCAACCCTTTCTTACGCTCCTTCTTCTCGCTAAGCTCAGCAGACATGCAGTTCCACCGGGTTTTTGTTAGTTAACTGTTGCTGACGCTAGTCTGGTGGAGCTGTGTGGGGGAAGCACAGGAGAAGAGTGCTCTATGAGGCGAAGCTCGACTGAACTGAAGCTGCAAAGAGGAGGTTTGGGAAAATAGGCGGCGTTTTATATGAGCAGGCGTTAAGGCACCCCTCAATGGCCACCACTGGAGATTCAAGAATTTCTCAAACATGCATATGAGATACACCCTGCACAGGTCACTAGTCCAACACAGTAAAAGTGTTATCTTTATTTATTTATTCTTTGTAGTCAAAAAGCCTTTTGGTCAACTACTAGCCTAATTTTAGTATCTACTAAAGAAGATTGCTTATAAGGTTATAAAAAATAAACAGGGACACTTTTTATTGTGAAAGTATAAATATAAAATTTTCAAAATTACTTTGATCACCAACATTACAACAACCTTATTCAAATGCCCATGTTCGTACATTTTATCTTAGTTTATAAAGACATAGATATGAGCATCAACAAGTCTAAAGCAAAAAAGAAAATGTTCCAAAACTATATTTAAACAAGCAGGTTTATATTTTGCGATGTATTGCTTTCCAGTGTTTGTAATTTGTTTTTGTCAGGCTGTATTGATAAAAAAAAAAAGAAAAGAAAAAAGACTAAACTGCTGCTGGATGGTGTAGCTAGAATAAATGCTTCAAATTACTAGGATCCTGAGAAGGTTTCTCACAGAATGACTACATGTATGATAATAATAAAACTCTGCTGAAAACGCTTTGCAGCCGCTCATCCGAGCTGAGGGATCAGGCTGCTACTCCGTCCCTGACCACAGAGCCCATTTCTGTTCCGGAGACGTCCGCACCATCAACAACCCCCCCAATCCAATCTGCACTTGGCAAAATGAAACAAATAACCAGTAATTCGGATTATTTGCGTCCAGTTTACACCTCACCTTTGAGGAGGAGGAAAAAGTGAGCTATATGGTCTATGGATAATTGGAGCAGTGGTAGTAATAAGTGCAGCAGCTACAGTGATAACAATTAGATTTGATTTCATTTGAGAATGCCTTCACAGCTGCTCCCCACTCGCCCCCTTTAAGCCCCCTTCTCCCCTTCTTGCCTCCCTTCCCCCTCGCCCCTCTCCCCCTAGATTAAAGTGGGTGTGTTAATTCCGTGGTGTAGCGATCGAACAGCTCTGGCAACAATGGGAAATGGGCTATTGATCAGAACAGCTCAGATTAAGACTAGGCACTGGAGCTCTTTCTTGCTCTCTTTCCCTTCCTTTTCTCTCCATTTCCCACCTTCCACTGCCTGTCTTCCTGTCTGTCCTGCTTGTGTCACCCCCACCCCCCCCTTGCCTTGCCCCCCGATGCACACGCTCTCCAGTCTTTTGTCTTCGGCCCTCAAACCAGTGGAAAGTGCTTAAGAGTCCATGAGAAATTCCCTTTCTTGCTCCTATGTCTTTAATTTTGAGTAAGAAGTATCTCCTTTAATATCTTTGTGCCCAAAGAAAGCAGCAAAACAGGAAGTACATATATAGGAACCTCAGATTCAAATATCATCCATTGAGTTTGCTCCCTTTAACAGCTTTCCGTGCTTCAATGTGACATCGACTCGTGGTAGATTTCATATCAGTCCGTCACAAAGAGGGGGCCCCCGCCTTCTGTTGTGCCACAATTAAAATCTGCCCCATCAAAACGGCTCGTGTCCCAAAATGAGCTGTCACGCTCGCGCCGCAGGACGGAACACATTGAGTTTGCATTGAACAGACATAAAACCCGGCAAATGTGAGGAGACAGCAAATCCATAGAGTGAAAAGTGAGCTAGGAATCCTCTCCTCTACTTATATTAATTAACTCAGTCGATGGGGATGTGATAGGTCAGTTTTTCATCCTCTTTCAGGCGCCTCCCTGCTTTGTCACATATACCTCCCAGGTGTCGGGTTGTGGGTCGGGTGTGGGGTGGGGGGCGTGGGGGGGGGGGACCTCTCAGACGCTCCAGCTGCTGTGCACAAATCAGCAGGGGAGGATTGAAAAACGGAAAAAAAAAATTGAGTCAGGTTGTCTGAGGCGTGTTTTCCCTTTTTCAGACTCTGAGGATGATGAGCAGCTGCAAATTAAAGCATAAATACTGACAGAGACCAGCAACACACAAATACACAAACAGAAAGCAATGTTTGCATCAATATTGCCACGAGCCTCGGGGGACTCCAAGTATTGGCAAAGCTTTCATCTGCTATGTGTGTGAGTCTCTGATATTCAATGCTCAAAGCCCCCAAGACTGACACACATCAAGAAAAGAAATAAAACACAGCTGTACTTGCACACATGGACCGGACTCACCGTTGTGCGGCTTGAATCTAAACACCGGAGCAAAAGTGGAGTTTGGAACAGATGGAGGCACCAGTTCAGGAGGTTAACAAGCAGTGATAGACGACTGGAATCAGAATCTGGCACTAGAGGGCAATAAAGAGGTGCAGGAGCTGTTGTATGAATATGTGATTATGTTGGGTGCTTGGCTTTGACCATGAACATGAGCGTGCAGAACTGGTGATCCTTCTTTTGCTCTATGCTTCTTCCTCTCAGAACTGTTGTGTATCATAGCACACAGCAAAACTGCAGTTTTCCTGAGGACAACTTCAGATTGACCAAAGGGAAACTCGCAAGATTGAGATTTTCTAGCATTTTCAAGGGCAAGCTGATAATACCATCTTATAACTACTCTACACTGTTGAGCAGGGGTGGTTCTAACAGGAATGACACCCGGGGCAAGTCCCACAACAAAGCCACAAAAAATATGTAACGTAACAGACACATTACGAACTAAGAATTTAAACTAAGGTCTTCACTTTGTTTAAACTGAAACAGGTTGGCTGAATTTAACAGATAGTCACAGCCAATCTCAAGGCAAACTTCTGCTATATTGACTTCTTCAACTGAACAGTTTCATTTCCATGTCTTGGCTGCCTCTTGCTGTTCATAAATCACCAACCTAAGTTGTAATATCCAGCTTACATGTGAGCTTTCAAAATTCATCCAAAAGAGGCATGGCGTGGAACTTTGAAGGCTCAATATGGAGAGTTATGAATAAAATCAGTGTTGGACATTTACAATACTCAAGTGCTAAAAACACTGGTGGTACTGGTGCATTTGTGCATTAAATGCCAGCTGGTCACACTGACAGTCTGTAAACATGGCACCATACCCTTGAGCCTTATAGCCATTTATCCTTTACAGAAGTTAGATGACATGAAGTTGTGACTTCCTTGCTTTAACCTCACAATGCCACCTTTGACCTTTCAGAAAACATAAGGTGCTGGTTTTAGGAGTTTTGTGTGAGAGGCTGAGCATTCCCAAGGTTTATCCCAAAGGAAGCAAAATGAGTAAAACCTTTGAACTCAGAGTAACCCTCTGAAATAAAGGTAGAGCTCTAAAAGCCCATAAAACAGAATTCATGCAAACTACTAAAAGACTTTTATTTTTTTGTACTTCTTCAAATTAATTTGAGACCAGAAATACTTTTCATATTCTCTTCACAGTACCTGTTTCACAAAAAAATATGCTTTGTGGCTTTAACTAGATTAGTTGCTCCTGGGGGCACAGGGAGATCATTGGTGGTGAACTGCCTCCTATCTACATAGTAAATAAATTGCTTAATGATGGCTATCTTAAACATTCATAACACTGCGTTCACGTAAACCACTTTGAAATTGACCGGAGCTTTATTAGATGGTAGAAGTCCTATTTGGACCAGCTTCCAGGACCAGCTGCTAAATAAAGAAGCTGTGAGCGTTATCTACTGCAGGTAATACATCGACAGCTTAACCCACCGCAAGATTTCCATCAACCATCGACACTGGGTCGACTTTAGACATATGCACACTTTGGCCCCCTGCTGGCCTGAGGACCCAAGAGCACTCTACATTTCTTAAAACAGGTTGATGAAATGTGCTTGTAAAGATTAAAGGCAAACATGATAGCAATGTAATGGTTCATATAATAGTGTACTCACAAACTTCTTTAAAATGTTTTTATTGCAGTTGTTTTAGGATGTTTCTTGGTCGAGGTTCAGCAGGCAGTGTTGAATGCAACGTTTTAGTAAATCTATTTACAAAAACAACTGAACTACACCTTTAACTGTTATAGTTACCTCACTAAGTTTAAAGCACAGAGGGTATAAATGCAGGTATGAAAAAAGGCCGGCAAAATTTAAGAGACATTATTGGTGATGTAGTAGCTGGTGGTCAGATTCTCCCTGCTTTGGGCCGGCTCTGCATCTGCAAAAGTGAAACCAAAATGTTAATGAAAAACAAAAACAAAGGCCAACTCTTATGCCACTAAATCGACTCCACCCTTAATAAACTTTAATTATTCAATTGATCCTCTATCAGTAAGTTAATAATCAATTAAGTAAACCAATGGAATTCACTTGAGTGCAAACAGCCGGTGTGGGATCAGGAGAAGAGGAGATGGAGGAGAAGGAGGGATTAAACTGGATGCTCACCTCTGAAGCTTGTCATATTTAGGGTTGATGACAGACCAAGATCACATTCTTGTAAAATTTGCATTTTATGAGCTAAAAACAGTCATGGGAGTCAAGCCACAACGTTTGTCTAATCTGATTTATAAAAGACAGTTTACAATTTTCAAAATTAGGACCTGGCGAAAAGCTTTATAATGTAATGTGAAGCAGGAACTGGATGAATGTTGATAGCTTGACTTATCTTTCTAATATGATCCAAGAAAAAGAAAGATAATCATAGGTATAATTCTAGTTTAAGGCAGTCAGGACACAAAATCCCATTGCACTTGAACTCCACAAAGTGACCTCGTTTGGGTGGGGAGGGGTCAGGGGGGAATTGGCGGTAGAGTCAAAATGATGAACTTTTTTTGAGAGAGCATGCAAAGCGGCTCTGGCTGGACCCACGGAAAGGCTCATCTTGTGGCAGCCAAAGCACAGAAAGCGCTCAGAGTCGCAAACGGAGCCAGCACCGCACAGCGCACTCACAGCCCGCTCACAAACCTCATACTTGAGACACGGGAGCGGAAACGGGTCTAATCCTACTTCAAATTCTCTTTCCTCTCGGCTTGTCGACCGGGGAAAACAAACCGACCTGAGGCGCGGCGAATGGGGATTTACTAATTAACTACTTGCACACACACTCATACACACACGGGTAGAGAGAGAGAGAGGGAGAGAGAGAAGGGGGGAGAGAGAGAGATGCACACCTCCTGTTCTCCCTCCTCCTCCCCCTCCTTCTGCTCGCCTCCCCGGGTTCAGGTTGGTAGTTGAGCTGCCTCTCCGGTCGCTGTCTCGGTGTGCCGTCAGAGTGGATGCGCTTGGATTGACTGTGTGCGCGTCAGCCGGTGAGAAGATCACTTCCTAAAAAACAACCAAAAAACCAAAAACAAACAAACAAAATCTGAAGGTATGTTTTGTTCATAATACTGATGATGTTGATTTCATTTTGTTGACTGATTCACATCTGTTTTTGACTGATAAAAAAAAGAAAGAAAGAAAAGTTGTCTGCGCGTTAGTGGGCTTGCTCAAAAGTCTTCAGTGATGAAATTATTTCGCTTATTTTCGCTAGAATATAACTTTCTCTTGCTTGCATGGATGCTGTTTTGCGGATGCAACGCTTGCTTGCAGGGACAAAAAAAAAAAAAGTTGAACCGTGCATGACATTTTTGGTTGGAGTTGTTTTGTTTTTGGAAGAATTGGAAACAGTTTTTGCGCGCGCTCACCACGGGGATTTTGCTCTTTAAAGCCTGTAAGCAGGTGGGGAAAGTCTCGGCTCCACACGTTCAGCTGTCTGCGTTGGCCCGGATTAGCCTTTAAATGTCTCTATTTGTTAAGGCGTCTCGCTCTCACCTCCACGCGGCCGTATCAATCAGTCAATTAAACAGGCATTCACGCGGCGAGCTGCACGACACCCTCGTAGCCGGTGCACATCTCTCACTCCCTCTCTCTCCCGCTAATGAGCGCTGCCCATTTGGCTCACGGAGAGTATTTATGGGAGAGTTTTGGATATTCATGAGGCCCGGTGTTGTGCTTTAGCCTGTACTAATTTAATTAATTAGCTTATGATTACTTATTCATCATATTTTTTTTTGTGATTCAACATTAGAGTCGGATTCAAGTTCAACTGCCTGTCTCGAACAAGATGAGTTTTTCAGAATGTCTGCAGCACTTTTTTTCCCCCCTCCAAGTTTCGACTCTCAGATTTCTCAAAAAACAACAGCGATGATGCATCGAGCTGCCAGAAGAGGTTTTCTTTCTGTGATTATGTGTCAATGTGAGTCCTTTGCAAAGGACGAGGCTGAAGTTTACTCCCAGCAGAAGTGAAGCCGATGATTTTTATTTTTTTATTTTTTATTTTTATTTATTTTTTTGCTGAGCGTGTGCATGTGTTGGTATCCAGACTCGCATGGGAGTTTGTTTGAGAAGTGGGCACATCGATAACACTTCGCAGTCAAGCTTTAAAAACATATTTGGAATAATCTTTATTTGATTTCGCAGGTTTCACGTGTTTTTTATTTATTATTTATTTATTTTCTGTCTCTTTTTTAAGGTGTTTGCTACCCCGGCTTTCCCTCCTCCCCCCCACTCTTCAAATTTTTGATGCATATTTATGCGCGCCATGGGTGTACTCCCATCAATTATTTGTGTCGGTATATTTTCAGATAAACAGTGTTTGTAAATCGATACATGCATGTAACTATTGCAGATTAAGAGATCGATCAATGGATCCACCCGAAGACCAGAAGTACAGCCAATCCGTGTGCGGGTGTGGGTGAGCGTGTGTGTGTGCGTGTGTGTGTGTGTGTGTGTGTGTGTTTTATTCACAGCTGACTTCAAGAAACATCAGCCATGCAAAAAAGAAAAAAAAACACGCGCGTGCATGATGGTGCGCGTACCTGAATAAAAACAAGTTGTGAATAATTGTGAAAAGTTAATTTGATTTATGTATTTTACGTATCAGACGAACCCAATTATTATTATTATTATTATTATTATTATTATTATTATTATTATTATTATTATTATTAT
>NW_006799998.1:246511-451862 GCF_000485575.1 Poecilia formosa
CAGAAAATTATTATTATTATTATTATTATTATTATTATTATTAATTATTATTATTATGAAACGAACACGTCTGATTAAAAGGTTAAATTTCGCCTTTTTCGATTATTTTATTGTATTTCAATTTTTAATTAGTTAAAATGTGTTTTTGTTTTTTAGGCCCAGTAAAATGCTTTATGTTTTTTTTTTTCCTTTTTCTTAATTTGAAGAACTTTTTTGTTTCTCGGCCTCCATAACTTCCGCAAATCACAAAGTAAAAACTACGCTGTCGGTTTGGTGCTGTCCGGTTGGTATTTCACTAAACTTCTCTGTTTTTTTTTTTTTTTTTTTTTCTTTTTTGTTTTCCAAGATACTGGTAAAACACGTTCAGGACATGTACATCTGTGAATCAAACTTTCATATTTGCTGTTTATTTGATGAGCTTTTAAGACTTTCTCTATCAGTTGTAGTAGGGGGGGGGGAATCAGGAGCGTGGAGCCTTTTTTTCCCCTCTCAATTTTTCCCAAAAATGCTCTCATCCTTAATGTGTTGTCATCTGGAAAGCAATTTCGTATGATCAAAGTACGGCTAGTTAGTGCGGTCAATATCCTTTCCAGCAAGTTTCACATATATCGATAACAAGACGGCGGAGCCTCCCGCCGAGCTGCATTCAGGTCCTCTGTATCCGCTCCGTGCAGATAACCCGGGGTATTTCAGCGCTTAAAGGGAAGAGATAACTTTATATTCATTTGAACATGGCTTTAATATAGAGATAGGAAATATGACTCTCCGAAGTAAGTTAAATTTGAATTCTGTTTGCATCGGATTGGGTAATTTAGGAAAAAGTATGGATCCTGAAAAAGACGCATCAAGCAATTAGTGCCAGTGATCGTTATTTAAAGCTTATAGTGACATGTGTTAGTCCTCCTCGCTGCCCCTTTACTGTATGACACTAAGAGTCAATAAGGTGATTGATCTGTGGCCTGTGAGGCAGCAGGGATCCTGCGGGAAAACGTCAGAACACAAGTTTTAGTGTCGGCCCGACTCAGCTGGGCCAAAGCGGCACCTCCCCATCATTTGATCTAAATTCCATGAATTTCTATAATAAAAAACGCAAAATGCATTTTGCAAATGTTTGTCACCTAAAAACCCATGTAGTTAATAGTTGTTTTTTTTTTTTGTTTGTTTGTTTTGTTTTTTTGTATACATGTTTGGGTTTTAGTGACGCTTTCGTGCAGTGCGACAGCGGCGCTCTCCCACACGTCTCCTCCTCCTTCCCGGATTGGAACACCGGCAGCGGCGAGCAGACTCCAGCCCAGACCGGGAGAAGGTGATCAAGCTTCGGCCTCAGGTGCATCTCTGAGGCGGGGCGACGCGGAAGGTCCAGGTGGGTTATTCCTTCTTTTCTGTAACAAAGTCTCGGTTGTCTGCTCGCATCAGTACTCGGTGTGAAGTTTCCATCTCATTTTAAAAGTGCAGAATTAATTACATTGTAAAAGTTTTATTGCTAAAATGACGAAACTCAGGGACACAAATTATCCAATAAGCTTAGTTATGTTAAGTTATTGTTAAATGAATGTACTGTAAAACTGACAACCATAAATCCTTTTTTACTGTTGGATGAACTAACATAACTTTGTAGACTAATTAATCAATAAAAACGCCACAAACCGCTATAAATGTTCTATTTCCCAAAATGCTTTGCAAATCTGGTAACATGTTGTAACCACATAAGCATCCAACAGTTTTACTGTCCAAACCGCTATTTCTGTCTACGGGCTGTACAAGCTTTTTTTTTACTGTTAAAATAACCAAAATCGCAGTGTATTAAATTGTTTATTGTTAAAATGTTAATTGGAAATTGCAACAATTATCCAGTAGTTTCTGAATTTTAGTTTTGCAGTTGTGTTATTGTTAAACCGTTTCACAGTAGGACATCTGTAATACAAAACTACATTAAAACAGTAATTTACATGTTTAATAAACTAAAAAGCTACCATAAATTATTGCTGCAATCCATTGTAAATCAACAAGAATATGACATAAGCATATGACTTGCTGGTAAAAATAGGTGAAGCTGTATATTTTTTTTTCAACCGTCAAAAATGATGAAAATACAATTTTCCAATGAAAACAGCAAAAATGTTTAGAGTGGACACAAAAATAACAGTGTTATTTCTAAATGAGCTGATTTTGGGTGGCATAGATTAATACTGTAGGTGTAAGAATTTAAGATTCAATTTGATACTGTAGATTTTAAACACATTATACCAGTTTGATGATACAACATTTAAAAAAAAAAATATGTATAAGTGAAACTTTTTAGACACTCCAGCTCTTTTCTTTATGAGCTGGAGTTTTTTTTTTGTTTGTTTTTTGTTTTTTTGAAAAAAAAGAAAAAAAAAGTGAAGAAAATCAGTCTGCACATAATCAGATTTTTCCAGCAATATTTTTAGACCAAATTCTAGATTTTCCTTGAGCCAGCCAAGGCTCGGACGTCTCCCTAAGCTCCTCTTTGCCTCCCCCAACTCTTCCTGTCTGATATTAGCCCCCTGGCTCGCCTTAAAATGTGCGTTTCATTATTCAGGATTCAGTTCTGTTTGCCAGTGTAGACACACTTGTACCTGTTACATCCCAAGCCTATAGGGCAACTGAAGGACTCCTCTGTATCTTTTCCACCACCTTCTCACCTCCTCCCCTCTTCTGTCATCCCTCACTATACCACACCTGGTAACTACAAACTTGTACACAATAATAACAGCCGCATGTACCTATCTATCTCTCTATCTAGCCTGTCGGCAGTTAGTGGAGTGGCTGAGAGACTTGCAGGCGTGAAAGGTCAGTTAATCAATGGCTCACAATTTGACAAATCCCAGCGACTCTTATCATCCTCACGGGCGTTTAGGGGCCGAAAGGAGGACCACCGAGATAAATGCTTAATCCTGGCCGCTCAGAGAGGAGCGAAAGAGAACAAGCGGGTAAGCAGATGGGCATGCAGAGAGGTTGGGAGCAGCGGGGAGGAGAGGGAAGGGGTTGTTTGGAGGAGTAGGCGAGCAAAGAAAAGTAAAAGAAGCAAAGGAGGAGATGTAAAAGTGACTCCACTGCACAACTGGAAGGTGAACAAATGCGCCTGCATTTGGAAGATGTCAGCCGACTGCTTTCGTCTGTCACGTTCAAAAGGGGCACGCGACTTTGCGGCTCTCAGATCACTAGGTTTGCCTGGGGCTGGACAGGCCATGCACATGCCTTCTGGGCTGACGTACAAATCCGCTTCAGTCTTAGTTATGGGTTTGACACCATGTGTAAAGTTGAGAAAAACCTGAGGAAAACAAAGGTGTATGAGTGCCTGAATTCTCCCGTGGCATGTTAGCCCGCCTGCAGCAGTGTGCAACCAAGAGGAAAATGAGCTTTTGTCCACAAGGCTGGCCCTTTTCTTCCCTCTATTTTTCAAGCTGCAGGGGTTTGGAAGGTGGCAAACTCTCTGTGCCCTGTACCCTTAACAAAGATCACCTCAGTGTGACATCGGATCAGTTGTTTTTTTTCCCCCCGCTGAATTGTTTGTGGTTTTTAATCTTTTCTAGCTGTTTCATAGTGTCTAACGTAAACATACGTAAATGCTCAAATCTAAACACTGAGTATGTTTTTGCTGCTTTTTCAGGTTGACCAAACTGTTGCTTTATTTAGTCTTGAATAATACATTGAAAATGCAATATTATTTTGTTTGCTAATTGGTCACATTTCCATTGAATCTAAAGGAGGATTTTGAAAGTTGTGGTTTCATAGCCCATTTTATAAACTATAAAAGCATTTCTACTATATTCAAAAATAATAGATGTAATTCTGTAGTTTTTTTTCTTTGTAGTCATATAATTTATTTGTTTAGACACAGTGCTGGTCCAAGTCAAATGCGAAGTGAGTTACTGCATAGGACCTCCTGACCAGCAGGGGGCTCCCCACTTGAATTCTTCTCAACAACATATATATATATATATATATATATATATATATATATATATATATATATATATATATATATATAAACAAACTTAACATTTATAGATATGTTTGCAGAGAAAAGTATGTGTGGATTATAGTTAAGATGGTTCTAATTTAGTTTGTTCATGTCTTCTGTTTGTGTCTGTGCTGAAGTTATATTTCATCCAAACTGTAGCCACAAACTAATCATTAAATACATGGAAATTAGTCAGTTTTTTCCAACTCTACACTGAAACGTAATATTCCACAAATAACTGCAAAACCAGTTAAATAAGTCAGAATTTATTCATTTCTGTTTATTTAATAAAAATATATACTAGAATCAGGATCCAAAATCTCATTTGGATTAAGTCCCCAGGCCAACCGGCATTACTCAGACAGAAGGCAATGTTATCTTGTTGTTTGTTCAACCAAATTTTGAAGAATTGCGTTTGCATGCATGCATTGAGATTTCATCTGAGCTCTTGTTTTAGAAGAGAATCTGGCACACCTTGAGTGTCCTTTATCGCCGTCTCAATACAAATCCAGTGTAATTCAATTGAGATAAGTTGAATTGGCATGACAGCAGATCTCTAGTATTGCCAAAGCACTTAGGAGGCAATGACAGGACCGCATCGATGCATACTGACACATACACAACACCGACTGACCGACCTGGTAGTGAAACTGAGACACACTCACAGATGAAGCACTGAGTCGGTGACAAGCCAAGTCAAAGACATTTTGGGAAAATAATCTCTGGAACATAGAAGCTGAAGGTTTGTAAAGAATATGAAGCAAAGAGGAGAGAAATGATGAAAGGAAGTGGATGGTGAGCCATGCTGAAGCGTGACATAGAATGAGAAAGAAAGGAGAGAGGGGGAGCGGGATAGAGGCAGTGAAAAAACAGAATGAGGCACAAGTGCCTCCAGAAAGTTTTTTAGGGAGTAGCCAGTTGTGGCCCACTAATAACTTTGGGTTGCCAGGCCAAAAACAAAAAGCCGGAATAGAATTTTAGATACTGTTTTGATTTATACAGTGGCATTCAATGAAAGCCAAAAATGTTACAACTTAATGAAACATTTACTCATTTATCGTAAGATGTTTGCAGTCTCTGGCTCGGGGAAAGTGGGGTTGCCTCCTTGGTAGCAGGGCTGGAAAGAGGTCATAGGAGGAAGACTAAGACCATAGGCAGAAAAAGAAGAGCAGAAAAGATAAAGAGACTAAAGAGGGGCAGGTTCAGAGGGGGATAAAATGTATAAGAGTGATGTACGAGAAGAGAGAAAAGGAAGAGATTTACTACAAGAGAGATTAAGTCAAGTTGTCCCCGGTCAGTCATTAATCCGATTTAAGCGCAATTAAGGTGAGACTGATTCCTTCCTAGAGAGAAAGAAGTAGATGGAGAGGCTGTAAAGAGGGAGAGCGGTGAGGGGGTTTGGAGGTGGGAGACAGGAATGGTAGACGAGGATGGAGTGATTGAAAGAGAAAAGTGGGAAAATGAAAACAGGTGTCTGAACTCAGAGAGGCTGTAAAGTGGGCAAATTAGAGACAGTGCGATGTACAAACAGACTCCCAATGAAACATTTTAATCCGTGCATTTGATCAGAGGTTTGATATTTTGAAAATACAGGTGGATATTTTTGCAAACTCTTTATCAATCATGTTTTCTAGAGATACTATGAGAAATCAGCTGTTGACCAAAATTGGCTGATTTTCAACTTGGCTGGTCTTAACTGGTCATGATCTCATCAAAATAAATAAAAAAATAAAAAACAGTAATCTTTTAATGTTGGTGAAATCTCTGTACTGTACTACAACTAGAAACCACACTTTTCTGTCTGGAAGTTTTTCTGGAAGGAAGAGGACTCTAAATTAGCTATTTTCAGAGTAAGTGAGATCCTTAATTGTGTTCCTATGGGAACTTAATTTTCTGTGTAGACATGACTGCAAAGTGTTCACAATGGTCATTTTAGATGGAGTGTGGCTTCAGTAGATAAGAAAGTTGAATGTAGTATAGTAAAAGTGATGCAATTCAGAGTTGCCATCTGACATCTACCGAGATACTGATACTACTGAATGCTCAAAAGAGCTGAAAGGAAATGTTTTTAATTTTTAATTGTGGCTCTTAAAAAGACATTGGATTAGACAGAAATTGGTATAAAATTGGCCAAAATCACTCTGATCAGTGCATATTTGCCAGTGTTAATAATTTCTACAGAATGCAGCTAACACTATTTTTTTGCCCATATAGCAGGTAACCAGTTTGTTGTTTTTGCTATTAGTGACATTAATCATGTAACTTTGGACTGAAGCTGTAAAGATTAGATTGAAATTGTAGTGGCTGTTTTCCTATAGCTTAAGGAGTCAATAAGGAGCAGAAAGGACACAAAAGAGCAAAGAATGAATCTTTTTTTGAATAGAAATGTAAGGAAAGTAACGAAGAGCATCCCTCCTCCTCTCGTGTTTGCAACAAATCCCTGCTCTGTTTGTTCTAGATGTGTGTCAGGGGTCTCGGGGTCGACAGAGGGGTCCCTCCACTGCTGTAGCATTTCTGTGTCTATTGAGAGATGGTGGTCCCGATAGCTCGGCCCGTCTGACACGTACACAACGGCACATAAATCAAACGCACGCTCCCTCCATTTATCTCCTGCCCGAGAAGCATGGCAAAAGCGGCCAACTCTGCATAGAGTCAACGTGAGTCAGGTCTTGTTAAGTGGGGAAAGTAATGCTTAGTTGAAAAGGGTTTGCTTGTGTTTCCACCATCTCTATTGTTCGGGGTTTCTTCCAGTGTTTGTGCTTCTTTTGTTTGATGGTGTGCAGCTTGCTCTCAGCTACAAGCATAATTGCTGCCCCCACATATAACTGGTTGTTATTACAAAGCTTGTTAGGCCAAAGAATGGGGTAAATTGACAGCTCGGGTCATAGATTTTGTGTGCAGCATTTTCAGCTTTTCGATGGAAATAGCTTTGCATGGTTTTGATTGACTTACATGTCGTTTTCGAAGCATTTCCCCATTATTTGGCAAGAGGCTTTATATCTGCACTTTTTGTTGCATCATTTTTTGGATGCTCGGTTAAAGATTCTCTCTCATTTTTATTTTTCCTCTGGTACATCATCATGACTCCCAGATTGAGAGGCCATTTGGCTGCTGTTGACAGGAGGGAGCAGCTATTGACAGAGCCCTGCCGGGGAGGCGTGTCTCCGGCCCCGCGTCCAAAGCGTTTGTGGCGTTTAATACACTGTAACAGAGGTCCTCACAGCCCTCGCCCTGCATGCTGCTGCCATAGGGATCAATATGCACTGGGTTAGGAAGAAATGGACCATCTGATGCACACACAGAAAGGAGGGGGGTTAGAGAAAATGAGTGGGAGAGACAGAACCAGTGGGACGGGGTGGGGGTAACAAGAGGTTTAAAAGGAAAAAGAGAGGAGCAGACTTGGAAAATGGGGAGATGGCGCGACCAAGAGCAGCAAAGAAGGAAGAAAAAAGGGAAATGATTAGAGGGCTAGTTGAGGCAGAGAGCTGCTCTGCACAGAGATAGATAGCAGGGGAGAGAAGTCGTCAGTGGTTGAAAGAGATGTTCAGCTGGGAGAGAAAACAGATTGGAGTGAACGGGGATAGACTCTGAAGAAGAGGAAGACTTCAGACACCAGGGAGGATACACACAGGAAAGGAAAAAAGACATAAGGGAAGAGTGGGAGATAGGAACGGGGAGGGGGGTAGAAGAAAGAAAAAACAGAGAGAGAAGGGGGAGCAAGAGAGGGATGGGGAGGAAAGGAGAAGAAGGGGGGTAAAATTTCCATCAGGTTTTCAATTGGGGCGGATCAATAGTGTATTAGAGCTCACCTTGACCCCGTTCCCCCCCCTCCCTCCACACACACTTCTCTCCGTCCCGGCACACAGTCCAAGCTACTCTCCCTCACAGCAGGGGACGGAGAGGGGGAGAGATTGCATTACGGCCTCTCCTTCGTGGACCAAAGTGGCAGAAAATGGCACAATAAAAGCAAGAGCGGCCAGAAAGAGAAAGGAGGAAAACTAAGTCGCGGCAGGCAGAAACAGAGAAAGTGGGAGACGAGGAGTGAGAGGGAGCAGAACGAGAAAGCAGCAGGTGTTGTCGCACTTGTTTGGAAGGATCTTTCTGTGCGGGGAAGATACTTGTTGTTGGGCGCCTTGTTGTGTGCATGACTTGAGTGAGTTTGTGTCACTAAAGCTCTTAAAAAGACATATTGGAGCTGATGCTGTCCACACAAAACGAGATAATGCACACGGATGGAGAAATGTTTAGTCTTCACCCAATAGACTGTTCAACAGTCGTCATGCTGTTTTTATGCTTGCTTGTTTCTTACTTTTTCTCTCCCTGACTGAATTATCAGACCTGTGTATTGTTCGTAGAAAAATCCTATCTATTTCCTACACATAATTCACACAGTGTTACTAGTATTTGTAGGCAAAACATGATGTATTGCACATTGCCGAATCATATCCAAGCTTTCATAGATGTTTCTAATTAAAAAAACATCTTCTGTGTATTTCATTGTCTCCTTTTACTACATATAGACGTAGCTGCAGTCGCAGGTAATTTATGTTGTAGTTTAACATTTAGATGAAACCAATCCATCTGTAGCATAGTAATGTAGAAGAGGCCATGATGCTGAAATCATATTAAAGGTTGTTAAAAGATGCACAAACATACAGGAACATGACTTTAATTACAAGATGGTATTTTTAAAAATTCAATTTAAATCAGATTGTTGATCTATTATTTTCTAATTAGCTTAAAATCATTTAATTTGGTTAAATATGATCTGCGATAATGAAAACAAATCATTCATAATCCTGTCACGCTACTGCATTCCAGTGACAGCAGATACCCTGCCTTGGGTAAATAACTCTGATCTTTAGCATACTGAACAAGGACATCACTGTTACTGCATTTACTCAACTATTTCAATACTGCAGCATAAACACAGTAATACATTACTGTAACAGTCTGTGCACATAAAGATTGACTCACATCATGATGCCAGATGCTTAAAAATGAAAGGAAAACTGATGGCATGACATAGCTCTTGATCAATTTAGTTAATGATCATCTGGGCAAATAAAGTGACGGCAGAACTAAAATAGGTGACCCTAAAGCAATTAAGCACAGTGAATTCAACACCATTGATCCTAATACACATACATTATTTAAACCGTGCGTCATAGGCAACACTTATACTTCAAAGATGCGGCAGAAGTTAATCTTCCACTAAAACCACTACGTCCTTATGTTTAGACCTGCATAACATGGATTTCTCAAAATTTCAACTTACATGGCCAGAAGGAAAACTGTGTGAAAGTAACGAACACTTATAAATATTGAAAACACAAATAAATTAAAACAAAAATCAGATGAAGGGTAAAATAAGGTCAATAATACTAAAAAACAGCTCAGTGTTTCAACAGCCTGAGGCAGATTGCTGTGGTGGTTCTGTTTTTGATGTAGCTATGTTGTTGTTTGTTTGATGACAGCAGTTCAAAAGTTCATGGAGAGAGTGTGAGGAGTCTCTGACAACGTTAACGGCAATGGCTCTGATAGAGACCCGGGTTAGAAGTACAGCGACTCCCAATGACCCTTTATGGTCCCTTGATTTTCCTCTGCTGGGCCGTCTGTCTGCCACATTGCAGATAAAATACTGCAGAGGAACATGTCAACATACTCTCTGCCATAGTTAAAGATGATATTGGTAAGGGATGATTATTGCCTTAATTCCACTGAAATAAGAATAATATTGTTCAGCGTAAGATGTCTTAAGTATTATTTCAATATTGTCAGGTGACCTCAGTACATTTTATTGTTCTAACAAGGGCATACCTTGTAAGGGACTTTACAAGAAAACACCTTACAAGGGTTGATGTACATCCATACTGTAAAGGTTATAAAATGTACCTGATCTTATGAAGCTTCTTGTTTAATTATTTTTAGCCCAAAGATTGACAAATGATGATACTTGAAAATAGCAGTTCATCTAACAAAAAAAAGGGGAATCAGACACAAGTCAAACCAGAGGAAAATAATTACACCGTCTCACATGAGCTTGATTAAAGATGGGATGTTAACAATGTGAAAATTGCTTTTTAACTTCTCAAAATCAACAGTCTGTCCAGCAACAACTGAAGGGAAAGTATTGTAGATAGTCTCGGTTTTGGTCACTTGTTCATTACTAATATTTACCGTAGAGTCAGCAAAATTGAACTCCTCAGCTTTCCAAGATATTAAAATAAAATAAAAAATATTAACAATGTTTAGAGTTCAGTGCGATTTGGAGGGTTATGGACTTGGGGCCCACAGAAAACCTGTTGAATTGCCAATCTACAAAATACCCTGAATTTCTAATCACAACATTAGCAGAATTGCCTCAAAGCTCTTGGATTACTAGTAAAAGGTCAAAGGTTCTTATATTCTCATCTACATTACAGGTTTTTCAAATAGTTTCTATTGCTCCAATATACAATTTCTCCAATTTGAAGCCCTTCTAGTGTGGCACCACATTAAAATGGCACCTTTTAATGGAGAGTAACACAGGACTGTCCCCACCTGTTGTTGTGCTCTGCTTCTTAGCTGACTGAAAGGAAATTACTGCACTTTTATCTACATACCATAAAAACACAAAACATTTTACATATTTACAAATATTTGCAGAAAATAAAATGAAAAGTCGCCACATATTCTTGTTAAAGTTCAAGTGGCTGACTCCAGGCTCTGTAGGAACAGATAGCCTGACTAATTAACCAGTTAAATAGCTATTTGACTTAGTGTTTGGTTAAAGAACAGGAAAACAAAATAAGTCAATGTGTAACAAGCAAATAAAAACTTATATTACTTCAGCTGTTCTATTCTTCATTTAGCATATGCATCAAACAGAACATTGTTATGATCATTGTACTCAATATGTTATTTTTTTTTTACCACTGTAACAATGATTTTAAATAAAAGCAATTAATTCATGTTATACATTTACATTTTAATTTAAAAACTGTGGCACTGTTAAACCAAAGTCATTTCTGCAAAAAGTTATAGTGTAATCCATAGGTCAACTAGCTGGACAGCTAATGGTAGCATAGCCTCAAGTTTGCCTTAAAAATCTCAGGTTTTATAGTGGTAATGCAGTGAATCTTTCCATTGTCAAGGTCTATTTGTATATTTTATTCAAGCTGCAGGAATCTGCCATGGCTGCCATGTCCTTTTATGCCTATAAGTAAAACGAAACAAGAAGCTGAAATGGCAGGAAGAGGCCCAGGTTGCTCAGAGTCACATAAGAGACAGTTTCTGCATAAATGTTAGGCTATTCAGCCCAACAAAAAAAAAAAAAGAGAAGTGAGCTACCGTGTGTGGAAATCTTTGAGTTTCTGAAGGGGATTGACTATATGGAATCATACAAATATGCTGGCAGCTACAAAATATCCACACACGTCTGTCCTCCATCAGCAGAGGACAGCATGTTTCTTCAGGAGGGTAGCGGTTGGGGCCAGAGGGAGGTAATGGGGAGGGGAGAGAGGTTGAATAAAATAAAATTGATCCAGGATTTTAGCATTTAGACACAGTTTACAAAGCGATATAGAGGGGGGACAGTGCAGGGGGAGGATAGTTAACTTTACAATAGGTCAGCTCTGCTTCCAACTCTGTTACCAACCCCGATGTCCTTCTACCCGCGCCCCTCTGTGCATATACAGAAGAAAGTAAACAGAAGATAGAATCCTCTTATTCTGTGCCTTTTGGCTGAACGTGTGATTTAGCTGTTTAGACGTGAGCTTGTTTGTAAACGCGCAGACCTGTACCAGCAGCTTCATCCCCATCTCTTCCCCACATTTCCTAATGCTGTTCCCATTGTCGCCCATCCACACTCCAGTGCACACGCACACGCCAGGAAGACGCACACGCGCACACACACACACAGCTCCACACAAACTCTGTCCCACTCACTGAGGGGGAGAAAGGGGAAGAAAAAAGGAGAGAAAAAAAGAAATCGATCGCCGGGGATAGCGGTGCGCGTCGGAGGATCGTATCTTGTCAAAATAATATATTACCCTCATCCCCGCCTGATCGATGCGGTGGATTAGGGACGGAGGGCTCCCTTCTCTCCTCTCTCCCTCCACCCCTTCCCCTCCCCTTCCACCCTCTCTTCTTCCTCGGTGCTTGGTGCAGTTTAATATTTACCTCCGTGAAAGAGCGGCCGCGACGGCTCTCAGCCCTAATTGATTCCGACACATGCGGCTCTGTGCTCGGGCTGCGGATGAGAGAGGGAGGGCCGGCAGGAATGCTGAGGGAGAGGGGAGAAAGGAGGAATAAAAAAGGGAAGGATGACAAAAAAAGATAAAGATTTAGGGATTAGGAACTTGGAGAGAATGCCTCATCGTGCGCAAAGGTACATAGCTATTTTATTTGTATGTTGTCATGATACAGCTTTAAACTTTATTTTATTGGGATTTAAAGTGACAAACTAATACAATGTGCTGCATATTCTGAAGCCAAATTAATTTGGCATGTCTTTTTTCCTGTAAAAATCCATAAACTGGTATTTTTGTTCTGATACCGTTCAGTTTGCCACAAACCATGGAAGAGACAACAACAAAAACTAAGTAGGTGTTCTGGTCAGATTAGTTCCACATTGAATTTCTGGTCCAATGTGCCTTCAGTACACCATCGCCACAGTGAAGCATGGCGGTGGCAGCATCATGCTGTTCTCTTCAGCAGGGGCTGGAAATCTGGTGACAGCTAATAGGAAGGTCGATGAAGCCTACCTTCATCTACTTTGACGAAGGTCGGCTTCAACGAGGCAGATGATGAGGCCTACCTTCATCTTTTGAAAGTAGGCTTCTGACTTTCGAAAGATGAAGGTAGAATCTGAGAATCCTTACTCTCAGATTCTCAGGGAAATCTGAGAATAGAGCATGTTAGATGCTGCTAAAAAGAATGTCCAAAAAAAGTACATACCTTAAAAACCCTCTGGCTGTGGTTACTCTACAAAATATTGACTTTTGAAGACAGGTTTCATGAGTTCCACACTCTTCAGATTGTTTGTTACAAAAAATATTTCATTGGTGGAAGCACAGTTTCCTTGCAGCAAGAAGGTCCTTGGTTCAAATCCTGGCCTGGAGTCTTTCTGCATGGAGTTTGCATGTTCCTCCTGTGTATTTGTGGGTTTTCTCCTGATACTCCAGCATCCTCCCACCGTCCAGGCAGTGGGGCGAGGTTAACTGGTCTTTGTAAATTGTCCTTAGGTGTCTGTGTATGGTTGTTTTTTTTTTTTCCTGTGTGCCTCTGTGTTGTCCTGTGATGTACCCCGCCCCTAGACCGTGACTGCAGGAAATTGCTCCGAGATGGACGGACATAAAATCAGACATTTTTGGTTTCAACATGGCAAAAAGTAAAAATGTTTAAGTAAATATTTTTGCAAGGCACAATGTGGAATATAGATTGAAATATATGTAGAGGCTGCTGCAAAAAAAAAAAAAAAGAAAAAAGGGGGGGGAAATAAAGGGTCCCATCACAATTCCACCGATTGTGATGGAATAATTTGACAAATGGATTTAGCAAGAAACCTCACAGGGAGGTCAGAAGAAATATAAACTGGAAAAATATGAGATGGAGATGACAGAGCCATAAGGTAAAGAAGGATGGTGATGTTCTGTGGCGCAAATAGAAGAAAAGGGATGAATGGAACAGATAGCCGAGAGGAAATGAATCAGGCAGAACGAGGGAAACAGAAAGAGCGAGTGGAAATGGGACGGTACGCAGAGACGGCTTCAGGAGAGAGAAAACGGGAAGTGGACCGGGGCAGAAGGGAGCAAATGAGAGGGGATTAAGAGAGCGACATGAAGATGGATAGAAATGGGAGAGTGAAACATGACGGGTGGAATGTAGAGCACCTATAAAAGCGCGGGAACGGCGAGGATAGAAATAGGGGGGAGATGGGGGTGGAGGGGGGGAGGATGATGGAAAAAAGAGCCCACTGCAAAGAGGTGACAGAATGATATCAGGTGGGATAGACAGAAAACAGGAGTGATAGCAGAGTGAGAGGCGGAAAGGTAGAGAGGGACCATATTTTCCGTTGAAGGAACTGGGCTGTCACGCTGTTCCGCCAGCACAGAGCGGCTCTATAAAATACAGAGAGCAGGCAGGTCTTGTCGGGTGACTTATGTGTATATCTAGGCTCTGTCAATATTTCTTTCTGTCACGCTTCCTCTGTGCTCCCCGGGTCCTCGGCTCCAGCTGTGCTTCCACTCTCTCCTTGCCTGCCCCGGTTGTCGCTTCTTGTCCAGCAGGTCTCTGATCTTGTTCCTTGTGCCAACCAGAGGCATAAGCAGAAGGTGTACATTTTTGATCATCAGCTCACAAGGCAAATACGAGTGTGGCACATTGGCTTGAGGACTTGGCAGGCTCTATATTCCCTAGTAGTTTGACACCATGAGAGAATATGGTGGGATTTACAGTTGAACAGCGCGATGACACAGATCTATTCAAAGGTCTCATAATTAGGAAAACAGCTAGAGGTAGTTTAAATCTCCACCATTTTTCTTATCGATGCATAAGAGCATGAATGAATTAATGCGCGTGTTTGTTTGCATCTTTCCACACGTGTGCTCCTCTTCTGCAGCGCAGAGGCGCCGGCTGGTAGGCTGATTTATTCATGCCTTCCCAAAGAGGATTCCACCTCCTCCTTCTCATTTGGCACACTTTGCATCCTGAACGCAGGCCTGTGGAGGCCTGGGTCCACGGGGGGCAGGCATCCTGCAGGTGCAACTACTTTAATCTGCAACTCGTAGATGCTCACAAATTAGCAGAAATGTCATGTTTATTTATTAGGAAATTGGATCAGAACTTCTCTAAACAGTTCTGTGTTTTCAGTCTTGTACAGTTGCTCCCTTTTTGACTTGCAGTGCCTTACAGTTGACGTTTTCACAAGTCGACACTGTACAGGTCCAAACTGTAATGTATTTTATTTTGTCTGTATATGTTAGGCTAATCTGCAAATAGCCACAGTGTGAGTAGGAGTGTCTGCCGACATTGACTATTTGTCATGAACTCCATACCTCTGGCCATTGTGAAGGAGTAGCAAGAAGAAAGTCATTGTTGATCATAGTGGAAAGAAAGTCCTATTTTCAGGTTGCCACCGGCCATGTAGGGACACAGAAACCATATAGAAGAAAGTACTCTGGGAATCAAATCAAAAATGTAAACTTTTTAACCTGCTTTTAAGTAATTTTTCCAGTGGAGAACTAAAACTGCTCTTCACATGGATTGGACTATGCACACTAGGAAACATGGTGGTGGTAGCATCATGCTGTGGGAATGCTATTCTTCACCAGGGACAAGGAAACCATGGAGTTGATGGAAAGATGAATAGGATTAGCATACACCCAGAGCTACAATGGGATGGTGTAGATCAAAGCATATTAATATGTTGGAATGGTCTAGTCAAAGTTCATGCATGAAACCAATTTAGGATCTATGGCAAGACATCAACTAACTGGTGTCCTCCATCCAATCTGATTGAGCATGCAAAGAAGATACATTAGAATTTTTCTTTCACTGAAACCTTATTTTTTGTTATTTAAAAAATCCAGCTAAATTTATTGGAGTTTGCAGGAAAAAAAAAATGTGTAGAATGCTTTTGCACTTTAATTTCCAGCCTCGATTCTGGTTTAGCTGAAGCCCAACTGATCGAAAATATTGTTTTGATTTGGTTTTAGGAGAGGGGGGGAAAAATATTGTTTCACTCTGCAAATTGTTCTGTGAATCTATTTTGAGCTGCCGATAAGACTGTGTGACAACTGATTGCCAACACAGAAGCAGAGAGGCAAAAGAAAAATATATAATCCGGGACAGTGATACAGAACTTATTTACTCCACGGAACAAGCTGAAAATTCCCAACCCATCTCCATGACTTCCTATTTCTCTGAGCCGTTGTTTCTTTTTCCTTCCCGCCCGCTTCCCTCTCTGCGTCTCTCTCACCTTCTCTCTTGCCACTGTGCCTAGTTCTTTATTTACACATCTCCCCTGCTCTCTGCAGTGGCTCAGGGAGCGGTAACAGAAGTGTCACTTGTCATTATTGGTCTAATTCAGTAATCCGTCATCGTGCGCTCACTGTATGCAGCGCATTATATGCCGGCACAGCAGGTGTACTACGCACCGAGGTGGAGATTCGATTTGACACGCGCGCACGCAGGCGAGCGGGGGCCGCTGAACGTGTGTGTACGTTTGTTAGTGTGACGAAGGAGGAAACGCGGAAAGATGGAGAGATTGAATCCAGGTGTTTTGGTGTGTTCTGCTGTGTGGGTGAGTGGGTGTATGAGTTTTTGTTACAGTCACAGCCCAAGCCTGTCTCATCATCAGTGACACCGAATGCTGTTTCACAATGAACTAAGCAGTAGGTATTAATCTAAAACCATGAGTCTTTATGTTAGGTGTCTGTGTGCTCAGTCAACGTGCTGCTTAGACGAGGCTGGGTTATAATTTAATGTAGCAAAACAACACATAACATAACATATCATAACATAACATCAACTTTATTACACATTTAGTACCTTGACTTTAAACATAGTTGTGCACCATAAATGATGTCATATTTTACAATGTTTGAAAAAAGTGATTGATGTTTTTGAAGAGGCTGTCCAAGGTTTTTGTTGTGCTTTAATACCAAATCAGCTTAACATCAGAGAATCAAATCAAAAATGTATTGAATATCGAATACATATAATTATTATAATTTAAAAAAAAAATCAAATTAATATGTTTTCTATGAGACAGCTGAAGAGAGTTTGGATATGAAATGGTAAGATATGTAGAATATTAAGTAAATGACCAAAGAGCTTATTTGATATTATTAGATAAATGTTTATTTTTATTTATTTATTTTTTATTTTATATATATGTTATTTCAATAGTGCAATTTTAATTGACGTATCTCAAACACCATTTTGTTTTGCATCTCCTTTTGTAAGATCCAAAACACAACAGCTCCAGCCTGCTTGGACTCGCCTCTGCAGCTCAGTCCAGTTCCAGTGGGTTTCAGACAGTCTCTCCAGTGTAATGTCTCAGTGCATTCTGGGTAGTACTTTGTCGGAACCAGAATGAGAGCGAAGAGCTTTTAAGGTTTGTGATTGTGCAGCTTCCCGTTCTCTTTTTATCAGTGGCAATTTGTATGTGAGCGCACACCTCTGCACTCCCTGCAGACACGGCGGATTTCATCAAGTTCTTAACCCCGCAAGGCTACAAATCCGGTTACCACTGTAAGTGTTTTAAACTGTTTAAACTATCAGAGCACTCCATGCTGAGTCCCGGACCATGAGTGAGTCACGCCGAGATCTCGCTGAACCATACAAGTCCTAACTGCATTTACTTTTCTCATTTCTTCCATTTTGTATTTGCTTCATGTAACACCTGCCATTTCCCAGCACCTTATCGAAACCAAGCCTTTATAAAATAACTCCAGGGGGATTCGGTACTATTGTGCTCTGTAAAGTTTTTTTTTATGGTTTTATTGATCCCTTTCTCAAAAATCCAATGTTATATATAGAAAAAGGTTAGTAAAATACTAGATAATTGTATATAACCTGAATATTCTCTATTCATTCAGGCAGTTCTGGGACTGCCTGAATGTTTCTGATGTAGACATCCTAATTGTTGGATGAAAAAAATGCACCTCAACAGTAGAGATCTACATTTATTGTACTATAAGGTTGTGAAAGATGTCCATCTATCGCTGACATCCTTTAACATTTTAAACCTCTTTCTGGGACAAGCTTCTTAAAAACCCGAATAAATTATTTGACCTTGTTTACTTCATTTAAATCCTGAAGTCATTTCTCATCAAACGCAAAGAGAAGAACCTGGTCCATGCAGAGAGTCAACATCTTTAATCTTAATTCTGAACATGTGAACAAACCTAGAAATAGTGTCTCAAGTGTCAACTAAAGATCTTAAGTGGGAGCAAAGCAAACGGAAAGGATTTTTACCTGGATAAAACGTTTCTAGTCAAACACTGTTGACAGTAAAGCAGCTGCCACAGAGGTTTTCTGACACAAATCCGTCACAGACAAGTTTTACCGTAAGTTCTGCCAATATTCTCAAGCACAGATTCGGATCGTCACAACCAGTTTGCATACTTCCTCCTTTAAGCTCATAACCATTAGCCATTTCCTTGACCTTTATTGATGTTCAATTCAAGTTTGATTGCTTGTGTGTCTGTTTTATGTTTCTCAGTGTACCTCCTTTTATTGCCTCATTGATTTTTTTATTATTGATTATTGCATTTCATACATTTTACAACCACTGTGTAAAGTTTTATCCATTGACGAACACTAAAAGCTCTCTAAACCTGAATCCAATGCTAAATAATACCAGCATTTAGGCAAAATAAATGGCCAAAGTGCTAAGCTCTTGTTTTCTTATCTCATTCGGTAATACTTGTGTGACCTGCTCTTTCCTGCTGTCTCTCACATCTAACGCAAACAGAAAAGAAATAAAGGGAGTCGGAATATGATTGTTTTGTTTAAAATCCTGCAGTTCCTTAGCTTGTGCAGAAATCCTCTTGTTTCATTGCTGGTTATTGACGACTAGCTTTGAAGTGAAATGGACTTTCTTGCTTGACAGCTGTCAGCATGATTGTTTTTCTTTTCTTTTTTTTTTTACTGCTATGTTTGCGTTACTGCATATGAGTCCATACAGCAGTAAAGAATTACATTTCACAGTGTATTTAATGCAGTGACTTGCAAAAGCATCATTATCCCTTACATAGTTAAATTCTGCTACATATAATCTAGTGCAATAAGTTGCCATCAGAAGTCACCTAACTGGTAAATCCTGCAATTTAATGGCGGAGTTATGTGAAGGAATCTAGTGAAGTAAGATGGTTGCTACAGAACATAAAGACCAAGGGACTCAGTGGTTGCATCAAGCATAAGCTGTAGAGTTGAAGTAGGATGGGGTATGAAACGATACCCCACGATTTTGAACATCTCATACTTCATCATCCAAACACATGGCACAACTGGGAACAAACGGCACTAATCGGGGAAGCAGCCAGGAAGCCCATGGCAACTCTGGAGGAGATGCAGAGATTTGCTGCTTGGGAGAAACATTACTGTGTAGCATGGTGGTGGCAGCATCATGCTGTGGGCATGTTTTTTCTGTCGTCTGTGGGGCAAAAAAAAAAGGCTAATTGAAGTTGATTGGAAGATGGATGGGAACTACAAATGCAGACAAACCCCTCAAACCAAATCTGCTTGAGGTCATAAAACACGTAACGCTGAGCAGAAGTTGTGGATGTTTCCAGAAAAAAAAAAAAAGTGGAAACAGTTCATGGTGTCTGGATACTTTGTAAAGCCTTTTAAGCTGACCAATTGATTTGAGTTCAGGAGCCGGTTTGCACAGTGATATATCCTCATAACTTAATCATCGGCATTATGTAAAATAAAGTGGAGGTGGAGAAAGAAAAGAAGAAAAAAATAGGGAGAACGTAGTTAAGGTACGATTAAAGAAGTTCTTGCGGATGGAAAGAGTTTGAAAGATTAAACTGTGCGCTTGAGTGGATGTGAGAAAGAGCGCACAGGGAGCGATATATGGGGAGTTGTTGAAGATACAAAAAAAAACAACAAAAAAAAAACAAAAAAACGATGAGAGGTGATGCCACCAGAAGGGAGAGCAGAGGAGGAGGAAGGAGGGAGATGATGAATGTAGGGAGAGCAGGGATGAGAGACGGAGCAGCATGAAAAGAGCGGGTACGGTGCGCGGCCGCGCTCTGACGATGATGAAACGTTAATTAAAGTAAACGAGCTACCTGCGCCCCCCGCCCGCCCCCAGCCCCCCGGTAACTCCAGCACCCCTTGTCACAGTCTGTCAGGAGACAAAAAAAAAAAAAAAAAGAGGGAGAGCAAAATAAAAAGAGGATGGGAATTAAGAAGCCATGTTGGATGTTTCGCTAATAATTCGTATGAGTCTTTGCTTAAAACTCTTTGTTCCAAATAGTATTTATCGTCCAAAAACAGTATGTTATAGCGGTTGTATTTAAAAAAAATAAATAAATAAAATTTCCGAATCCAATCCCCAGATCCTCTCTTCACACTTTCACTCCGGCCTGCGTCGCACCGTGTATATAAGCCTCATTTCCCGTTCAAGTTCACGCAAGATTTATCTGCCAAGTTCACCTTTTGCTTCTCTTTTTTTTATTATTATTTATTTATTTTCCCCTCAATGCTCATATCCATTCAGTTAATCTGGGCTCTAATTCTTTTATATATATTTATTTACTCGCTCGATCACTCTCTTCTGTTTTTTTCCCCCCTACTTTTTTTTTTTTCATCTCTCTCCAACGATTATCCTGGCGTCTAATTAGAAATCGATGCCGCTGGGCCGGCGGGTATTTGCAGTGTGTTTGTGGACGTTGAGAACAATTCCCCGGACAGAGAAGAAAGGGAAGAGAGAGGAGGAAGAGGAAACGCTGCACCGCCGCTCTGTATGCACACACAAAAACACACAAATGCACATATATTCTGACAACCGACTTTACAACCGCTCGCAGCTATTCTTATTTCTAAAAAGCATTAAAAAAAAGAAGAAAAAAATACAAGGAAGGAAAAAAATGAAAAGAAAATAATTTTTTTTTTAACAAGTGACGCGAGGGAATTTTTCAAGATTGTTGCGGATTGTCTTTTAGCAAAACAAACTGATCTTAAACTGGGACCGAGATATGAATGTGAGCTAATTTATTATTATTATTATTATTATTATTATTATTATTATTATTATACGTGCATTTGCATCTATCTTTTAAGGCCTATATGAATTGGTTAATTTCTTTTTAAATAGTTACAAATATTTTACGTGAGATTCCCTCCCACCCCCTTTTTTTTTGCAACAAAACAATCGAAAGTTTCAACTCAGTGAGGAATGAGGTTAAATCCAGACTAAACCGTGTCACACAAACGCTCCTCTTGTTCCCCCGCATCGTTCTGTGCCACATCTGTCTGCTGCTCCGTTCGCATATATGAAGTCGACGCTTTAGCGCCATTACCGGAGCCAGTCGAACCTAACCGGATTATCAACTGCCAGATGAAAAAAAAAAAAAAAACCTTAAAGTGTTCCAACCAAGTGAAAAAAAAACAGAATAGAGTGTAGAGAATGAGAGCCCCGCACTTTTATTAGTTCAGCTTTGCACCACAGTGTGTTTGTTTGTTTGTTTACCGTCTTGTGCGCACGACGTTTTATTGGCTCGCTCCGTAATCTGTTTTCCAGCCGGTTCTCTCTCTCTCTATTTTTTTCCCCCTGTTCATCATGAACAAACGAGATGCATCACACATTGCTCAACCCACAGAGAGTTGAGCAGTGTGTGATGCATCAAGGGCAGGGGCGCATCCAGAATGTTTTGTGGAGCGGTGGCCATATTCGGGGCTAATAATAACCACGGGGGGGAAGGACAGTAAAACCAAAAGCTATGGTAGAAATTCCACATTACATCACACAAAATGGTAAATATCAATTCTCCTGATGAGTTTTTAAACATCCTCAGTTGTCCGTAATAAGCATGCCGGTATGAGATTCTAACATTATGATAGACTTGGATAAAAATGCCACGGTTTTACACTACGACTGTATGTAGACAAGAAATTGAAAATATGTAAAATGATTGAATTCCTTTTGTTTAAAACAGAAAAGCAACAATTATTTCTGGTGCTGCTACAACTCTACACCAGTTAAACTTATATAATTTGTTTGAGGGTTTTATTTTGATCCAATGATTGAAGTAAAAATACTCAAATAACCAGCTGTTAAATTTTGCAGCAGTTTTAAGTGTTTATCGCACAGAGAACATTGTAACTTCTCGCGGCTCCTCACACAATAGTATAGCTGAAATTAGCTGATTAATTAGTCATGCTATCTGCTGAGGTAGCCACCTTCCAGTCACGATGCCCTTAATGTTGGTGCCTAGAGTCTTCCTATTAAGGAGGGAAAAGTGTAGTTGTCTTTAGATTCTGACTTATTTGAAGCCATCGGATTGGTTGTGCGCAGCAACGTGTGTCAGGGAAGGGTCCTGTTGAACTCTTCAGTGCTTCATAGAATCAAAAAAAAAAAAAAACAGTCCTTTCTGTGTTTGGCAAACAGTTAGAAAAATAAAGTCATGGCTTAAACTCCTAACTGTTGACAACATGTTGTCAAGTACCTCTACCCCAAAAATCTGTTGACTTCAAAGGNCAAAAAAAAAAAAAAAAAAAACTACAGTCCTTTCTGTGTTTGGCATCTACTCAAAAATACTTTAAGCATTAGAAACAGTTAGAAAAATAAAGTCATGGCTTAAACTCCTAACTGTTGACAACATGTTGTCAAGTACCTCTACCCCAAAAATCTGTTGACTTCAAAGGTGAGGAATGTGCTTTTTTTTATTTATTCATCCCTTACAACAAATGGTGTTGGTGATTTTAAGACGGTGTTCTAATTTTTTAACTAAATGTAATGGATGGCGCATCATTTATTGCGGTGGCCATCGATCCCGGGTGGCGTCCTTCTTATGCCACTGCAAGAAGTGCAAAGTCTTGTAAGGGGAGGCCGCATTGTGGGACTCTAGTAATCAAAACATCTGACATTTTAAGCCCCCCACAAAATGAGGGATCCATGATTTTAAATTCTGTGCATCTCAGCCCCCCTACATCTTAGCCCCCCATTGGTGGCGCCACTGAGGAAGTGTCACATCGATGGATTCTGTGTCGGGGGTGTCGCAGCACTCTGCATGATAAGGAAAACTGAATAAGTTGCTTTTTCTCCTTGTTGCTTCACATTTCGTCAACCTCTGTGATGCTTTGCTTGTTTCAAAACCATCAACCTCGACTCCCCAGTGTGTGTGTGTGTGTGTGTTTGTGTGTGTGTGTGTGTGTTTTAAACATGTCTGTGTCTCTCTCATATGTGCGCTATCATAGTCAGTCCAAATTTCAGACTCCATCCACACATTTTCTGTCAGCCTATCCTTCCATCTTGCACTCTCATTAAATGTAACCCCCCTCTCTCTGACACACACACTCACACACACGCACACACACCCTCCCTCTCTCTCTCTCTCTCTCTGAGTCTCTCCTTCTTCTTCCTCCGCGCCTCACGCTCCCCTTGCCCGTGGCTATATGATCGTGAAAAATGTGTTTACAAAACTCGCTCTCTTGCAGATCAAACCGTACGGACGAATCAAAGACTTTGGAGGGAGAGTCAGAGGAGAAGCGAGGGAAGAAACAGAGAAAGAGAGATAGAGGGATAGGAGCAGAGGGTGTGGAGGCCTTATAATTTTAAAATTCTCTGTGTGTTATGCCCTTTTTTTCCTTTCTTCAAATGCTTTTGTTGTGTGTGTGTGTGTGTGTATGTTTTTGCCTGCATCTCCTTGGGTAATACAATATCTTTAAGGCCCCCAAAACAACTGTGTCTCGCAGTTAAACATGAGATAATGTAATATTGATGTCTCCTTGTCTTTGCTCTAACGCAATACTGGGCCCATTCTGGCTGGACACTCTAACATGGGCTGATGGTGTCTTTGCACTTAAAAGAATTACTCCGCTCCTGTAATAAATTTTATAGTGATGTTACACAAATATCAGGTCCCAGAAGGATTACAGAAGATGGTGAAACCAAAGCAGTCGAAATTACTCCAAAAGGAGCATCAAGAATTTACTAGAAATGATGCATTATGTTCAGAAAGGCTATATTAGTTTTCATCTGGCTGTCTCATCATTTATTTGGCTGTGGAAGGTGTGCTTTTTGATTTAGAATTTAAAATGATGTCGAGTCACGCTGACAGACGGAGTGCTCTTGGTGGTCATTAGTTGTTGCATACACATGCATTCAAGCTTTAATAAGTCGCTGTTGTTGTGTTTCTTGAGATTGATACCTTACTAAAGTTTATGAACTAAGGAAACACCAGAGACAGTAGAGCACAGGACGAACTTCAACGGCTTAAAGTGATGAAAATGTTCTGCATAGAAAAGTTTTTTATACGTGGCGGCTGGATTAAAACTAAATGTGTTGCTAACTTGAATTTACGCAACTGGAATGAATGTGAATTTGACTATTACTGGTGATGTACTGATGTATTATAATGCAACCGTTTCAACTGAGTTGGGATAAATGTGTGAGATTTGAGTTTAGCCTGTTTGTTTTGTGGACCTTTTCTGTGAACTTAATTTAACTGAACCCAGTTTGATTGCACTGAGTACAATTCAGTTGAACTGATCAAAATTTAGTTGACATCCAAGTTGAACTTGAGTTGAAGAATCATACGAAGCCACAACATCGTGGCACCATTTCCTTATGCTATTCGCTAGCTTGGTCACACACTTCTGTGCTTATCGCTTTCTACAAGTCAACCAGTGTGACCGTGTGGGTCACTCTGGCATTAACAGAATACCTGAGGTGGTTCCCACAGGTATTCATTGAAGATAAGGTCAGGACTGCTGTCAGATGCTTCCATCCTCTACACTCCTGAATTAAGGAGGTATATTCTGATAAATCCCTCTCTGCAGGAGTGAGCAGTGTCTTCTTGGTGGATAGAGCTTAGTGGAGATAGGGGATTGCCACTGGTTGCACAATCTCATTGTGATGAAATCCTTGAGGTCGCCTCTGATCATGACATGTCCTATTTGCCAGTGAGGCAGATGCTTCCCCACATCGTCCCACAGTTTCCACAAAACCTTGTTTGGCATTGGCGGAGTAGATTGGACAAGGATTTCATGGGTACAGTCCAAATATTTAACACAGTAACCTACAAATCCATTTTCTTTACAAATGAGGAATCCTTTAAAGGGAATTAGACCTGCTTTTCAACAGTGTAACATTTATTCCCAACAAAGCATTGCTGTAACAAAGCAGAAAATCGACCAAACAGAGTTTCTTTTAAAAGTTACTTGTTTTAAGTCTCTCTTTTACTAAATGTCCTTCTACATTTGTGGATGTTATGTAGACTTTGATCAAACTCTCAACATGTCTCATCTTCAACAAAACAAAATCAAACTGCAAGATGAGGCTCAGGATACACTAAAAACAGTGTTTGACCTTCTAATTTCTTAAATACAAAATTGATTTGGTTGCTAAGAATATAGCTGGAGTGATGGCTGAGACGTGTATATGCATGAAATTATTGCAGTGCCGTCCATGTAGACGATCGTAATGACAATGGTGTAGTTTTGTTTAGCTCTGCTAAATTGCAAAATTGATACAGCAGCCTCACAAAAACATCGATTACCTTTCTGTGTCAAAAGTTTGATGGTTGTCAGAGTCTAAAATAATCATACGTTGAAAAGTGGAAGGTATGTAAATGACAGAGGCACAAAAATGAAAGGGAAGGGGTGTGTGAAAAGTGCGCTGGTGATGGGGGGGGAGGAGAGGAGAGGTTAGACGGGAAGGAGGGGGGCAGACAGACAGGCAGGGGGAGCGATTATAGCAGGGTTTATGTATGAGCTATCGATTGAGTCGGTGGTGACTTCTTGAGTGGTTAATTCGGGAAGTGAGCGCGATATAGAGAGTAACTCACTGACCAAAGAGGGAACGGAGGGAGGGTGAGTGGGGGGGATAAAGAGAGCGAGATGGACAGGGTATGATGTGGAAAAGGAGAGAGACAGAGACTCAGATTTGCGCATTTCCTCAGGTAAAAGTGTGGAAAACACTAATTGTTTTACAAGGAAAAATGCTGGCTCTTAATGACTCCAAGGACTCCACACATACTTATCCTGTTTGTTTAAGAATGATAATAAACATCCTTCTTTTCCTTCTCATCTTAGTCTCAGCACACAAAAGAAAACATATTCTCCATGTAATAGTTTTATTTTCTATTTAAATGTGATTAATAAAAGCTCTATAGGACAGAACATGAATAAACTTTAACTTTATAACATATGTTTTTATTCTTTTGTAAAATGTGTACTTCGTTAAGGTACAAGTACACCAAAGATTGCCGCAGGTTCTTAGCTGTAACGTAAATATCCAAGATGAACAATATTACTTATTCGCTTTAAATCTCCACACCTGGCTCATTTACAGCAGGAATTTGGCCTGTTGAGCACTTGACACTTTTTAAAAGAACCAAGCTACAATATTCACCAACAGGCATTTGACCATGTCAGATGAGGAAGATATTAGTGAAAAGTTTAATGTTTCTGGATATGCTTCGTCCTAAGCACTTGTGTTGATCCCCTCCTGAGTTTGTAGATTTAGCCTCTTACAAAGATGTCATTGATCTCTAATTTTTATGGTATTTTTTTTTTACTTACAGGATATTTTGCTAACATTCGTAAAAAGGGTTTAAATCAGGGTTAGAAATTAAATTGCATTTGATTTAATGAAATGCAGTTTTGATCCACTTTGTTTTATTCAACCATCTCCACCACTGGGGACAAGACAAAAGTGTTGTCAAAGGATGTTATGGACAAGATTGGCAAAACCACAAAAGGCTGGAATGGACTACAAGACCATCAGTAAGAAGTTTGTTGATGAGGACGCCACTGTTTTTACAATAATTTGAAAATGGAAGAAGTCTGGGACAACAGTTACCCTCACTGGGGTGTGCCATGCAAGATATAAAAGATGATTTTAAGAAAGATGAAATTGCAGAATTAACAGAAATGCAGTTTTCCATGATCTCAAGGCTGCTTGGATCATATTACCAACTAAGAACGCTTTGCCAAAATGAATCGAGATCCCGCAGTGGCGGCAGAGTCCCCTTGCTGAAAAACCCACATGCACAGTCCCATGTGAAGTTTGCCATTGGACGTGTGGATGACACATAGAAGGCTTGTGAGGAAGTGATGTGGTCAAATGAAACCAGCATTGAGTTCTGCTGGATCAACTAGAGGCAGAGAAATGATAAATATGAACCAACCACATGATCAAACATGGAGGTGAAGAGAATATGCTTTTGAGCCAGGTCCTCCGCTAAGGAAGGAACTTCAACTCATCAAGGGAACGATAAACAGGGCCACGAACCAAAGAATATTGGAGTAGAACTTCCTGAAGATGGGTCATATTTGGGTCTTTCACCTTGAAGCCAGTTCCAGAAAAAAAAATCACTGGAGGGAGTGGAAACTTTGAGCCGCCAAGTGACAGCTTTGAAACTTTTGGAGAATTAAGACAAATGGACCAAAATACCTTCTGAGATGTTTGCAAACCTGACCTCTGTCTGAGATTTTGGTTGTGGATGAAACACTTATTTCACTCAATCAAATAATGTCAGGAAAACTTACAAATTAACCTGTTGTTTCAAATAAGTTTATCCACAAAAGTAAAAATATTATACAATCTTGTTAAATTGCCATCTCCTAAGCATTCCCACAAATTCTACAAAAAATATAGATTCTACATGATCATAGCAACATTTCACACAAAACTACCTGTTAAAACTGAGGTCTCAATATCTCCACCTTTCTTAAATGAGAATTGTTGAATTTTCCCTTTATTTTAATCTTTTTACATTAAAAACTTAAACATTGTTCCATATGAAAAAGTTGATGCAGATTACCCCTTTAGATAGAAACCAATAAATATTGCAGATGAACGTGTGTTTTTGGTGCAACAACATGACATCATTCTGTTCTTGCAACTTGTTCATGACTCATATTCCCTGCGCTAAAAAGATGTTTTTTCTTGTGTGTCCCAAAAACTAAAGTGGGTGTCCTGCTGCAGCAAAACAGACCAATTACCATTTTTATTCTTATGTTTTTAAGTTATATTCACTTTTGATCCACGAAAACACTTTCATTTAAATTTTTAAATCTTAAAGAATACTCTTTTTTTTTCCCCTGAACTTTGAGGGGGCTTTTCTAGACCTAACAACTTTAAACATTGTAACCAAGTCCAGGACTAAACCGCCACCTATTCTTCTCAATAGGCATGAATTTAAGCCCACAGGACACTCATCTGCTCCCTGGAAACAACAGATGGTTCCCTCTTTCTCGCCGCATCACCTTGTCTGAGGAAGTCAAAATAATGAAGAACAGCAGCAACCCGACAAGGACACACAGTGGCGTGTGTGCGCGCGCGTAGGTGTGTGATAAGTGCGCGCGAGAGTATCACACTTGTGCTTGAACGTGAAATTTTACCATGCACCTCTCATACAGCTTGTTTGCTCTTAGGATATCCTGCAGTCAGGTTCCTAAAAGCTGCGGTGGGCTACGTGGCGTTTACGTACACATCACTGGGAGTGCGTGCGTGTGTGCGTGAATGTGTGTGAAGGTCAGCTCGCCGGCACAGTTTCTTTTCCTATTTCTCTTCCCTCTCGCGCAGGTTTTGATCTCTCAGCCGCGAGATCAAAGGCGCTCTCTGGCTATTAGTCAGCGCGAGCCATTGATCCCTCATCGATCCACGTTAGACACAGCCGCCCCATGAACACCGCGCGAAGCTCCCCAAAGCTCCTCCCGCGCGTCGGGAAAGAGAGAGAGAAAGAGGGAGAGAGAGAAAGAGAGAGAGAGAGAGAGAGAGAGAGCAAAAGGAAGGAGGTGCAGCTGGTGTGTGTGTGTGTATGTTTCTACTGGCTCGGGTAGATCCAAACTCGAGCTTTTTCTTTGCCGCGGGACATGAAACAATGAGGCTCGAGCCGGTTTTAATAAAGCGCGCTTTCCCTCCTTTCAACTCTGGCGCGAGGCGGACGAGCCGGCAGCGGAGAGCGATCGATAATTAATGACGATGAATAATTTAACCCTATCGATTGATACTTTTTTCTTCATCCTTTCCCCTCCTTATTTTCTTAAGGCCGGCGTTCCATATCATACCAATGTACCGTTTCGCGCGCTTCAACATCCTCATCCCCACTCACCTGCTCTTCAACTTCTTGTAGGAGTTCTTCACCTTTCATGAACATCTGAGAAAACAAGTTCCTTTATTTATCACAGGCTATAGCTTATATTTATGAACCCAGTTGGAGTCTAAATTTCACCTGACTTCGCTACATGAATAGTAATGGCTTTTGAAAGACTTTAAAATATATATTTTAGATATTTAGTATTTTTAGCAATCTTCAAAGTGATTTTCATACCCTGTGATATTAAACCTGAATTGTTCTTCGAACAATTAAAAATGCAAGGAGTCACATTGTTATTAAATGACCTCCTTTGCTTTTATGAATCTAATTTTACACCCTATACCTACCTGTGCATGCTTAACAGGGCATTAAAGGCGCAGTAGTCACCAGCTCAGTAATGCACTGTTGCAATTCATTGCTTTACAACGTAGATCGTGTTATAAATCGTACCCATTCCTACATAATAGTTTTCATAAGGTCATATTCGTTTTTTGTTGTTGTTTTTTAAAATTTGACTTTAAATTGGAGTTGGTTCATTGATTTTGCTTTAATTTGGTCATATTATATACAGCTTTCCACACACCATCCTCAACTCTATGCACCTGCTCTTTAACTTCTTGTCAGGAATATTAATCATTGGAGTTCAGATAGATAGATAGATAGATAGATAGATAGATAGATAGATCTCTCAATCAACTCGGTGTAATTTTGCTTGCTTTTCCTGAAGACAAGGTGCCCACAGTATGATCCTGCCACCACTGTGCTTCAACAAGGATATAGTGTCCAGTGATGTGAAGAGTTATTAAAAAAATGGTATTTGATGAATTTATTATGTAATTCAGAGACTTTAACTAAAACCAAGCTGGCTTCACAGTGTCATTTCATTTTTAAAACCAGTATGCTTCTGGTATGAAGATTTTTAAAGTAAATCTTCATACTCAAACCACTGCCATTGTAGCAAAGTTTTGTTAAAATTTTGGTCAGGAAGTTTCCTTTCACATTGTAGGGTCATACGTCTCCCTCTGACCCCTAGGTTTAGGCAAATACTTCCTTTCAAGAAAAGAAATAACCTTAAAAATTATATAAAATATTTATAATCTTTGCCTAAAAGTGTTTTCAAAACACTTAAAGATTCAAGGAGTCCTTATAAAGGAATACTTTTTCTTTTTGTAACTAAATCTCAAATCCTGACTTCCTTATTTGTTTGTATTCAGTTAAATCAGTACAAGCAAATTAATGCTCACTTGTGACAATTGTGGGTTAAAGCCCGTTTTCACAACAGAACTGCATATTTTATTTATTTTGATATGTCTACTACAAGAAGACAAAACATAATCTACTTTTATAGGGGGAAAATAATATTTTTCCCCTTTAAAGTGAGGAATTATTTGCTGAAAATATGGTAGACATTGACTTACAATATTCTACAATCATGTTATGTTTTGTTCATGTTTCATGTTGTAAACATGAAAGTGCCACATATAAACTAAGTCTTAAAATCTTGTTTACGAAACATAAGACAACTGTCACTCAGTGGCGAGATGTCTCATTATACCTTAGTAAGACCATCTTCTGACAAAAATCGTTTTTGCATTAGCTCTTTTGGCTTTTATTGTTATTAAAACACCATTTATGTCTCTCAAAGGCAATCATCTGCAGGCTTTGTCTATAGAAATTAGAACAAATTATGTTTGGCTACAACGAGGCCCCTAAAGACACAATGTAAAATTGATTCCTTTCGAGGTTGTTTGCTCAATGTGGACACAACATTTGTTCAGTCTTTGTGTTTTGGTGTCGATCAGGTGCTTCCATGATTCATAGATCACTGATAAGTGGCTAAGCAAACAAAACCCCAAATCCTTTGAAAATGATTAGGCACTGAATTGAAAATGAAGGGAAAATCAGCCATTGTCCAGAGGAAATACCCCACCACTCCCCGCCCCCCCTAAAAAAAAACCTTGTGGACCATTAAAAAGATCACATTAAAAGATTATCAGAAAATCCATATTGCTTTGGAAGAAAAGTTTTCGAAAGAGGACTTCTGCATGCTACTGTATATACGCAAAACTTTTTAGCTTCACAAAGCTGGGTATTTAGGCATGTGTTCTTGTTTGTATCTCTTACCGTTCCGAGTAGTGAAGAAACAAATGGAAGAGAGGAGCGGCCACAACAGCGACCTGACAATCATCGGCAATCCCTATAACCACTGTGGCTCTGTATCTTTCAAACTGAATTTCACTGGCTGGTGTTCTGACTGGGCTGTGCTGTCAGATGATAGCCCGTCTCAGTGTGAAGGACTCAGTATTAGCTCTGCCCCTGCAGTGTGGAGTAATGTGCGCTCTGTGGGAGAGCGGGCAGAGAGCCTCGGTGCTCCTGTAACTATACATCTTGGTTAAATACACTGACAGAGCTGCAGTGCTGCCTGTTCCCATTACAGCAACTGCACTGATTCCTCTCCCTTTCATATGACAGTGTGATGGGTGTATGGATTCATGATACAAATGAGTGATCATGTGCAAGTTTTGGTACTGTAGAAGTTGATAGATGAGCACCTTGACTCGTACAGAATGTCTTTGTGTAGTTTTACTGATTAAACTCTTTTCTGCTTAGAAGATAGAAACATGAAAGCTGTTAACTTAGCCATTGAAACACTATCAAGCTGTCTATTTTTGGTGATTTAGGTTTGAATCCAAGCAGTCTTTTTTTTAGTATTTTTGAAATATTTGAGGTTCTTAAACTGGTTTCGGTTTTCTTGAGGGTAAAGTAAGTTTTTGCTGTTGATTTTCTTTCTTTAAAGAAGTCTGTGGACTTACATCTATATCAACTAATGAAGGTATTATTCTTATTTGTTAAAAAAATAAAACAGTTCCTCTCTTAGGCTTATGATTTAGATGGAGATTTTTTTTTTTTTAAACAACCTTTTTTCAATCCAAGTATGAAAACCTTAATGGTACAAACATACATAAATGATTCAATATTAATATGATGCATACATCTTCAGTATTGCAGCACATTTTTAGAAAAATGTGGACAAATGAGAAGGACCATAAGCTACTATACCTGCAGCATTGACTTTTTTTCTTTTGCGTTCGGATAGACGGTTTCTATTCCTTTTCCCTGAACAACCCCCTTCCTCCTCCTCATCCTCCTCATCCTCCTCCTCTTTCAGTCTTCTGTCTCTCCCCTCCTCGCATCTCCTCTCTCCTTCTCTCCATCTCCTGTAACAAACACATAGCAGAGTCCCTCTGTTCTTCCACCCCGAGGCTGACCAGTGTGTCAGAGCTAACCAGGGAGAGGAACAGAGAGAGGGGAGAAAAGCGGGAGAGAGGAATTGAGAGGGAGAGGGTTCAGTCGGGCCTTTTTCAGGGGCAACCGAAGAAAAAAAAAGAGGAAGATGAGACAGATGTACAGAGTCCGTTTCATCTCTTGGAAAAAGAAAGCAAGAGAGGCCAGACTCTTCATGCTTCTCACAGTTTTCTATCTTTTTATATCGCGACCCATCACTCTTTCCTTCTTTAGACAGCACTGGAGACATAATGTTGCCTGAATGTCAAACTGCCCCCCCTTTTCTCTGCTCTACCCCAGTCACTCTGCAGAATTTCTAAACAGAGTTACAGTATGTTTTCCCTTCGTACGCTCGTCAGTGGCCTACTAACCTCAGCTGCACAAAGTACAGCAGCTCTTATGATGGACCCAAACATGCACACCCCCCAAAAACTGTCATCAGTGTCAGAGAGTCTGAGGTCAAAAGAACATTTTTAGGATGTTTTAGATATCAGACTTTGCATTGTGGGTTTTAACAACAATTCAAAAGCAAGTTTCAGTTTAAGTCATACACTTTCAAGATCAATTAGAATGTCACTTTAAATAGGTCAAAGGTATGTATATCTAAAGGTTTAAACAACCTTAGACCTGAGTTATGCACAGCTTTGAGACAATTTGTTGGATTCGTTTGGTCATGCTGTAGTTTTCTTTTTTTTTTGTACCAAAGATGTATTTTTACCTCCTTTTTGGATCTTTTTTTTTTTTTTTACGTACATTTGGGTTAACTTGGCAAATTTAGGCAAAAGAAAATCTCTTTGACTCAACTTGACTTCTTTGAAAAGTTTCTTATTTATTTCAAAGATATATGGTGTCAAGATGAATGAATTTATTCACATCTGAGGCTCTAATAATCAAGACTTTATCAAAAAGTTTTGTAAAAATCATCTTGCAGACAAAAATACTGGCACAGACAATTCTTAAGTAAACTGATTATAAACAATATCCACATTAGAACATAATAGTAGCAGCATCATGCTGTGGAGTCATTTTTCAGGTATGGATATTGCAACATGTTTGGATTCTAATAATTATCTGACTTTTTTTGGCCATTTATTTTTAATAAAATTTCCATCTGTTTGGAGCAACCATTTTCAATTATGAGAGACATCTTAGGAAAGTTTTTAGGTGGATTAAAATATCTCAACTATCCATTTTTTTTCCCTTTTTTTTAAAAATCATTATTGATTTTTATAGTGTATAAATAAGACCTGGATTTAGTGTGCCTTTAGATTGTTTTTGTTACCCAAGAGATCTTATCCTTATGAATATGTAAAAAATACATTTAAAAATTCAACCAAAACTAAGGTTAACCTTTCTATATTTACAGGCAACATAGCTAATTTTCTTTGTTGCCTAAGCCAGATGTTGTCTGTCATGCATTTAGGTGAGTGGATTTACTTATGCGATGTGGAGACTATCCCATCTGCGCTGCCACTTTAAGGGATCCAGACCCACCAGAGTAAATACAAGGATGGTACACACTAAAAGTTCATTTCCACTCAAATCTTTGAACCACTTAACGTGACACAGCTGCAGGTTTTGCATCAAAATCCAATAAAATACGTCTAATATGATTGCAATGAACTTTTATATTTGAACTTTAGAATGAGTCCAAAAAAAAAATTAAATTAAAGTTACTCTGTATTTAAAATTATTAACTTGTTGTCCTAGTTAATCCTTGTCTTGTGGTGTCTTTAAAACTGGCACAAAATTACAAAATAGCCTTTGACCCCTCAACCTTGATCTTCCAAGTTCTGTTTGCCTTTGAACTGTTGTTTTGCCAGGTAACAAGCACATTGTGTTCTGTTGCAAGCCGTATTACCGAATGTGTGTGACTCATCAGCCCACCGGAGGGTCCTGAGCAGTAATGATCTGTTTGTTAAAGCCGGCGCCGGCGTCTCCCTCACAACACGTGGACCACCGTGACTGAGTGGAAAAAACTGGTTTGATTTTTTTTTTGTTTCCAAGATGTGACTGTGTACAGTAACTCGGTGTCTCTATTGTGCATATTGCCACACTGCTAAGTGTGTGATCCGTCATCCACGCAGGACTTATTGGTGACCTTTTGTGTGGAAGGGGCCTTTTGTTTCGGCCTGTTGTTTCCTCAGCCACTCTGCTCAAAACAAAGTGCTTTGTGAGTCTTTTTGTATGTCTCTCCTCACAATCAGCACAGTAAACAAAGTGCATTCTCACTGTCTGCTCAGAGAGATGTGTGTTAGTGTGTCAGTATTGATTCAGTCAATATCTATGGGCTCCATGTCTTATTTTTGTGCACTGCCTCTCACTGTTTGCGTGTGACGGCTACCTGGATACTCGCACATTTTTGCAGAATCTGTTTGAGACTGTGAAATCCATTACAATCTGCGAAGGCCTGCATCTGACAGTCTGTGTATGCATGTGCAACTGTGTGTGTGTGTGTGCGCGCGCGCGCGCGCGCGTGTGTGTGTGTGTACGAGGAACTGTATTCCCTTGGCTGCTAGTTATAATGTTTCTGGGGGTGATGGGGGGAACTTGAAAGCCCTGTGCTGCCCAAATCAAAACTAACAAGGAAATGATGGGGGCTCCTTTATCTCCTCTCTGGCCTGGGGGGCCGACAGGGGCAAGAACAGGAGACTGGGCAGGGAGAAAACAACGAGAGAGGGAGGTAGAGATGGAGAGAAGGAGGAGGAGGAGAAGGAGGTGGTAGGGGCAGCCTGGCTTCCTCTTTGATTTGTAAAAAATGCATTACCTCCGAAATCAAACGGAAAATTACTGCGGCGAAGCAAAACACACAGAGTAGGAGCAAAAAGGAGGTGGGTGGGGCAGGAGGGAAGGCAGGCAGTGAGGTAAGGCAAGACAGTGGATAGGTGTGTGTGAATAGAAAGGAGGTGGGAAACAGGAAAGGAGGAGTCACCTGTATAGATATGCTGCCGGATGGGGGCGGGGGGAGAAAAAGAAAAAAGGGTGGATGGGTATGGATCTGAGGTGGTGCGTAGGTGGTTAGAGAGGTAGATGGAGAGCCCCCCGACTGATAGGAACACATGCATATGGTCCTCTGAGGAGACGGGTCCATACATGCTGCAGACCATGTGAATATGGCAAATGAAAGAGATGATGCAGTATTGATGACCTGCAGCCCACAGGGAAGAGGAAACTTATAGATCACTACCTCCGACACAAAGAACCTTCCATCTTTCTAATGATCGCACTTTGAAGCAAGGAGTCCTTCAAATACAGTTTATTTGAAACTAGTACTCACGGTGCTGGTTATAAATAAGACTCTGGATATCGCATGATGTCATATGCAAAACGAGCCACGTGACAAGTCGTTTTTTTGTGAAGGCATGCAGCAGCTGGTATTAGAACACTTTAAAAATTAGAGCAACACTGTGTGCAGACAAAAAGAATGACGAGAAAGTAAAAAAAAAAGAATGAGCGAAAAAGGTTGCGGACAAAGAAACGAGCTTGAGCACAAGGAGAATGAGGAGCAGAAGAAGGGCGAGATGGGCCACGATTTAAGGGCTACAGAAGCGGGGCGAGAGCGACGCCGAGGCTGATAGAGAGAGAGAGAGTGAGAAGTGCCTGGAGTTAGCAATAATAATTTATACAAACACACCTTAATAATTCACGTTCCATTTCAATGCTGGAGGGAAAATCCAAAATTCACAGAGCATAATTAAATAGAGGCAGAGAGAGAGAAGAGACGAGACGAAACGGAGAGAGGCTAGCGTTAAAGACACCGGCAGGTTCGCCTCTTCCATCCAAGCTTTTGTGAAACAACCCCCATGAAACGGCAACGTCCAGACCTGATCCAGCGCTCGACACTGAATCCTCCTCCACGTCTCCCGCCTGCAGACATCTCAATGAGCTTATTTGGCAGGTGTTATCATTGTGCTCGCTAATTTAATAAAATGTTGCAGGTAAGATTGTATTAACGGAGTAAGAAGATGGTCCTGAGTGACCTTCAAAAGTGTTCTTAAGTTTTAAATAATTAAGCCCCACTGACGTTCATCTACAAGATCAAATCAAACCAAATGATGAGAAATTTCAGACATGTCAATTACAAAAAACTTTCATGACATTTTGCTCTTGCTTATTAATTTGTTGGGTTATTTTTTATGGTTATTAAGGATGTATATATTTTTTTATTTATTTTTCTCTCATTTAATACAATTTTGTGAGAAGTATTTTAACTTAATTAAATGCAAAAGTTTGCAGGTTTGATTCTGGTGGCGTCCCAATCAAACAACCAGAGATCTTTGCAAGTCAAATACTGACAAATCTGTTTTTTTTTCTTCTTCTCATTAATTGCATCAAACAAAAAACTCCCACCATTTTTTTTTCTACAAAAGCAATCAATCAGTAAAGCTTTTTGAGATTTTCAGATAAAGATTAGGGACAAATAAGGTTAAATTTGTCATTCCTTTACTTTCTGGGTGTGTAAATCTAAAAATGTGAAACATTCAAAAATATAAGACAGAAAATAAGAAAATGCTAATTTACTATGAAATTGTAGATTATCCTACACTGCACTCTCAGAGCTTATGGCTTTTTTAATGATGCCTTCTGTCCTACAACACTTTTGCTGCAATTTGTGATAATCTCAGATCTTTTTTCTGTATTTTCCTTTTTTTTCACGATATCTATATAACAAGTCGTCTGAAAATGCATCTTCTGGCCCTCTCTAGTTGTGGCAATTAAAACAAACAGAATGTCTTACTAAATGACATAACTTGTGCCAAAATGTTGCAGATGAATAATATAATCTCACTAACATACATTGAGAGCTGACAATGCAAATAGTTTTAGAAATTCTTAACGTCATAGAATATTCCCTCTAATACACACTTAAGTATATTTTACTGGGGATTTTGTGTGACAGATCGACACAGAGAGTCTTATAATTGTGAAGTTGAAGGAGATTGATTAACGATTTTCTATGGTTTTTAAGCAGATAAAATTAGAAAAATGAGCCTCTTTGGGCGTATCTCCACCAACTCATCTAGGGAATGACATTTTTAGAAATCCTTCGTTGTAAAATGACTCAAGTTCAGTCAGATTTTTCTACCGGAAGTTGAAACAAGGCAAAAGGTTCACGACTTTTACAACCTCAAACAGGTTTTCTTTCAGAATTTGCTTGAATTCAGTTCCATGCATTGTCCCATGGAACTGAATTACCTGTAAATGTTGACGGAAAATCATCCTCAAAGTATTATGTAATAATTTTGTTTAGATTAGAGGAAAAGTAGCTGTTTCAGCCGTTTGGGGTTCAATTCTTGCATGTTTTCCCCCTTGGTTCTCTGCCTAATCTACTGCAAATAAAGGTCACCTTTAAAACCTTTAAAAATAAAAGTCTATTAACATTTTCTTTTAACCTCATCATGTATCACTTTGTGTTGGTCTATCAGAAAGAAAAAAAAATACATCGTATACACTGAAGTTTGGAGTTATAATGTTGCAAAATGAAATAAAAAATTCAAGGAATTTGAATCCTTTTAGAGGTTTATTGTTGTGTTTTGTTCAGATTATGTTCTTAAAGATACTTTCTCAGAGCAGTTCTACTTTTTAATTAATATTTTAGCTTGAAATTCAAGCTAAAATATTAATTAAAAAGTAGTTCACCCAACTTTCAGCTGAAAGTTGGGTGAAGTTTGTGAATTCTTTATATGATGGGCATTTTAATCCTCAAATCATCATAAAGTCATCGTCCACGGCTCCGTTCTACCTACATATCATAAGAGAGCATTAATCTGCCCTCTTGGTTTTTATATTTTGTAATTTATTTTGCACTTTCTACTTTTAAAAAACCCACAGAGATCAAGCCAAAACTCGAACATATATGTTTAAAATACTATGTATGTATTTTTTTTTTTTAATGTGATGTGCTTCGGCTGCTTTTTGGATGCTTTTTAAAAAAATCTGTGTAATTCCTGTGGTTGAAAATACACTATAGGGATGTCCACCACGTTGCATCAGACACGGCCTCAGGTGGCTGTACAAGATCACATCCATCAAACACCTTATCTCAACCGAAGACATATGAAACATAACCTTGCTGTATTTCACATCGATTTGAGGTGCCGTTTTGAACTCACGGCGCTTCTCTAGACCCTTACGCAATATCTTGATTTTTACCAAAGTTGCTGCTCGGCTGGCGTAAACTTTGCTAATAGTAAATATTCTCTTGTGTTTGACTGCTTCTATTTGCAGAAGATGTAAGAAAATGCATGGTTATTGTTGTTATTGTTTCAGGTGTTGTGGAGGCATGGACTGCAACTGCGTCAGCGATCTGCTGCTCCCCCCGGTGCCCGCCCTTTGGACGCCAGGTGAGTCCGATCCCTGTCAGTCGAGTTTTCGCCACATACTTTGTGGCAAAAAGTTTTTCCTTTAAAAATTAATAAACAAAAGAAAATATTCAGGGGAAACCATCCGAGTAAATTTATGCCCGATTAACCAAAACCATCATCATAAAAAAAGAAAATAAAAATCTTGCTGAAAAACTCTTCAGCAATGCTGCAGACTCTGGTGGTAATTGGCTCTGTGTCTTGTGTTTTTACAAGGCTACTTACAGCCAGATTCACTGGCAGCTGATGCGAGCTCCTCTATGATGTGCATACAGTTGGCTGTTAAAATTCAGGCCCAGGCAACATCAACCAAATCTCCCCCAGCGAGCTGTCATCATCCCACTGACCAATCTGTTGAGGCTAGAGGGCATTAGCACAGACTAACATTGCTCAAGGCACGTGCTGTGATATTAAACACATCATCCCTCAGCTCCATCACTCATCAGTCATTCAGACAGCAATCCCCCCCTAGCGAGCAGCGGGACAAACGACAGGCCTTAACCTTATCCCTCCTTTGTTGTTTCTCTCTCGCTGCCTAGGGTTCGCCTTCCCGGACTGGGCCTACAAGCCGGAGTCGAGCCCTGGTTCCAGGCAGATCCAGCTGTGGCACTTCATCCTGGAGCTGCTGCAGAAGGAGGAGTATCAGGGTGTGATCGCCTGGCAGGGAGACTACGGGGAGTTTGTCATCAAGGACCCAGATGAGGTGGCCCGGCTGTGGGGGATTAGGAAGTGCAAGCCTCACATGAACTATGACAAGCTGAGCCGGGCGCTGAGGTACGTCTGTATCAGATTGGTTTATCGCCCCACCCCCCTCCACTGGCCCCCGCCCTCGGTTTACATTATTTGTTTACTCTCGCCGAGCTTAATCCTCACTTAGCGCCTCTCTTTTTCATGTCGGCGAAAATAGAAAGATAAAGGTGAGACTTCTCCAGGGGAACGTCAATACCCTCAATTTCTCCTTATCAGCTGACATCCTAATGGAAAGTTCACCATTGAGCTGCAAAATAAAAAAATTCAATAGGGATTTCAAAATTAAGCCGCGGTGTGGAAATCGCTTGGACTTCCCCAGGAATGGTGAAAACACTCAAACTTGAGGAGCAGCTTACACCCCCTCAATCGCTCACAGTTTTATTGTGCTAACGCCCACCACCACCCCGACTTGTTTCACCCCATCCCAATTTGCCCCCTCCTCCCCCCAACTCCCCCTCTGCTTTCCTTTGGCCCCTTGTTAATGGGGGCTGTCGTCAGAGTCTAATTGTTATGAATTGGCTGGGGCCACAATTAGCCTTCTTAATTAGCCTCACTTAATTGCTCAATTAGGGGCCAAGGCACAATTGCCACGCAAAGCAAAACATGTACACATCATTGCGCTGGGGTTCAGCCACTGTGAATACATGCTGATATGAACATTCTGCTGTTTTGTTGATCGAGTGCGTCTGCATAATGAGGAGCTTCATACCCACGTTTAATGCTGAGGCTGTGTTTCGCACTCTGACTGTGATCTGGTTGAGACAAAAGTATTCCTTCAACAGTCGCCGGAATCTCGCGATAACGCGTCTGCAGCTTTTTCCACCCAACATCCTGCCTTCAGCCGTGATTTTTCAGCTCCTTTACCTGAGCCAGATGGCTTCTTCCCCCCACAGCCCCGCCGTTGATCAGCTCAGCATTCTGGCACACAGTGCACAGTGACACCTCTGTGGGTGGTAAAGGAAACTGGCATGACGAAGGTTTGACATGCCCGTCGGGAGACACCGAAGGTCGCTACCATGGAGATTGCTGTTGTTTTGTTAATCTGCTGCTCTGTGGGAAATGATGACAGCTTCTCAGTGTCTTATGCACAGTAGTCTCTGACAACAAGGCTCATTGTTTAAAGTACAAATTCAAAATAGGCTTTGTTATTTAATCGTATTACAAGCTAAATTCTGACTGACAAATGGAAATGATGTCAGTTCTCTAAAGTGACTTTGGAGATGTTGGTTGGTTCAAATGGCATGTTTTCTTGTCTTTCCTATTTTGAAGTTTGGTAAATTGTAAATCTACAAAAATGTAGGGTTAGATATAAATAAAAAGCATTAATATCTGTAGGAAATGCTTATTTATTTTCTGGTTGGAGAGCTTACCTTGGTGAACAGTTTTTATTTTATCTTATTTTAGAAGTAGTTTAATTTAGAACAATAATTTCTCACGACGTTTTTCTAGCAAATGAATTTACTCAAACTGAAAATTAGAGGAAGATAAAATAGTCACACAATTTTTACATTTAAGAAAAATTGTATGACAAAAACAGTTCATATCCTCCTCTGCAGTCAGTGGAAATAGCTTTATTTTAGCTGTATTTTATTTTTTGATGAACTTCAAGTCATCAGCTCTTTAGTTTTGAGTTTAGAACTAGTGCTGTCATAGCAGTGCCACAATGAAAACACCTATAAATCTGAAACATATTTATTTATTTATGAAATAGACTAGAAGAAATCCTGGGAAACTGAATAATTATTGAATATTGTTAATAGAATTAATTAACAATAATTTAGTTTGTTTTCTGCCGAGACAAAAATGTTGGTTGCTTTTCTGTTTTTCTGACTGCTTTGATAGTTAACTCAAACTCTGAATTGGTTTGGTTATTACTGTTGAATAAGCTAAAAAATATATAAATATATGCTTTGATAGAATAAAATACACTTAAATTTAAAAACTGTTTTATAAACTTTTGTTTTTAACTCTTGAACCTCAGAAAAAGATTTAAATTTCTACTAAAAACTGTGAAGCCAAGCATGGAAAAGTCTCACATTTTGACATATGAAGCTTTACAAAACCCTGTTTTAAGTGTAAAACAGTCTTGAAATGAAAGGAAATAGTTTGGTTGCACTGTATGTCAGGAGTTCAAAAAGATCCTACATTTTGATTTTTTTCTGGTTTTTGTCTTCTATCCACTGAGAAAAAGTTCACTCAAAAAAAAACACAATGTATTGAATAAAGGCAGCAAGACGTGAATTGATTTGAGAAAGGAGATGAATAAAAACAGTGGGAAATCAGCATAGCCCTTTGCCTCACAGCACTAAAGCTGTTTACTTATTCTTTGCTTACAGTGAGGAAACACAAAACCTTGATGCGAGCATTAAAATAATCCTTCCCTCTCCTTTTCCTTTTTCCTTTATCCTTTTCCACCTCTCCATCCATCCCTGCATCAATATCCTCTCCTCCCTCCTCTGCAGGTATTACTACAACAAGCGCATTTTGCACAAAACCAAAGGGAAGCGGTTCACGTACAAGTTTAACTTCAGTAAAGTGGTGCTGGTGAACTACCCCATCCTGGACATGGCTAACTCTCCCTTCTTTCTGGCCCAGAACCACTTTAACGGGGGCTCGGCTGCTCCGGACTGCAGCCCAGAGGTACGAACGGTAGGACGGAGGGCAGGGAAGGGGATTCAATGTGTGTTGGTGTTTCTATCAGCTGATAAGCTACGGTACTTTATTTAAATGTATATAAACGATCAGTTTCATAATCAGTCCCATAGCCTTGGTATTACACTGATTAAGATTGATTTATTGTTATTAAGCTGATAGCATTTTAATTATTGCACTAAACTTACTGTTATCTAGAATTAAAAGTATTTTAAATCAAACTAATGTAATAATTTATACCTCATCAGTTTTTATTATTATTATTATTATTATTATTATTATTATTATTTTATTTTATTTTTTTAGGTTTACCCTAAATTTGAGTTCTAATACCAAATATTGATTTTAGTGTAAAAGTTCTACAGAACCACTACAATGTAACAAGACTAAAGAGCGCACACCATTGATCAGATGAGCTGTTTATGTTCTGGGGAAAAACTCGACGTTCTGACGATCCCTACATCTTTATCTATGGATATGCAGAGCTGGATGATGCAAAGGAAAAACAAATCAAAACATTTTGAATGGGTTTTAAACAAAAGTCGATGAAATCAATGAAATGCACAAAACAAACAACAACATTCTGTGAAGCCGATCAGGTCGAGCTCGTACTCTTGGTATCTTGCTGGTTCTGTTTTGCTCAATGCGAGTCTCAGAGTTCAGGAACTGGGAACGAGGCGGCTGCTGCAGAAGGAATAAGGACCGGATCAGCCAATCGTAGGCAGACTTTGGGAAAAGTGCATCCGCGTCATTCTCCACAGCTTTTAACAGCAATGGATTCTATTTTTTTACTAAATGTTTTAGACTCAGGGAAACATGGAGAATGATAAAGGTTTCTGTAATCATTCTGTCAAACCAAATCAAATCTATGACTCATACTTATTTTTGAATTGTGTTTTTTAAACAAGAAAAACAGATGATTCATACCTTAACATACACAAAGACAATCATATCAAACTTGTAAACCTTTTAAATGTAAAATATGAAATATTTTATTATTGGTCAGGTAACTTCAAAGTAGCCTAGCTGTTTTTATGACACGTCTATCCAAGCTGCAGAAGAGAAAACAATCTCCTTACAACTTTGTCAACATCAAGAAAAAGTATTTCCTTCTTATCTATTTATAGTTTAATTTTTTGAGGGTGAGGATCAAGGTGTATAATCCATATTATCCAGACAGAGTAGTAATTTCTGTCCTGAGTAATTCAAATGTGAATTTAATATTACTTTCTAGTTGTAAAATGTATAGTGCTGACAATGTGAAAATAATAGTCAGACATGGATGAGCCAAAGGAAATATTAGCAGAGCGGTTGGACCTTATTGTTGTTGATAAAAGTCCCACATTACATTATGAGGGAATGATATACAGCTTTGGACTGGCTCTGCATATCAGGCCATAAAAAAAATGTTTTTATTTTAAGGAATAAGGACGCCACCCAGGAAGCGTCAGATATGTGTTTGTGAACACAACAGTTTTTTAATTGAACGTGAACATAAATTTGCACAGTGACAAATCTGACAGCTTGGATCTAAGCTTACAAATTGGGAACAAAGAAAGAACCAGTAAAATAGAGGCAAACGCCTTTCTTTGCTCTTTAATTTTTTATTACCAATGATCCATTTCAGGTAATCGAAGCTCAGTCTTGTAATTTTTTGCTGTTACGTTTCTTGCTGCCCTCCTGTGTATTTTCTTTTTACAAGACAATGATAGCGCTCATCGCTCCCATCTCTTATTTATTGTCCTTGAAGCTGGGGATAATAGCTCACATCTCAATGAGCCCTGAGAGACTGTTGCATTGTACTCAGATTTATTCTATCAGAATATAAAGTAGATGTGTAATAATATGGACAAAAAAAAAAAAAAAGCTTTACATGTATTTCAAAATTTTTTAAATCTGTTAGAAAATTTTCAGGCTATACATATGCAGCACTTTATTTATATGACAAGCTTGAAAATAACAAAAGTTAAAGCGCATTGAAATCAGGTAAGAACTAGAAAGTTGGAGGGAGAATCATCCATCCTTCGTCTGCACCATCCCTCAGATGGGATAAGAAGTTGCAGACTCTGAAGGAGACATGAGGAGGACGATCTTAAGTCGCCCTTAAAACAAAAGAAGACGTTATCCCTCTCCTTCTCTCATCCCCGTCTCCGATGGTGTATCCATCTGTCATTGACTGAAAATGAAAGAAATGGGAGAGAGAGAAAGAAAAAGAAAATAAGCAAAGGGGCCATGTCAGATCAGATCAATAGCGGGTCATTAATGCGGTTTGTTAAGCAACGCAGATCTCCCAGCTTGGAAGTACAGTCTCAACTTTCAAACTTGGTGACAGATACTATCGATCTTGCTCTATGCAAAGGGAGAGAGAGAAATCCCACCTTTGTCCCTTTGATTCCAGAGGTTCAGCTGTTACACTTTAACTTGTCTCCCACTCAATCACGTTTCGAGAAAAAAAAAACAAAAAAAAAACACTCATACACTGACTCACACTACCTGTCCTACTTCCTGATTGCGTCCTTTTTACTCAAACTGGCCCACAATCCTTCTCTTCTTGTCGTTTTATCCTCTGTCCCCACGATCTTAATCGCTGGTCTCCACTTGACTCTGTGTTTTTCCAGCCTTTGAATCTCTGAGACTCTGCATCCCTCTTCACAATGAGTCCCAGGGCGTCCCCTTTTATCCTGTCCTTGCTGTGACTGTGTCACTGTTTGCATCACACCCTGTAGGGTGCTGCTGTCAACATTTGACTTTACACTGTACAGAAGCAAAGGATGGGAATTTGTGTACTCAGTTTAGCATGCTACTATGCCTTGCCAAACTATTCACACACCCTTTGACCTTTTTCCTTTTTTAAAGCTTATTTTACTGGGATTTTACGTAATAGACTGATACAAAGTAGTTCATAAAGTGTTAAAAAAACCGTTTTCTCTTACTAATCCAAACTTAACAAGTGTGGTAAGCATATCAGTCATGAAAATACATTTCCTCCTTAGATGGTTCAGTTGCTGCTGTTATTTCACTCTTTAAGATTTCGGACCAACAAACTAATTTTGATATCAGACAAAGAGAGTAAATTCATAATGAGGGGATTTAATTTGTTAACAGAAAAAACACTTTCAAGTCTAATCTGGTTGTAAATATAAGGCCCTTGTTAAATAATGAATTATCTAGGATTTGCCACTGTTTTCAAAGCCAAGTTCAGTTTCACAAACCACATGTCGCCATGGTTACTTAACTACTTCATTACTTAAGTATGACCTGTATTGAAAAGTAAAAGTAGGCCAAAAAGATTTCAAAAGGCATTACCTCATTCCCCGATCCAAACAAATTCAAAAACTGATGTGAACCATAGTCAAACCTGATCATATTTATTTTTTACCTCAACTTGGATGCTTTACCTCAACTGGTGGTGTCATAATTTCTAGTTTGTACCATAAAATTATGAAATAAAATGATCATTATAAATCCTTTATGTGTGTGTGTGTGTATATATATATATATATATATATATATAACAATTATGCAAATAAGAGTCAAAGTTCCTTCAAAGTTATGTAAGATGTATTTAATTTACTCTGGTTTTCTCACATCTGACTAGATGAAACGTGAAATGTGGCAAAAAAAAAAAACTAAAAAACTAAAAGAACAAAAACAAGAAATCTGTTAAAAGACAAACAATTTTCAACCGTGCTGTAATCGGCACAATGTATGTACAAAGAGCTGGTAGAGCTGGTCAAATGTTTAAAAACGATGTCAATTTTCCTTTCAGTTTCACAAACATTCGCTAAAGTTTGTCTATAAGAAAATAATCCAAATTAAATAAAATTGACGTTTGTTTTCGTAACATCACAAAATGTAAACCAAATCTTAGAAATAGTTTTAAGGATATGAAAATATATACTAACATTGTTAAATCAAATTTCATATTTGCGGATCAAAGCTATTTCTAAACATTTTCTTCTCCCTTCCTGTTTCTTAGGCCATACAGTCCCTGTTTCCTCGTCTGCCAGACAGCGGCAGAGGAACGTCCCTGTTCGATCGGGGCTCCGCAGCGCCGGGACCTGAAGGAGACAAACTGAGACTGGACACGTTCCCTTTCCTCGGTTCAGGTGAGTCGAAGGAGATACTTCTAACGCGAAATTATAGCCGTTCCAGAAACAGTTGAATTTGTACTTTCAGAAGAGAAGAGACCGTAAACAAAAGGTAGGAGGTGCAGGGAGAGAAAGGAGGAAAGCAGAGTCGGGATTGAGGATATAGAGAGGCATGAGCATTTATTGTTAAAGGAAATAAGAGCGATAGCTGTCCCACAGCAGCCTGCAGTGAGGCTGTGCTGCAGGTGAGAGAGAGAGACCAGGTTAACCTGTGAATTATGCAGGCGAGCAGAGGTAAAGAGACAAGACCGAGGTTGAAGAAATCATCTTCCTGTTTTGAGTCGTAACTTTGCATCCTCATCTTCCTTCTTCTATGCACACAAGTGTCAACAAACGCTGCGCGGATTTGCGTCTTATGCATCTGATTTTGCTCGCATCTCTTTTCTACACAAGCATGAGAAGGTAGCATGTAAACAGACACACTCAGACACACACACATGCACACACACGCAAACCTGCACCTCTCCTCCCTCCTCTGTTTGTCCTCAGGTCCTATCCCCCCCTTCCTCCCTTCACACCCTCCTCTCTCCTCCCATGTGTCCCTGCTGTCCTAATCCCTTCCCAGGCAGGAAGGCCCTAATTGAGGGTGCAGGCTTCAGTTTGTGGCCTGTGGGCGCCCATTACTGTGTTTTCATAAGCAAGTGAGGCCTGCCTGACTGATTCAATATTCATGTGTCTGCCAGCTACTCCAGGCCCAGCACGCACAGACTTCAGCGCTGTCAAATTAGCCCTGCATAGTAAATAACAGAGTGGTAGGGAGAGAAAGAGTGAGACTTGGAGAGAGGTGGAGGGTGCAGCAGAGACAGAATCTTTGAGTTGGTTGTCATTTGGAAGGAAGTCGGGTTGGTTGAGAGGCAATGTATTTGTTTGTTCATTAAAATTGAATTGCAGCTTCACCTCAGATTTACCTCCTATTTGGGTTGTGAACTGATGCTTACAAGGAATTGAATTAAAACGCAGCGCAACAATGAAGTCTAGTAACACATTTGACATTTTAAAAAACAATCTGTTTTAACATTTGCTCTCAGAACCATGTACAATAATAATCAGTTGTAAGATTTGAGCTGTGTTTAATCACTTTTTTACTGCAGTGCAGACTCTTTGTGCTCACATCTGTTCTGCAGCAGTGTGAAGTGGGTGTATAACACAGTACTGGCATGCATAAATGAACCATCAGGTTTTTGAAAGCAACTGTGCCAGAATTAGCCCCCATGGCTGCTGATTTGAATTGCAAATCCTGGTTATAATTAGTGAACATTCTTGGATCTTGTAAGTCAGGAAACCTTTGCCCCCTTCCGAGAGTTAACCTCTGTTTTCCTGGGTCTCTTCTTTCCTAGGTACCCCGTGCTACTCCAAACCCCCTTCCCTGCTGGGCCCGTACCCCCGCAACCCGCCCTTTGACTACCCCTGGAGTTTCAACCCATACCTCCCAGGGGCCTTCTCTCTCAACAACTGCCCCAAACTGCCCCCTGGCTCCCTTTACCCCTCCCAGTTTTACCCCAACCCTCTGCAGAGCAGCCTTTCCCAGCTGCCTCACCCCTTTTCCTCATTGCTTCCCCCAGGGGAGGCTGCCGGAGGTGAAAGGGGAGCACCGGGGCAGACTGGCGGGACAAACGGCACAGCGGGTGGTCAGCCGGCTCGGCTCTGCCTGCCGCCCTACCCAGGCGGCCTGCCGATGGGTCGGACTGACATCGGCAACGGGGCGACACTCGGGGAGAGGGAAAGGGTGGAGGCAAACCCTCCGAGCGCAGGCCTGGGTCTGGGTTTGGGAGCCGTCAGCCTCGGAGCTGGGACGGGCCAGCAGAGCCCCACCGAGAGGAGGGGTGGCGTGAAACAGGACCCCGAATCGGACTCGGACCTGGAGATAACGGATCTGAGCGACTGCAGCTCGGACAACGAGAACGAGCATGACTTTGGCATCGGGAAAGAGTCCAGCCTGGTGAGCCGGTCGCCGCTTGTGTTGGATGGAAAGAAAGGGAGCCTGCTTCCTCCCATCACCTCACTCCCCCCACCGGTGTCTCCTCATCCGTTGAAGAGCCTGATGCCCCTTACTCCTCCACCTCCTTCCCTGCCTCCATCACTCTCTCCCTCCATGGCTCTGCATGACAGACACAGGGAGGCAGAGACTCTGAAAATGATCCACAGCTAAGACATTTTCTCATCATCCTGACCGGTCTACGCTCTGATAACTCTCTTCTTCTTTCCTGTTGCAATCACTCAAATCTTTGTTCACTTCTGATTATTATTTTTCCAGGTGAAGCACTTCAGTCCCCCACTTCTGAAACTGCTGTTTCCCTGTTTGCTGTGTAAGTTTTTTCATTTATCACCCTGCTGTCTCCTCCAGATTAGAATACAATATTTTTAGCTGTTAAGGTGTCAGTTTTATTTTCATTTTGCCTTTTCTGTTTCGATTTTTCACACTGAATGAGTGCAAGAACTCTTCAATTTGCTGTCAGTAGTGGAGCTTTGAGAAAAGGACAAGGTGGTAAATTGCAGATCAGTTCTGGCTGTAAAAATATGAGCATACACCAATAAATAGGAATAATCAAAACAAATTTCTAATTTTACAAATATGCATTTGATTTCTTGGGATTTAATATGTATTCATATTTAAGTACGTTTAAAATATAATTTATGAAGACATAGTCAAATGTTGCCATCTAGTGGTTGTCCTAGGCAATACTTTTCACAGGCTTTAACTTAATGCAGTTCCTTTTGAAAAGTATTCAAGCATTAACACCACTTGAACTTTTTCACATTTCGTTCCACTACAAGCACAAACTTTAGTATGCTATTGTATTAATTCTTGATTTTAAAAGAAATGCAAGTTTCAAATGCTTCTACAACTGAAAATCCAAAAAGTGTTGTGTGCGTGTGTAATCAGCAGCCCTAAATTTAACACCTTAAAACCACCGTTCACTGCGATCACAGCTGCTGGTGTTTTGGAGAATGTTTGAACCAGCTTTACTCATCTGGAGTCTTTTTTTTTTTTTTTTTTTTTTTTCCAATCGCTCGTCTTTACAACATATTTCCAGCTCAATCAGACTGAACGTAGAGCATTCATTAAACTATCGCCATAGATACAGGTTTAAACAATTCAACCACGTGAATCTGAAACATTGTATTGTACCTCTGGTTGTGTGGCTAAGGTTGTTGTGCTGTTAGAAGTTGAAACTTTGCTCCAGTTTTAAGTCTTTTGCAGCTTTTAACGGGTTTTCTCAGAGGATTGACCGTAGTTTGACTTGACCAACTTCCCCGTCCCTGCTGAAGTAAACACCCCAACATCATGTTGCTGCTCCCATCCTGTTTAAGTAAGGCATGTTGCGTTCAGGATCTTCGTTTTCTGCCACACATAGCACTTTGCATCTAGGTAAAAAAAATAAATACATATATATATATATATATATTGGTGTCATTTGAAAATATCACATTCCTCCCCATGTTTTGTATGTTCCTTACATGTAGGGGTGACTTCTTAAGATGATTTGGCATCAACGGCTTTCTTGTTGCCATGTTTCCATAAAGACCAGATTTGTGGAGTGAACTACCGATAGTTGTTTAGCCAACAGATCCTCTTGTCTGAGCTGCGGATCTCTGCAGCTCTTCCAGAGCTATCATGGGTCTTCTGCTGGTTTCTCTGTCAGTTTAGCTGCACTGGCATGTGCAGGTTTTGAAGTCTTAATATTAATTTGGTGACATTTGAAGGCTGCTTGTTGCATTGGATTTTTTTTTTGTTTGTTTGTTTGTTTGTTTAGAGGTGTCACAGTAAAAAATAAATGCACACCACACTTTTTGAAAACCATGATTTTTTTTTTTCACCTTTTTGTTACCTTGTGTTTGATCAAAAACATTTTAGTAGAACATCTGGAATTTTATGACTAAATGTAAGAAAAGGTGAATGTGGTTCTAATATGTTTTCAACACACTGTATTCTGTATAAAATGATCCTTCAGAAATTTATTTTTTTTCTTTGTAAGCGCAGTTTTAAGTGTTTTTATTCAAATACAAAACTTACTTTATTTATTCAGTTTCAACTGTATCACCCTGTGAATATTTATTTGTTGCTGCACTTTTTACCAACAGGAATGGAAAAGACAGCTGAGCAAGCTGGACCAGTTTAAAATTTGTATGAATATTTCTGTGTATATATTTTAATATGGTGTACATGACATTTAATTATCATTCCTCTATGATAAGATTTACCTGTATTGTTGTGATTTACTTCAGTATTTAAACATGTTGGAAAATTATAAGCGTCGGTGTATCAAGGTTTAAACTATTAATGGAAGAAGATCTGCGATCCACAAGTGAAGAAAGAGCTCTAACTTAAGCTTTTTGATTTCTGATTTCCGTCGACCCAAGTTCCAGTAATTGTCCACTTTGATCATTTTTACGACTTGCCCGGTGGGGGGAAAAAAAAAACCTTTGGATTTTAAAAAAAGCATACTGGAAAACTTATTTTTCTAGTTAGCATTAAGCCAGTGTGAAGCTATTGTAATTAGTCAAATATTAATGTTATTGGTTTTTGCATTTTGTTTTCTTTTAAATTATCCCCAAAAATCTGCTTTGGTTATTTTTCAGTTAGTGTTATTTTATTTAATTTTTTTTTTTAATTTCTGCAGAAACAAACCGTTTCAAAACATTGCAAAAAAAAAAAAAATCTCTGACACTGTTGTACAGTTTCTTCATTTTAGCTGCTTTTGGTTTGCCAGACAGTGTCACTTTCAAGGATCCGTTGTAAAAGCTCTATTGTAAAACTTACTGTAAAGCTTTATGTTTTGTTGAGTTGTTCCGGGAAAGGTCAAAAGTCACCCTTGTGTGAAATACCAAGCTGTAAATACTGTTTCCTTCCTGTGTGTATGTGCGTGTACACATCACAAAATGAAAATGCAGTGAGTCTACTGATCATCTTTGTTTATTTTACTGTAAAGAGGGGAAAATGAATTTGCAAAAAGAAGAAAAAGATTAATATCTTCAAAAGCAATAAATATTATTCTGGATAGCAGGCTATTGGTGAGTTTATGGAATGAATGAATGGACTTGTGTGAAAGCAATTAGGGTGACAAAATGGGAAGGGAGCAAACTTTCATTAAAGTTCTTAAAGTGAAAGGAGTGTGTAAATACATAGACGGAGGTGCATGAATCCAGAAATAACTGATCAAATGTGTGCTTGAGTTTTGTTTAGAAGCTCTTAGTTATCAATGCACATTTTATCCCCTAAAATCAAAGAGGCCTCTGAAAGCTGAACATTTAACTTTCAGGAATTTGTTCTTCATAATTTTTTTTTTAATTATCCTCTATTTCTTCTTCTCCACATTTTAAATGTATAGCTCTTTCCTCTTGCCTAGTCTACTTTGTTTTACAAATTGGAATGAAAGTGCAGAAAATGCACTTGCAGAAAAAGGATATTAATTTCAAGTATTTGAGAGTTTCTACAAATACATCCAAAATGTTTGGTTTGTAAATCAGTTAACAAAAAATATCCATCATCTTTAAAAATATTCAAAAGCACTGAGCGTTTGTCTGACTTTTGTTTTTCTCATTTTTCTCAGATTAAATTTTTTTTTTCTAAATTACGAAACAGAAAATTTGTTTGTTAGGGAATAGCAATAAACAGATCCATTTTAGAGCTGATAGCTTTGAAATAAAATACAGGTAATAATAATAATTAATAATAATAATAATAATAATAATAATTCCCACATATTTTAATTTTCTATTTGATGTAAAAAATACATTTAAAAAAAAAAGTCTGTGTAACGCTATCTTTTACATTTTAGCTGAAGCAAAGCTTTTAGGAAATATGGAGACCAACTGCTCCCAATGCTTGTACCCTTACAGTTTGCAGATCATTGACATTTCAAAAAGCCTTTTCTTTTTATTCTGCAAGCATGCAAATCATTTTTTAATAAATTCAATTAAAAAATTTATTTACCTGATGCAGTTATTCCCTTCTTAGCTGATCCTTCTAGATTTTTTTTTTCATTTCCTTGCAGAAGATGCATATTTAAATTCATTCATGAGTTGTGTTTATTGATAGCAATAAACACAATTGACTCCAGGACGTAATTCTATTAATTTTATTTATTTTTACTAAATTCGGAGTATTCTTAACTTTGTATTTATTTATTTGTTTTAGCTCAGAGCTCAAGTCAGCTGTTTCATCAGGCACTGCTTGAGTAGGAGCAATGATTTTCCACAGTGTGGCGCTAAGGGAATGCAATAAACAGGATTAATCAAGAAGCTATATGTAATTTGGACAGTAAGCCCGGTCAACACAATTACAAGAAAAAAAACAATATAACTTAGCAAATTAATTAAAGTAGAGTTGGTATAAATTAACACTAAAATTCTTTCAGCATAAAAAATATTTGATGTTTATCTTAAAAAAAATAAACATATATGTAAGCTTTTTTTTTCAATGACTACAAAATCGCTCGCAAAATTATATTCTTTATATAATATTCCAGACTTCCCTGAGAATCTAACAAATTCACCATTCACACTTTTCTATGGGAATATGCGCATTTGTTGAAAAGTGAGCTTGGTTATAATTTATTTTGGTCAAAATAATAGTATCATGTACTCAAATGTGGGCCTGGTAAACCCAGATTGTGGTTCAGGGTGGCAGAGAGGGATAGGTGGGGACTGTTTACTGTGTAACACAGTGCGGAAACAAGTCGTTCATATCTTTATATCTCGCCAAACTAGGAATACACACAGAACCATAAAAGAAACAGTAGTATCGTTTCACAATAGTAAAAAAATAAAGTGTAACTATTTGCTTAATTTTAAACACTACTTTGTTACTTTTATAGTTTGTTACAGTGAGCCCCTTTTTTTCTTCGCTTTTTCCTTTTTTTGATGTGTACTTCCGCGTAGTGTGTGTGTGTGTGTGTGTGTTTTTTCTCTCTCTCTCACTGACACTCGGCAACTTTCGAACAGGAAACCCATTAGAACGCTACGGCCGTCGTTTTCTCTATATTAGCCGGTGAGTAAATCATTTTAACCCATTTCCAGTCAACATAGTGATCTATTGGAGCTTTTTCGCCTCTACTTGGTGAGTTTGAAGTCGCCATTGGAAGAGATATTTGTTTCTCGGAGAGTAATGGTTCTGCTCCCCCTCACCACTCACTCACAGCCCGAGCGGCAGACGGTAGCGTCCACATACAGGAATCCTGTGCTCGGATGGCTGACTGCACTGCAGCTAAATGCATCTTCGTTAATAGCTGCTTTATTTTAACATTTCAGACAGTTCACACGCCACACGGACAGTTTCTGCTTCTGTTTAACCACTGGACTCACTGTCAGGAGCTTCGTGTGTGCAGACAGTTGGAGAAAACTTCTTCAGGTATCAGCAGCGGAGTTGCGTTGTGTATTTTCTGGATTTATTCGAGTCGGTTTCGGTTTTATCCTAAAACTACAAATCAATTTGATATTCCCAAAGGGAGGCATGTTGTGTAATGGGTTGTCAGTGGGAGGTTTATTGCAGGTGACCTTGTGAAATCTATGTTTTTATCTCCCTCAAATAGTGTCCCCCGCTCGCCCCTCCTTTCTCTGTAATTTATCAAGCCAAAGTAGCCCAGTGGAAACAGGCCGACCAAGGCTAAAAGTTGGCAAAAATGAGACCTGCGTTCTGCGGCACTACTCGGAGAACAGTTACCAGATGCAGCTACATTTCAAGTGTCTGGGTTTCAGAAAACTTCGCAAGGGAATTGGAAAAACTACCAACGTTCGTACAAACTAGAGTGCCTTGCAAAAGTATTCATATTCATGCCTTTATCTTCATTTATCCTGATGCACCTAAATAAAATGTGTTGCAAACAATTGTCTGTGTAAAGTTTACCCGTGTGCAAGCTAATATCAGTGAACCGAGTTGCCGGTAAGGCTTTAGATGTTTAAGAACAGTTGTGAACTAAAGGCACATTGAGAGCCCCAAGCTGAAACATGATAGTGGCAGCATCATGGTGTGGGATGCTTTTTCTCAGCAGAGACAGAAGTTGACCATATTAAGCCCCGATAAGTCAGTACATTATGAAACCATTTACAACCGCATGCTGTGGAAGATAAATGTCCACCAGTTTTGCACTTCTGGAAACTAACATTTTTGGACCTTTTTATTTGCCAAATAGTTTAACATGTTAACTGTAAACGGTAAAGGTTCACATGAATTTGCTTGCACCTTTCCATGGTAGCTCTGGCTGCATGTTTAGGGTCAGTGTACTCCTGGACCCTGAGTCTGTGTTTAGTCTTTGAACATAGCAAATATATATATATATATATATATATATATATATATATATATATATAATTTTTTGCTCATTTACCATTAAAATCTGACCATCTTTTCTGTAGTTTTTGGAAAAAGCACACCCACAGCCTGATGTCACAACTATGTTTCACAGTGTGCTTGGTGTTTTTGCCAAAAAATAGTCTGTTTTTGTTCCCATCTGTCACAACAGACTACTGCTTGTGGTAAACTCTTAACACACTTCTTATGTCTTGTTTCATGACTGTCCTCTGTAAAGGCCACTTTAATGTAGCGGCCAACTACTAGCTAAATTACATTCACGTTTGCACTTAGAGCATGACAAAGGTAAAAATATTCAGCGGTATGAATACGTTAGTAGGACACTATAGATATAGAGATACAAATTTAGGTCAGAAACAAAGAAGCTGGCTTGTGATCTTCGTCCTATTGTGAGACCTCTCCTTTTGTGCATGGGATGAATTATTTCCTCGACCCTGCCAGGTTTTGTTCTCTCAGGAGCCAGGCCGTGGATGTTTTTTTTTCTGCAGAGAAGTGTAGTCATTGTACTATATTGCCATTGCTGAATAGAATTTTTATGCCATATGTATAATTTTTAAACAAGCATTCAGTCACAGTCCCTGGAACAACAAATGCCAGATCTAATCAGCTGTTTTTTCCCCTCAATGCTGTTTTTGCTCAACATGAGAAATTGTGCGTTCCTGCTGCCTTTCTGTACCACTCATCATCAGATCAGACGGTATAGACTGGGCGCCTCAGTGCAGACAGAGGTCAATAATCTGTGTCTATGCATAATTGATCGTCAGTGATGATTTTTTGCCTTGCGAAAACTAAAGGACATTGCTTCCTTTAGCGCTGCAGAGGGTTTCCTGCCTTCACAGGAAGCTCTAATTACCGTACGTCTAGCAGAGCAGTTTCATTATCCGATTGCTGTCATCGACTGCAGATTCAGTTGGTGAAACGCCGTGGGTTAAGATTTTATTAATCATACCTTCCAAAGAAAAGGTTGTGGAGCCAGTTTGTCACTCTGGTATGAGTATTTCTCCTGAAAGCTGGAACTTCTGTCGGGGCAAACTGTTTTAAGTTTTTTCCCTCTGGATGTTTAGAACGATTGGGTCTGCTCGTTGTTAGGCGCCGTTTGGGAAGGGTGTTGGTTGGCGCTGGTGGTTTCGGACTGAGACTGTGACGTGCCCTCAGCCAGGCGCTGCACTCGAGAAGCCCCATGTGAAGCAGCGCCCTGCCACTTCCTGTTGCGCTCTGTCAGACTGGAAGGAGCACTGCACTTGTCATCTCTTTTCTTTTACCCATGCTTTGCAAGTTGAGGCTTGCCTGGAACCCAAAGGCTACCTTTGCTTCCTTTTAAAGGAATGTTGGCTATTTAATTTGAGCTGCAGTGCCGCTCTTCCCCTTACCTCTCCCCCCAACCTCCCTGTCTCTCGCTCTATCCATTGTTATAGGCCTGCATAAACTCGCCCACATCAACTGCCTCTCAGAAAGTAGAATGATGAACTTGCGTAGTACCACTGCGAGGCGTAACAGTTGTTGTCGGCCTCAATGAGAGATGCCCAACAGTTGGAATGACAGGTAAGGGCACCCACAGTTGAACAGCCTGGGGGTGTCTTGAGGGCCTGGAGCTGTGCTGCAGGAGAGCTAATAATTTACTGTAGTCAGGCACGAACTTCAAAGCGAACGCAGGTATTCTTCTCTGGCTGCAGTTAGTTTGACGAACAGGCAGCAGATAATGAGAGACAGAACGGACCGGGCTGCTCCTCTTGTCTCCGCGGGTCAGCACCGAAATCCACTGATTCCTCCTGAATGAGCTCAGTGTTCGGAGTGGGGGTGCAGGCACAAATAAGCATGCAGGGGAGTTGACGGGAAGGTGGTTTTGCCATGCTGCACCTACAACAGAAGTTAAAACTGATCTGAAAACCGCAGCTGTTCTCGGTGCTGTGTGAGGCAGCAAGCTGCAACGTGCCACAGTGCGTTTCTGCAGTTGTTTGCGCAGATCGCGCACGGATTTAAATGTACAAAAGAAGATTTGTGAGCGGTTAGTTAAGTTGTTAAAGTAGATCATTTTGATTTGAACACTCTTTGTATTGGTATTAGAGTACAAAAGGTATTCTTTCACAGTTTGTTTTATTATTTTGTGATTGGCCAACACAAATATATATTTTTTTGTAGAATGGAAGGAGAAAGATGCATTGTTTTCACTTTCCTTAAATTAATATCTAAAAAATGTATGTCTTGTACTTGGATTCAGCCCCCTTTTTCCACCTAAATAAGATCCACTGGAACCTGCTGGAATTTAGAAATCAGCTAATTTATATATTTATCTTGTTGGCCTTGAAGGCTGACACTACACTTTACCCTCAAGCAGGGTTCCCCTGTTGAGACACGGGAATGACAGCATCATCCTGTGGGGAGGCTTTTCTTTGACTGCAATCATTGAAGAAAACCTGTTAGAAGCTAATAACCATTTGAGAATGGGGTCAAGCTTCACCTTCCCACAGGACAGTAATCCTAAACATGTGATCAAAAAAGCTGCAAAGTATTTTCTGTTGGAGCTTATTATTGCGTTAGAATGTCCTAGTCAAAGTTCGGATGTCAGTCAAATAGAGAATCGCTGGCAAAATCTAAAAAAAAAGGCGTTTTATAAATGTTCTCTCCATCCAGTCTGACAAGAGCTTTCTTGTTAAAAGAATAGGCGGAAAAGTTCAGTCGTTTAGAGGAGAAAAGGTGAGCGAGAGCTAGCAGTCCTTATTTATGATGTTAAATAATGTTGACTCAAGCATTGAATACAAATGTGCACCAGTGTGTTTTACATTTTTACTTGTAAAAAAACCCCATTATGCACTATTTAATGTTGATCTTTCACATAAGCTCTCAATAAAATGCATGGTCTGTGGTTGTAGTGTGCCAGAACGTGGCAAACCTCCAGGGGGGTTGTGAAGCATTGTTTCATAGTCTGCAGATACTGAGGTATAGATCTATTTATAGGTGTCTATATGTTACATGTTTGTGCTTTGTTGGTTGAGGTGAACTTTGAAAAACTATCATCAGACAGTTTATGGGAGGAAGTCGTATTGAGGTCAACTGGCTCTTTTGTCCAGTAGAGCAACAGAAGTAGACAGAACAATGGACATAATGTCAACCCAGAACAGGAGACATGCCGCCACAGGTGAATGTAGTAAATTTAACAATGACTGAATTGCTTTTAAGCTGCTCCATTTTTAGGATTCTGTTGTTTTTTTTGTTTTTTTTTATCTAAATGGCCCACTGAAGATGCTTTGAGGATGTGATGAGGTTATTTAAAACAGCTTTTAAAAGCTACTCCAGATGAAACTCCGACATTAACTTCTGACATTGATAGACTACTTGGAATAATTTGAGCTGACTTTGTTTGCTTTTATTATCTTTGGAAATCTTCCCATTAGCCAAATAAAAAACAGGCAAGTCTTGTTTGTGTCACTTCGTTTTCCTCTATCTGCGCTTCCCTCGTCTTCTACGTAGCCTTGGTTGTAACTCTGTGGATATAATTTTGATCATTGACGCTACAGCAGCGGATTCATTATGTAAAGTTTAACACCATAATTTTGCTGTTGTCACATTCTGACTCCAGGCCACAAGAAAATAAATCCATCAATTTATTTATGCACCATTTTCTTTGAGTATTTTTTTTTTCCTTTTCAGCAAGCTTAAAACTATAATTAGAGAACAAAAGGGACATGACAGCCTATGAAGTTTACAGATACGAAATCTTTATAAATCTTACATAGACCTGACTCAGATTTTTGGATATGGCTTTACAGCTGTTTATCCATCTCCGCCTGCTTTACACATTTCATTAGGACTAGAGAAAGGCTCAATAAAACTCAACTTCTATACATAAAGATGTTCGTGTAATTTAACCTTTAAAATTAAAATTGATATTTAGAAAAGACAACAGGTGCATGGCTTGAATTTAGATACTTTTTTTTGTTTTTGATTTATATATTTGTGTTAAACATTCTCTAAAAGAAGTCTTGACACTGTAACTGGAAAAAGATACAAAATACAAAGACAAATGTTTAAAGAACTTCTGATAGTTTGATTCTTTTTCGCAAGAACAGATAAAAGAAAACCAGTCAGTCAGTCACCATGGCGGCAAAAAGTAAAATGGAAGAGAAACCTGTGATAAAATCTGAATGGTCAAATGAAAGTAGATTTGAGGAATCGGAGTTTTGACAATGGGCTTTATGATTCATGCGTCTCTCTAAGAGATGGAGGATGGAGACTTGTATGAAACATTTCAAAATGTTAGTGTATTTTGTTTTGTTTTTCTTGGATTTTCATATATTATGCTAAATTTAATAAGCTGCAAAGAGATTTCAAGACTTGTCTTTGACTTTGTATGTCGGCCATCAAGCAGGATCCTTATCAGATTTGTTGCAGTCAATCACTATTTGCTGGAACTAGATTTGGCTGAAAACAAACAAAGCAACTATTTAAAACCGTAGATGTTTCATGTTACATTGTGTGTTGATTTGGTAGGTTCTTTAAGTTCGGTCATTGGGAAACAACCCAAAGAGAGGAATATATATTAAATTAGAATATATTAAATGGCTATTAGCACTATGTTTTTTTTACTTGTTCTTAGGCAGGGCCAACTCCAGAAAAAGGGCTGACCACCAAAACTAAACGGGTCATACCAGAATTTCCTGAGATTTATTGTGCAGTTGTAGGAACAGAAACTGAACACTGGCACTCAATTTAAAACAAATCTGCAAAATTCGTCCTCAGCCTACTCTATTTAGATTAACATTTTTTTCCTTTGAAGAATAAAGACTGTTGAGTTAAGTGTTTTTACACCTCCTTGTCCAGACTCTGTTTTATTTTGGACCAAAATGACTGCACTGTCGAATGATCCAAATGAATTGGAACTCTGTTCACCCCTTCACCTGCGGTGGAGCTGAACCAAGAGCCATCAAAGGAAATAACGTGAAAACCTCTGAAGAAGAGGTGAACAAAGTGTAAACCAAAAAAATGGAGTAGTCGTTGTAGGAATTCTCTCTCTCTCGCTTTGCTAAAAGACAACAAGCCCTTTATCCTGCTCGTTCCAGAGTCACATTTGTTTTGGTAATATTTAAACAGAATTCCCTGAGTTATAGTATTCTTCCTGCTTTTGGAGCAATCGCTGGTCTGCATTCAAACCATACCAGAGTTCACTTAAACTCAACCAGACTGAGGTTGTTATGTGGACCAGATTTTTGCTGTTTTGGTTCACATCAGAGTTTAATTAAACATTCACACTTCCCTAAATGAACCGGACTTTCTAGTCAAACGGACTAGAGTTCAGTTAAAGCGGACTAAACAGGGCTGGTGAGAATTCACCTTAGTAATCCTTTTAAAGCTTTTACTCACATGCGCCGCCTGGTTGGCGACATTTGATCCCCTCTTTCTCACCTGTTCTCAGAGACATCACTAACCTTGATCTGTCTCTCCTGCTTGTCATGAATTATAACGCACCAGCTCTGCATCATAGAGGTAATATTTGCCAATAATAATCAATGAAAGCACGCTCCTCATCTATTATGATGAGTTCCTTCCTGATGCCTTCATGAGACGGGAATCTGCTCACACAAGCCCCTCAGTGTATTCACCTGCCACTCTCTGCTGCCGAGTCAGATAAAGAGGCCCGTTCACCTCACAGCATGTGTGGTTGAAGTGTTTGCAGGGGTGACGTTAACCTTCCCGCCCTCCCATGCGTAAGTGAGTGACCGCCTCGGACCCCACAGACACCGAATGCAGTCTAGTTTAAATGTCCCATTGAAGATTAGAGGTTTTTATCTGTGGAAGTTTAACCTGAAGCTGCAGCGGTTTGCTTCTTTGCAGACCGTGGGAAGGGGACGGAGGGAAGGTGCCAAGTGGAAAGGGTTACATCCATCTGGTTAAGTGTGAGTCAGTCGGACGGCTGGTGAACTGATGGGACAGAGCGTGTGTGAGTGAGAGGAAACGGAGAATGAGCTCTTTCATTTGATGGTCTGAGTGGAAAAAGCGAGACTGGACTCCGCAGACGATGTTTACTTTTGAGGAGCGTGGGGGTTGAAAGGTCCTTCAGTGAAGTGAATGTTTGAGGACAGTGTGTTAGACTGTTTTGTTGTACTGTGGCATTCCCAAACAATGGCTCCTGTATTAGTCTTAATGTAATAAATGTCTGTTTTTCACACATGGGCTACAACTCTGTAAGTAAACATTTCCACTCTGTTATTAAGGACCAAGATTTATCATTTTATATGACCTAAACATAACCCCATCCTATCATTTAAGCTTGCAGTTTTTTTTTTTTTTTTTTTTTGGTGCAGATTCAACTTTAATCAAACATGACATGTATGAGAGTTTTGCATGCTGGAATCATACACATGCAAATAAATGAGTGCAGGGGAAAGCAACAAAAATAAAGCAGGAAATCATTGCCAGCTTAAAATAATCTGTTTATCATTTCTTAAAACCTTTCTTGAGGAGTACTTTGGCATTGTAACATACCAAAAATAATTTGGATGCCATTGTTATTAGATGGAGACTATTTATATTGCATCATCCATTAGGAGGCCAGAGGATAAAAGCAGCCTTCTCTCGCTATAGTTGGACCTCTTGAAATATTGTTTTCCTTGCTACTTTATCTGATAACTGTATTAAATTCTGCCATCTTCATATGAGATGGTAGTCATTCTTTTGCATTTCTCTTAGTGTATTCAGATGAATTATTAAAAGGCCTCCATGGAACGTATTAAGTAGAGATTAAACAGTCGGGCTGATACTAATGTTTGATTTTCTGTGTAGTCTGAGCTATAGATTACAATTTAGATTGATTTTACTATTGTATTGTGTGTCTGTATATGTATATTATATAACACATGCAAAGTAAAAGAAAAAAAAAAAAACGTCCAGTTTATGCATCCACAACCTGGACGTTGTTGGAGTTCTTTGTTTTGATGCATTCGATGGATGCAAAAAAACAAAAAAAAATCTGATTATTCAGTAACTGGCCTGCTGATTACCAGCGAGTCGATCAAGTGAAAAACTGATAAGTTCAGATCTCTCACTGATTATCTGCCTCATCTGTACTGTTAGGTTTGCTGTTGTAAAGAAAGGAAGTCAGTATTCATGATGCTGATCTGCTTCTAGTGTTATTTTTTTCCTTCTCTCTCTCTTTCTGGCTTAGTGTGGAAAACAGCATCTACATTAATGCTTTGTGGCTAATGTGGATGCTTTTTAAAAGCTATTGAAACGTGACACTAAATGAGGAGAGATCTGTTTTCACTTGAGTTTATTTTACTGGACAGTAAATGTCAGCGCTGGTAAGAGCCAAGTTATTATTTCTCCTTAGATATGAATGCACTTCTAAACAGTGGCGTTCGATGTAATTATTCGTAGATGGTACAAGGACTGGGCTGAGTCATTTATTGCCTTTTTGTTATGCACATCATGGGTGTAAGATTTTCAGCATCGTGAGCCAAGGTGCACCTTTGTGTGAGTGCAGAGGCATTTTTGGCTTATGGGCTTTGATTCTGGATAGCCTGACATTCCTTCCAGGAATATTTGACATGAACCCTGGTATTTCAGCTTTGTTTGGTGCCTTTTTTAAATCAGCTGAAGCTCAGATGAACCTGCAGCACACGCTAATGCACGTAATTGAACGACTGAATGAGTCAGGGTCAGGTTTTTTCTTTCTTTCTTTCTTTTTTTTTTTTTTTTTTTGCCGAAAAAGGCTAATCAGAGATTTCTTTGTTTAATCTTGGCAATTATAGCTGCACACATACCCAAACTCTCCCGCATGCACATGGAAGCAGTTAGGCCAAGCTGGAGGTTCACTCTGAACTGCCAATCCATGCCAGTCGATTTCCCCCGGCCTATCAACTGTTTCCATGAGGCCATTGACCTCTTTATGGAGGAGAGGAGGCGAGAGCGGATGGGGGCGGCAGCTAGTTGGAGTAGGAGACTGGAGTTAGCTTTAGCTGCAAGGAAACAAGCAAATAAGCCAAAAGCCTATTAGGCTTTGCTGAATGTGTGTGCAGGGATGTGGGAGAAATTCGCAGCTTGTTATTTAGGATAACTCGTTTATCATCTTTACCATGTAAACAGACTCTGGAAAGCCTTGCGCAGACATTTAGGGGGATGTGGCTGTTCAATATCATTAAAAATGTCTGAATAGAAGGTCATCGACTCCCTGCAGCAGCCGAGTCCAAGGAAAACCACGATAAGCTTATTGCACTAAAACAATGTTACAGGAGTATGTTTCCTTTTTGCAGCAAAAACAAAGAACAGCGTGTAAGGCATGTTGTGTGAAGCAATAAAAAAAAAAATTAAAAAAAACGCTGCTTGTGTTTTCCTTTTAGCTATTGGCCATAATCTTATTTTAGCAGCTATGTAATGCTTGTTAAATTATATAATTGGCTCTTGTCGATCTGTTATGAATGCACTGGCTGTCTTAGAGTGAAAGTAGAAGGAGGTGCTTTAGTTAGGCAGGACAAGCAGGAGAAGAAAGTTAGGAGAGAAGGAAAAAGGGACACAATTACGGGAATATAAATGAATGGCGGGGATGTTGCTCATTTGCTCTGAGAGAAATAGGCCTGACTAGGCATACTGTCATGTTCTTAACACCCTCAGCAAGGAGGAGCCACTCCCTTTCTCACCAACTCATGATCTGACTTCCTCGTACATGCAGTCAGCTGTGCAACAGTTATCTCGCCCTGTACGCGCTGCTGGTGTGTTTGCCGACTGTCAGGGCAGCGACAAGATCTCCGGAATAACTTTGCTCCCTGTAAAAAGCTGTGGCCGCTGTTCTTTTACCCTTTCTGTGACACTGAAGTAACAGGCAGACGTTATCTTGAAATTTCTTATCTGTGGAGAAAAAATTAAGGCTTATCTTTAACAGTTTATGGAATAAATTAGGACACTTGTGTTTTCTGGAAGCCTAATTTGTTTTGGAGAAATTATCTCTAAAGCGATGATGCATGAAGAGCTCAGTGCCTTTGTGAAGTTTATGCATATTTTCAGGAAATTTAGCCTATACTGACTGATGCAGCAGAGGTTTAGTCTAGAGACAAACAACAAACCTCCAGGACATTTCCCACAATTCACCTCCCCTGTGTCTGTTATTAGATTGTCTTGTAAACGCCCACTTCTTAGGATCAGTCCTGTTATTCTGTTGTCATCACAAAGCTTATGTTTGAGATTAAAGAACGAAGTTAGTCAGAAATGGTTTCATTACCTTTAACATCTTGATTAACTAAACAAAAGGCTACTTTTTTTTTTCCCTTTTCCAGAAATGTCCAAGTTCAAGTTTTAGAGTTTTAGTTTCCTTTCAGGTCCTGTTTTAACTCCCAAGTGTGAGGGTCACTGAGTAAAGGTAACTCCTGACCTTTGTTGTTTTAAGTCAACTTTGGTGCATTACTGCTTGCATAATGAGTTAGGAGTCATGTGACACCTGTCAACTGTATTACTTTGCAAAGGGGAAGGAATATTTCTGCATTCATTACTAGAAACTTAATTAGACTTTGTAAAATACTTTGTCAACGAGTGAAGCTTATGTTAAAAAGTATTTATGTCCACGTACGTGTGAAATAAGCAAACGTGTCAGTGTGGGGGGGGGGGGGGGACCAAAAGTACGATATGAAAGTTCTGTTCTGTGGTTGTCCACAGGGGCCACAAGGTCAACACAGTAGCCAGCAATAACACTGATGCGCACAGCCTCGATGTATTAAAAGTTAGTTTCAGCTGTCTGCTACACATGCATCAGATTAAGATCTTGCATAAGTCAATAGTTGAACTGAAGTCACCGATCAGATCAGACATCCTTAACAATTTTGATGAGATATAAGTCACAAACCCTGATGTAGGATTGTGAAGATGCTCTACTTTTGTGATGTGTAGTTCAGAGTATTTACCTCAATGCCTTTAAGTCATTTTCAGGTCCTTCACTTCTCACACATCCACCCATCCGGTTCAAGGGATATTACTACCCTCCAGCCAACTAGCACCTTGAAATTAGCCTCTTGCACGTGTGGACACCTTCTGCTCCCAATGTCTTGCAAAAATACTTGCATCCTTTGAACTTTTTTTTTTTTTTTTTACATTTTGTAAGATTATAATTAGTGCTTCATGTGAAGTGAAAAGACACTGGTTTTCAACTTTTGTGAAAATAAGGGTCTCTGCTTCAGGCTCCTCCATAAAGGCCAGGTTTTTTTTAACAATGACTTCTTTCACTGTGGGTCTTTGCAGCTCCTCCAGAGTTACCACGGACTTCCTCACTGCTTCTCTGAGTAATGCTCTCCTTCCCCTTCTTGTCAGCCATATCTTGTGTCATATGTCATTTCTCTTTCCATGAGATGTTCAGAGTTTGAAGTATTATTGTATTATCGAACCACAGTTTTAAGATGTTTAAAACATTTTTAAGTCATTTTTTTTTCTGCCATTTCCCAATTATGCTCTACTTATTGTTGCCTCATCATATAAAGTAACATGAGAGTTTCTTTCCCTCAAGGCACACTATATATTTATTTATGTTGCAAACTAAGGATACATGTTCTATATAGATTCATTCACAGGAGACATGCTCTCTAGTCAGAGAGGTGTTTTGGGCGTGTGAACTCAGAGCTCTGCCAGCTGCGGTTGGAGCTGCTTGGTCAAGGTTGGACAAGCCGAGGGTGTGTGCTCCGTTATGCTTTGCTGACTTTTGGAAACAGATGTGTAATTAGCAAGCTCTGATGTGTGGGACCTAACAGTTTCTGGATACTTAACTTCTTCCTTTGCTTGCCAAAATGTCTTGCGTATACTTGGATATTTCCGTTGCCTGTTCCTTAAAGTGTTTCCTCTGCTGCTGCTTTGTTTCTTATTTCAGAGTGAACCATTTTCCTCTTTTTTTTTCCTTCCTACCTCCCCTCCGTATCTCATATTACCATCCCTCCTTTCATTTTGCTTGTAAATTCATTTTTTTCATGATCAATTATGCCATCATGAAACATCTGAAAAGTTAGGCTAGTTATGTAAGTTTCCAAAATAATCGTACAATGTGTAAGACTAAATGAACTGCAGGTTTCACTGAACTGTCAACTTCTCATTGTTGCCATCTTCTGTGTTTATTTTCTTTTGAAACATTAAATAAGCTAATTCATTTGGCTCCACTAAACAGCTTTCCTGTAATGTGCAGCTTTCATCCATTGAAACATCGCAGGCTATTCTGATCTTTAATTCAGTTTCTTTGTCAGACGTCGGATTTATTCCTTCAAACAGTCAATCAGCAAATGTGAAGCAGTGTAATGTTTGGAGAGCAGCAGCTTGCTCCCATCCATGCACAACATTGTTGGCCATTGCTGGGGTTGAGACGTGATCATTGCCATCTGCCGATGCGGAGGAGGCGTTTACCGGAGCACCTTTGATTACACTGTGACCTAAAGCTATTACAGGCCTCGCTCCTTCAGTTGATCCTCTGCGGAGGTGAAGCGGCAGTCTTGAAGGTTTTGTTTGCTTATCCTCTGTCTGTTAGTTTATTGATGGAATCTGAAGTGTTAGGATTACGTGTGGCACAGGTGTTTTGATGTGCATCAGCAAGTCTTTTCCTCAGAAATTGCATTGCTAAGAAACACCTCGGCAGACACGTTTTGAAAAGAGCAAGCTTGAAACAGAAACAAAATATTCCCATCTTGCTAATTGAAAATGATTCGTGTTCATAAGATTTCAAATGTTATGCTTGAATCATCAGAACATGTCAGGTTAACATCAGTATTCCAGCATCTTTGTTTTATCCATCCTTTCGTTTAGGTTAGACCGTCTTACTGGAGCTTCATCCTTTTGAAAATTGAATCATTTCAGTTTTGCTCATGTAAACCTGAAATGAAACTGATGGCAGTTTTTGTCATGCTTCTTACGGAAACACTTGTGGCCTCTATGTTTTACAAAACTTCTCGCTCTCTTTCTTGATTCGTTCTTTGTGTCTCGCCTTCTCACTCTCTTCTGATGTGATTGGTTATACAGGAAATGGCTCTGATAGCTTCCTGAGGAAATTACACCCACTTCCTGTCTGTATGGCTCTTTATTTGCCAGAGCTTTTTTTCTTTTTTAGTCTGTGTTGAGGCGCCCAAGGGTGGAGCTGCTGAAGTGGTGGGTTGGCAGCAGCAGCAGCTCTGGTAGGAATCCCCTGGTCACAGTTAATGAGGGTCTCTGGCCTGATGAATGAGGCAGATAAGCAGCAGCCGCAGTGCAAGCTGTCCGAGCTGCAGCCATCAACTGCCGCTCTATTTTTAGATGCTGCACTTAGAGCTCAATTCAGTCACAACTTCAAACACATCTCTGCATCTCAGAAACTGAAAGATGTGCTAATGAGAACATGTTTTGTTTAGGCTATTGTGTTGCTAGCAAACAAAGGAAAGCACAGAGTAGAACACATGGGAACATATAAGAGATCTTCTAATAACTGCATCAAAATTCATTTTAATATTAAAACAAGCATAGGGTTCGACGAGGAATTTAAAAGCAGGTATACCCGGTAATGCAATGCAATTCCTTTTCTAGCTGTAACATGCTTATGCCTAATAGCCCGAAAAGCCCCTGAGCTACAGTAAATTAAGAGGATAAGTGTAATTCTTCAGCTAGGGTGTGTCACAATCCCTGATAATCATATCAGCCTGGGATAATTAGGCCTGCTTGTTGTTTTTAATGGAATCAGAAACTGTTAGACCTGCTCAGTTGGGCTGCAAGTTGTCTTGCAACAAAGGTCAAACGGGTCAATACTTACTCAATCTGCCAGAGTTTGAGTCATAACCCTACGTCTGACTCAAACTTTAGTAAACGTTGGCCATTAGGACAAAAAAAAAACAAAAAAAGGAGAAGTGAGCAGGTCATACGCTTCCAGATCCAAGAGTAGAACTGAATGATCGATTTTTACCCTGATCTTCTGTTGTCATTCATGCACGGCTTGCAACATATCTGACTCCTCAGTCATCTGCTGCAAACTAAGGGTGCATCAGATGACTAATGCAGGTGTTTAGTTGGGTGCAACTAAACACCTGCATTCAATTCAAAGCTGAGTGGTTTGCAGGTTTTGGGTGGTTTAGTGTAGTGCATGCGTCATCAGTGCATGCACTACTGCAATTGCAAAGGTTTGCATAAATGCAGTCTGCTATTTGATTATCTATTGACCTTTGCATACCAGCAATATATCTATCCGCTGAGTGAAGGTCCATCCAGCAGGACTGGCATGCACATTTTGAATGTGGTGCACTTAATATAATATTTTATAAAATGTTGCACCCGGCACCATATTCTTATTGCAATGATTGCTGCAATTTGATTGTGCTGCTCTAATTGCAATATTTATGAATAATAAGAGTTTCATAATATTCCTAAAATTGTGCATCCTAATTAAAACAGAGAAACACTTTTAGAGCTTATCATCTTACACTGTAATCGCACGACTGAAAATTTTTTTATCTTAGTTTTTGCATACTTTATTATTAGTGCTGCACTGAGGCTGTGAACAGGGTTCAGTTTTGCTGCTGACAGGTCATTTTATGAGAACTTGCGGTATCCTTTTAGGTTAGGTTGTGTCCTGATACTGGTAATTGGTGCTAGCACCACTTTGTCACTCGCCTGTCTCACAGTCACTGTTACGCAGTTACATCTTGACTGAGAGCTATTAGCCTCTACTACTACTGAGGTATGGGTGCTGCAGAGGCCCACATTTGGGCGAGGGGCACAGTTTGGCCCCTAATCCTGTCCAGATCAAAAGGGTTTTACCTTAGCGTCCGATTGTTTTCACAGTTCCACAGTGGCTAAGGGATTTATGTAAGAGTTGATGTAAGAGTTGGTGGGTTATCATTAGCCTGCGCTGACCCTGTTGGAAATATTTAATACTAAACTCTGCTGCCATTCAGTCTAAATAAAGAGGCAGCTGCTTATTTTAGCTTGCCTTCATACTGTATTAGACCTCAGCAATGGAGAAGGAATGTTCTTATAAAGACCAGTTGTCACACACACCCACCGGTACACCAGCAGCCTCCACACACACGCACACGTGCACACACACACACACACGCACACACACACACACACACACGTATGAGCGTAGTCTTAGCTCAAATACACACAAAGGCAAACACGCTTGATGGCTATCATTACATTGATGCCACCTGACATTTAGTTAGTAGTGGAATGTGATGGGAGGGAGGAGCAGGGGTCAGCTGCCGACTCTCAGGAACACCACAGTTGATCTCTGCACTTCTGGGACTGAATACTGCGTGCACGCTGCATGAGCCAGGAGGAGCCCCAACCGTGGAGAGCTGATGCCAACTTTGATGTAATTGTGAGGGGATGGAGAAATAAAGTCTGCTCAGTGTTGAAACTCACACTGTCTCCATCTGTTGTCCGAACCGTGCCATATGCTGGAATGTACCACACGGTCCAGTTTAGTTAGAGCAGGAGCTGCTGCTCTGTAGAAGGGAACTGACCTTCTTCACTTCCCTTCGAGTAGCCACAATCAGCTTCCTGCCTGCTCTAATTTCCCTCTAAGAAAACTTAAATGTATTACGGATTCACTGAAATAAACCAAGACGCAGCAATAATAAGGGGCTGGCTTCAGAATCTCCTATAATGAGGGGACTGAAATGCTGAGACATGCTGCATGGAAACAGCAGCATGCTTTCCTCCATGTTATCTAAGCTTTTCCATTATACTTAGAATTCAGGAATAACTGAAACTGAAATGCTTCACCGATCTTTATCCCACTGAGAGCTGTAATTCTTGGTCAGTTTATTCACTTATAAATGATCCATGTTAATTTTTTTTATTTTATTTTACTTGGATCAGCCGATTTTAGAGTGAAGTTGCCCCCATACATTCTTTAAAAACAAGTGATGTAAAATATTTGCAGTTGGTTTGTGCTAGAAAAATTAATGCCTAGTCATTTTACAAATATTTCAAAAAAGTTTAAGGGTAGTTTTTTTTTTCTACACACCATGTGTGTATACATACTACATGTGTCTGTTGATGATGTATTTGGCTTTTTATTCATTTTTAAAGGAAAGCTCAAAAGGATAAAACTGAGGACCTTTGCTGTACCCCATTCAGCCTTAATGATATTTGATGGTCTTGCTTTCTCTCGCTCTGTTGCAGCCTGAATGAACTGTAGATATGCTGACAAAACTCCAGTTTTCTTTACAAGCTCACTAATAACAAAATAGCTAGGTTTTGTTCTTTATCACCCATTAATAATTACCACTGAAGACACCTGGTGGGTCTTTTCACTTGCATGAAGAAGTAATGATTTTTCAGATTCCACAAATCAAGGTATATCAGGCTTTAAAATCAACAACAACAAAAAAAACAAACTTTTATCTGATTCCTCTAAACATCCCCAACAAAAACACTAACTAGATGTTCAAAAAATAAATATTTATTTTTGCAACTACACTGATCTAAAAATAGTGAATGCTAGTAACTTATCTGTATTTTATAATTTCTAAAGAGGCTTTATTAGAAGGTTAAGAAGAAAATTAATTCACTGAAAAAATGCAACAGGTCGCCAAATAATTTGTCTTTTTTTGAAGAACATGGCAAGTGCAGTTATTTTGACCTGAGTTAAACTTATAGGGTGTCATGTGAACAACAATTCCTATCCTGGACTGAAATCACTTAAGCTGTCTGAAGGTTTTCTGTTTGCTTCACTTCATCTTTTAAAGGAGTTTTAAAGAAAAGCATTTTACCTTTCAACCAGGAAAAAGTCACATTTTGAAGAAGTGTCTTTACTTCAGTGTTGTTGTGTTTGTGTATGTCTCTGCAGATGTGCAGCTTTTGCTGCCACAAGCCTGTGACTCTCTCTGTTTAGCTAACCCCTCCTCCGCAGCTGGCCTTTGTCAGCATGCAGCCCACTGTATACGGTCATAAATGAACCCATTTTCTCTCTCTGTCTCCCAGTTCCACTTTCTGTCTCCCATGCCACCAGTTCTGTTGAAGTCATGCACAAGAAGACCTCTGCTTGGCCCCAAAGCATTTATGAGAGCTACCACATCGCTGTACAAATACACTTGATCAAAGTCACATATCCAGTCTTGCAGGATCACCCTTTCAGGTTTCCCCAGAAATCAAGTGAATTTTTTTGTTGTTGTTGTTGTTCCCTCGTAATCAGCTGAAGTAACTGCAAATTCATTTGTATAATTAGACTTGTGCACTCATCGGAAAGTTTTTTTCTTTTAGGTGCTTCACATTTTCTTAATGCGTTTGTTTTTTTTCTATTTCTTTTTAATTATTTAATTCAGTTCAATTATCTTTAACTATACTGCCCTAATTCACAACATACCATCTCAAGGTACTGTACAAAAAAGTAATTTTAGTTCAATCAGTACATACTTTCAAATTGATCCTAGTCATCAAACCGTGCATCAAGTTCAGCTCATTATTCAAATTAATTTATAAGGCTTTCTATAAAGAGACCCAGCAAATTGCATCAAATCAGTAATTTGTAGCATTAGCTTCTCCTGGACAAGCACAAAGTGACAGCAGACAATTGCTTCCTTTGTGTTTTTGACTTTACAGCGATCCCTCATATTTAGCATGCATGTAGTGACAGTGGAGAGGAAAAAACCCCTCCAGCACAACCAGGCCATCTGCCACAACCGAGAAGACCTAATAGTTATTGAAGAAGCAATGTAGAAGTACTTTTTAGTACTTTTACTTTACTGAAAAGTAAAAACAAAAGTGTTGTTTTTTTTGTTGTTATCTTAGCCATTGTCCTTCGCCAGGAGGATTTCAGAGTCAAACAGAATGCCACTATTCATTTCATTATGCGTAAATGTGTATCTGCCATTTAGCCCCCAGAACAATTGATTTCAATGTTTTTGTAATGCAGGGTGAGAATTAATACCCTTTATTTTATGATTAGGAACTCTGCAAAGAAATGTATATGCCAATCAGGCATAATAATGTTCCTGTTAGTGTGTGTATCCCCTGTTGGTGCTAAAATAGAACTTGATGAACTGCCTTCACCAGATCCTTGAAACTGTGTTGTGGTACTTGGCATTAAAATGTTAGCGTCAGATCCTTTAAGTCCAGTATGTTGTGAGATGGAGTTTCTTTAGATTTCATACTTAATTTAATTGAGATCTGGAGTATTTGGATGTCAGATGAGCACCTTTCACTTGTGCTTCTCTGATCATTCTTCAACCATTTTTGCATTTTAGCAGGAAACTGTATGCTGCTGAAATAAGACACAAGCAATGGGGAATACTGTCTTTATTAAATTGGGTACATGGTGGCCAACAGTGCTTAGGTAATGGGACTTTGTCAAAGTAAGATCCACATGGATCTAAGCAAAACATTACCCAAAGTATTGTACTGCCAAAGCCAGCTTGGCCTTTTCCTGTACTGCATCCCGGTGCCACATGTTCCAGAGGAAAGTGTTCATGTTTCATCGGACCAGACCGTCTTCTTCCATTGCTCTGTTCTCCATTTCTGATGCTCACATGCCCATTTTGGCTCTTTCAAAAGTCTACAGGATTCAGCATGGAAACCCTAACAAATCTGCGTTAATGCACTCCCATGTGCAACGAACTGTAATGCAATGTTTGCTTTATTGGGACACCTTTTGATCTGAACCACCCATAACTTCTTTGGCAATTTGAGCTACAGAAGTTCAGTTGTTGAATCGGACCGCATGGACCTTCATTTCTTACAGGCATAAGACTTTATTGCCCCTGACCACATCACTGTTTCCCTACTGCTCCTTACTTGAAACGCTTTTCATGAATCTGGAGTACTGCAGACTGAGAACACCACATAAGGACTCACGTTTTGTCGATGTCCTCACTCAGTCATCAAGCCCTTAAAATTGGATCCTTTCGAGCTAACGTAAATCCTCATGCTGGCCCATTTTTCCTGCTTTTACTACTTTTAACTTTCGGGGGTAAAATATTCACTTGCTCGTTAATCCAGCTCAGCCACTAAAAGTTACAAAAACAGATAATTCATCTTAACTACTTGTCTTTCAGGGGTCATATTGTTATGCCTATTGTTATGTAGTGCTTCTAGTCATCCAGATATGTGTTGTAGTTTACCTGGTATATTATATTAACTTCCTCAATCCTGAACAAAAGGGTTCTCTCATTTTCATCCCAGCTGCTGCAGCGTTCGTGACTCCCTGCAAGAAGTTCCAGTTTTATTCATTAGCCTGCAGGACAGGTTACCTAATGTCTTAAATTAGCTCCAGCCCTTTCAAAAGGAAGCACCATCTTATTAGTTTTAAGAGTGTGCATCAGTGACCGAGCCTATAAAGATGAAATGCATCTATGGTTAATGCTACGGTAGTAGAGGGATGAAAGCTGACTTTTATTGTGTTCTTCTGTACGCATCTGCATATGCCATGTGGTGTGTGTGTGTATTTAGAAACCCTGAAAGGCAAACATGTTCTTTATTACAATTTCAATTAGAGTAATCTTTTCTAAGAGTTTGTTTGTTAGTTATTAACTACAGTGGCTGCATGAAAATGAGCAAATAAATCAGGTTATTTTTAGGTAAAAGATTTTCCACTTATGCATTTTATTAAATTATTTTTGGCTGCTTTCACATGTTGCATATGATGTTGCATTTTCCACATAATGTAACTTGTTTTAAAAATGGATTTGCAAAAAAAAAAAAAAATTCTAATTTTGCAAGATCACTTGCAAAATTTAAAGAAGTTAAGTGAGAGGTAATTTGGAGATTTTTCTAAACGGGATTCGATCACGAGTTATTTAACATTTGGGTTTTTGGATCTTTGTGTACATATTACATTTCAGCTTAAAGTCCACCGCTCTTCTGTGATGACTATCAAGCGCTGGCCAAAAGCTCCGGCAGAGTCTCATAATGTACGACAGCAAGGCAACACTCTGAACCATGCAGGACGACAACTAGACGTTGCTGTTGTACAGGAACGTCTTTGTTTTTAGGCTCTATTGTTAAGCCCTCCAGATGGAACAGAGCTTGGGAAAGACACCGTAATGCTTCCCAGCCTTTCCCTAATGTCTTTATGGACAGCACTGTCCTTTCTGATGAGGCTACAGAGGTTGGTTAAATTCTCCACCAACTCAAGTGGTGCTCCTTTCATCTGGATTCTGTTGAGGGGGAATTTATGCACATCTCTTGAGTTTTGGAGCTGTTGATGTTAAGTCTGACCTGTCTGGTGTGTTTGTTGATTCTGTCAGTTTCGGATTGTATGCTACAGTGGCTTGTTTGTGGAAGAGCAAGGTCATCTGCAAAGTCAAGGTCTTCCAACTGAGAGGACAAAGTCCACTGAATGCCTCTGGGTTTGCTTGCTGTTGTGTTTGTTGTGGTCCAGTCTATTGTAAGTTGGAAGAGACCCCCCGTCTCACTTCAGACTGTACATAAGAACGCTGTCCTCACATTTTTCATATCAGATTTTAGTGATGGCAATTATACTTATTACTGGTTCTTCAAAAGATAGGTTTTGAACTGGCTTAGACAAACTCTGGGCTCACATCCAATTGAGATGCTGCTTATGCTAGAAAGCCCCCCTGGCCCCCCAAACCCCAGTGAGGCTAAAATAAATCAATTTTGCAAAAAGAGTGGACTATATTTTCTCTACAGTGACAGCATTTGCTCCCAAATGGTTGCCACAACCACTTAGTAGGTATAGGGGCACACACGTTTTCTCTTAGCGCCAAGTTGGTAAGGACAGCATGTGTTGTAATTGAGAACTGCATCTGGCTACCTATGATAATGAAATTTGTTTGATCTGAAAGATTTAAAGCATGACAGCCAAAGCTAAAATTGGTAAGAAGCAAATGCCTTTTCTTGGCACTCTACACATCACACCTCCGTCTTTCTTTTTCAGCGTCACCAAGTTCTTACACTGTGCCCACTGTTGTCACCCAGCGTTGTACGGTTTACCTTTTTGATGTGTGTTTGGGTGTTCCCTGCTGGCGGCTCTGGGTCTGTGGCCTTCAGAGGACTGAATACAGGAGCTCTGTTTTGTTTGTGTGTTTTGGGGAAGGGGAAGTGGTGAATGGTGTAAAGGGTGGAGGTAAGTTTGTCACATGTTCCAAAGCCTTCCCCCCCTATTCATTGATTTCAAAGAGAAGGGTTGGCCTAAACCTTTATTTTCAGATTAACTCAGTGCCGTTTTTAGATCCTTGCTGTTACGTTATGACATCTACAGGAGAACTGTTTGCTGAGTTGTATGTTGAGTAAGAACTTGCTGTTGCCCGAGTCAAAACGTTTGCTCCTGAGCTCAGCAAATAACCTAACGGTAACAGCATATAAGCTACAGGTATCTTTGCAGTTTGATAATGTTGAATGTTTTGTGTTTTAGCAAATGGTACTGAAATCGATGGGTCTTTTTGCTAATCTGACAAATTAAATCCTGATACATTTTTTTGATTTTACACTTGGAAAGTTCCCTGCGTTCTGTCTCCTGTCTGGCTTACCATTTACCTCTGCTTAGCAATGATCTATTGAATCAAAAGATTAAGATGTGTAATGAAGATCCAAATATTTACTAAGCATTTTTGTTTTCCACCGTTTTCTTCTTCTGTCTCTCCATAGCAGGGTTTGTTTGGAGCTCAGCGCTCTAAGCCAGCCATGAGCATCATCGGGGCTGAAGATGAGGACTTCGAGAGCGATTTAGCAGATGTGAGTGAAGTGCAAGAGAAACTGTTGAATCTAACTGTATCATTACTTTTAGCTTAAGTTTGTAATTCTTCCATCTTCTTGTCGCTCTTCCGTTGCTCGTCGCAGTCAGCAGATGACAAATGCCCGCACTTCGACAGCATCGACTTGTTGAAGAAACGGCCAACTCACCTGCTGGTGTTCATGCAGCATGTCATTCTCCAGTTTGACCCTGCGCCCTTGGTGAGAACCTAGCATCTCGTGTACAGAAGATACACTTTTGATGGATTAGGGGGTTACAGATGTGTTTACATTTTTTTAAAAGCTGAAAGATGTTTCACTTTACAGCCTGAGTTATTTCAAAAGGTTGGAGTGTTTAGAGATTCACTCACTTTTCACACATCGATGTAGATTCCGCGTAATAATGTCAGGGATTTGGTTTGAAGTTTGCAGGTATTTAGTGGAGTTATGTCTGTGCCGATGCAGACAGGAAATGAGGGCGGAAGATTGGGGTTGGGGACAGTCGTGTACAGTAGATTCCCACAAATGAATCGCCCTGGCCTTTGCTTCTGTATGTCTGTGAGGAATTTAATCTAAATAGAAATATATTTGCTGCAAAATATAGTTCCTAAATACTGTTAATATATGAAAGTGAATGATACAGAGGGCCTTAAGTGATTTTATGTCTTTTCTGCTCAACACATTTTTTTTTTACTTTTTTATATATTAAAAAATTGCACAAGAACAAAATTCCATACCAGACAAGTGATCTGTAATAGAAAATTAATAACATGAGTGTCACTAAATAGATAACAAAATAATCACCAGAGTTATTTTGGAATTGCAAAAAAACTGAGAGAAATTATAGAAAAAAAACACTTGCTGTTTAATTACATATTTATTTATTATTCTAAAATCTAAGAAAAAAATCAATTCTTTTTAACTAACCTAAAACATATATATATATATATATATATATATATAACTTTATCTTTACACTGTGTTAAAGAAAAATGATTGACCTTCAATTTGTTTGTCATTTTTTATTAACCTTTAATAGAAAAACACCCTTTGTTGTTACATGTTGCCTTTTTGCTCATTTTAATTGATTTATTATGTCTTCCTTTTACTGACAGCTGTCCACAGACCTCAGACATATCCAATGCCAAATCTGTAAAGTGCAGTGAACTGAATCCCCCTCTGCCTCACCTTCTCATTCCAAGAGTGTAGAGGAATTTACACTGCAGGCTAAACACAGAAATACCCTCTCTAGAGCATGCTTTGTCTGTTTGCTCTGTGTTACTTTGGAAAAAGGCAGGACTCCCCAAAAAAGATGTGCTGTCTTTGGATATAAGTGGCTTATTTTTTATCTACTTATCTTTATCAAAAATACGACTTTGTACTGATAACGTTATCCTCATGTTGTTTAATTACTCTCTGCACTCTTAAAATATATACTTTTTCTTCTTGTTGTAAAGTAACTTTTTTAATTTCTCCTGGAAAATAATCCAGTTCTGCCTTAAGTGGGTTTGGATTTAACCTTTTACCTTTGCCCTACTTTTTTTTTTTTCTCATGGATCTATGAAGTGTAAATGGAGCACTTGCTCGCCTTTGACTCTTTCATACTCTGTGAAAATCTGTTGCAGCAGACAAGGTTAGTTGAATAATTCAGCCCTACGTTTGGGAATTAGAGTCTGTGGAAGAGGAGTAACTTATACACTGGAGTTTTCCACAGACTGATGAAGTGCTCTTTTCAAAGTTTGGAAAGTCTCACTTTGCAGATTTACAGGATTAGTTCCTTTGGATTGCTGTGCATAAAAAGAAGTCGAAAGGTGCAAATTGTCTCAAATTTCACTTGTTATAACCACGATATTCATGAAAGGGCATCCAGTGATATTTTCTTTGCATTTCAGCATACTTTTTATTGTTCGTTACCTATTTGCATTGTTCAATGTTTCCATCCATTATTCATCTGTTTGTCCGTCTGTCCATTCATCCACTCATTTGTACATCTGTCCTTCAATCCACCCATCATTCGCCCATCGATCCATCGGTTCTGCCATCTATCATCTATGTCTGCCTTTCCACCATCTACCTATTCATTTGCTCATCTATACATTCATTTACTTGTCAGTCCTCTGTTAACTATCCATCCATTCACCTGTCCAGTCATCTGTTTATCCATCTTCCATCCATTTACCCACCCTTTCAACTTCACTGATTTGAGAGCTCTGTTTGCGCAAGTATCAAATATGTTCAGTAAACATAATACACTCTAAAAATTAAGTATTGCTCGTTCGTGTAGCTGACATAGAGCCTGCAGATTGCAAAGACATTACATAACAAGAATAAAGAATCACTGTCATAGTTGCTAGAGTGTAAAATTGTTAGTTTATGTCTGACACGTCTGGTTTGTCAGTGATTTTTAGGATTTATGATGAATATTAAAATGACTTCTTCCATCAACAGCTGTTGCAAATGTCAGACTAAAAAGTTGCTTTGTTTTCTGCCTCCTTCACAGTTGTGTTATCTTCACGCTGACATCGTGAAGAACCTCAATGCCAGAGACACCAAGAAACAGTTTCCAGAGTTCTACAACAACTTCCTGGAGAAGGGTGCTGTAAGTAAAACGCTACATTTTTTTCTGCCAAAAAAAAAAAAAAAAGAATTAAGATGAAAGCAGATTCCAGAAATCTGTAGACAAATGAAAGAGTAAAAGGAATAATAGTAAACACCTCAAAAACCTGTCACTTAACTATTTGCAATTAAACAAGAACAGTTAGCTTGAATGGGACAGTGGTGCATCGGCATTGCACTTGGCCGAACTGCTAATGTTTGGTTAGGTTGTGATGAAAACAAAACAAAATCTGTAGTAGCAAGAAAAGAACTGGACTGTTAGCCAACAGCCCATAGTCCTCTTTTCAGACAAAGGTACATTTTCCATTACATTTGGAAATCAAGGTCTGATACGCTGGACGAAGAGCAGAGAGGCAGAGAGTAAAAGTTGCAGTGTGAAATTTCTACATCCAGTGAAGATTTAGGGAGCCGTGTCATCTGCTGGTGTTGGTCTGCTTTGTTTTATCCATTAATAAGTCTGCACAGCCGTGAGAGCACTTCACGCTTTGCTCACTTTCCCCTAGCAGGTCTTGCCACCTGTCCACTCTGATGATTTCTTTTTCTTATTTAATATTCAAATATTCCGTGAAATAACATTCTTGATTTTCATTATGTCGGGGCCAGAATCATTGAAGCAAACGGTAATAAACCCTTATTATGCATGAGTGGAAGTATTCCAATTTCCACTCGCGTGTAATAAAATCAGTTTCATTTCTTTTAAACTAAATTCAATAATATGCAACATTATTTAGATGTACCTGTCATGTCCTGCTCTGATAAGAGAGCAGTACTCGGTGTGACCAGGAGTTTGTTTGCTTGTTCCTAACTGTGTGTGTGTCATCTGTGTTTGCTCTCTGGTCTCTATCAAAGCAGCTGCCCTCTGTATCTTTTTGTTTCCCCCCTGCTCACCTGACCTTTCTCACTTCTCCTCTTCACCTCCTCCTCAGACATCTCTCAGACTCCACTTATTAGTCAACTCTGCTCTCTCTCTTCATGTGTCCTCTAACCTTTCAACTTCCTGTCGGGATCGTGGGAAAACCCCCCGAGGAGGAATTATTCGTCATAGGTCTCAAGCTTAAAAATAAATAAATAAATAAAAGCAGCATTGTGGTGATCCTCCAGCCTCAAAGTTGGACTATTTAGTTACTTTTATCCACATAAGAGCTTCGCAGCTCTTATTATGGATATGCTTTTGCTTCCTACTTTGATAGGTTTTGTTTTCATTGCTGGTGTTGAAATGACCCCTGGTGGAGAAACACAGCAATTGCACCATATCAGTTCTGTAGGTCTTTAATGATAATTTGGCCATTACCAGGCCTTGAAACGATTTAAATCTAATCTCAGGTTTGCAAAAGCACACATCACAGATTCAATCAAGTCATAACAATGTTTCACTCACTTACACAAATCTAAGTACAATTGATCAGACTATTGTTTTTTTAATGCCAGAAATGTATATTTAAATAGTTGGCAGATGATTTTCTTTTTTTCGCTCTTTAGTTTTTGTTTTTTTTAAATTAGAAAAAGTTAATTAGCCGTCCATAATTCTTCTGCAGCAGAAAACCCACATAGTGTCTTTATTTGCTGTAAATGTGAGAAGGTTTTAAGAACTTAAAACAGCCTCAGTTTTAAAAAGGTTATATGGATTTATGCATAACTTTTTATAAGCCTTTGAAATGTTCTAGATATATGCAAAAACTATAATTCTTTAGAATTTAAATCCAGTTACTTTTTACCATTTTTATTTGATGTTCATTACAGATTCTCAGAGTGTCGATGCCATCCAGTTTATCCTTTGAATTGGGTAGGTCAATATATATATATATTTTTTTAGCTATTACAAATGTTGAAGGTTTTTTTATTTGTGGATTGTAGCTTTTCTTTCAGGAAGTGTTAATTATTCTAAACTCTGCTGCTCCTTTTCCAAGACCGAACTCGCCCAGAATTGCTGTCAGATGACACCCAAAGGCGTTACGCTGCAGATGTCCAGAAATTTCAAACTGCAGAAGTAGCCAAACAGCTGGAAGATTTCAGGTAAACCTCTTCTAGCTGGAACTCTGCGTTTGAACTGAAAGCAGCTGGGTTTATTATTTCCCCCTCCCATCTCCTAAGCACCATTGGGTTTAACTGTTTGACAGGGAGTTTATGGGTTATGGATTAAAATGCATTTGCTGCTTCCCATTACATTCATAATCGGTGCTCCTCTCGGTTATAAAGCCTATATGAATTTTTACAACTCTTTTTGTTGTTACAGCAACAAAGTTTTACTTTAGTTTTTGCGTCTTTCCATGTTCTAAGTACTGTACGTCTGCTTCCTGTATTATCTACTGTGACAAACGTCTCCCTTAACAGCCTTTGCCTGTTTTGTTTTTTTGTTTGTTTGTTTTTTTTCCTTACACAGGCAAAAAAGGATGATGGGTATGACCCTCTGTGAGGAGCAGGTGATGGACGTGGAGAATCACTATCCCACTGACCGCGTCCCGTTGGATATGAAGGAGAAGTCTGTGGCCGAGAATCTGTTGGAGAAGATGTTTGATTCACAGTAAGTGGCTTTTTTCTTTCTTTGTCAAGCGTTACTTCACATGTTGAGCTTTTTTTTGATGTTCTGCACAGACGACGAGTTTGAGGCTCATTTTCTACTGAATTTGACCAAAAACATTTGCTTCTTGCTCTCATTGAAGAGAGGGATTATGTCTGCATGAAGGGCTTTTTTTTTTTAATTAGAACGTATTAGAAGTATCAAGGCAAACATGAATTTGAAGAATAAAAGCTGTGTACAATTTCAGCCACTCTTAGGCTTTAAGATCTTTATATTGAGGTGTCAAAGTTACTGGAGTGACCAGAGTTTTTCTGTGGCTGTATGGAGCACAGCAGTACTGCCCCTCCCCCACATGTTGCTGTACACTGCCTGTATGTTGGCTGGAACAAAGGCCTCTACATTTTTCATTTGCTTTCTGGAAATATTTCCCATCACGTAAGATGCTGGCGCTGTTACAGTTTCCACACGATGACTGTCAAGGTTGACAAGCAAGGAGCGGCGTGTTTATTCAGCAGCTGAGTGCGGATCCTTCCCGGGCAGGTGGCCTGTATAATTAAGGAGCAAATATCAGCTTAAATTCGCTGTTAAACTTAGTGAAGAAGAAAACGACAAGAATGTTTAATATGCCAATTTTGAGCCACTGGAAAACTCTGGTGAAATTTATCAGCTTTAGTTTTTTTTTATTATTATTTGATTTTCAGCACAAACTATGGAGACATGCAGCACAAAAATAACAAAATGTACAGTTCAAGTAAATGTGTTGCAAAGACGGATATGTACAAATTCAACTGCTAAGAAAGAAGGAGCCAAATAAAGGCAGGTAGGACGCAACAAAGGAAAGGGAAGGAGAGAAAGAAAGGACACAAGAAGAGTAGGAAGGAACAATGTAAAGGAGGTAAAGAAGTGAGGGCACAAGGGAGGAAGAAAGTGATTTAGTACTTGAGGGAGGAAGGCAGGAAATAAAGAAAGGGAGGACAAGGGGAAGAAAGATGGTAAGAACAAGAAGAGAAGGTTTAAGGAATAAAGACTGGAAATGTAAGCAAGTAAAATCCCATATTTTTCCAGACTATTTATGAACTCTGGATACCATTTTAGTTAGTCATAAGGAAGAATCTGATAATCATCCGTCCCTAATAACATACAATTATGTTCAAAAGCTGCTCGGTGTGTAATCTTTTTGATTATCATTTAGGCATTCCTGGACGGGAATCAATAAAACTTCCAACTGTGTACGCATTCAATTTTACGCATGCATGCAATGCATTTAACCTGAAGCACAGCGGGGAATCCAGCAGCATATTAGAGGAAAAAAGAAGCTCTCGGGGTGAGAGCGTTGGCAGGAGAGCTGCGACAGAAGCACAGCAAAACAGCGTGAGAAGGAAACGAGAAGGCAGAGAGGAAAAGATGGAGGCAGGAGTGCCACGCTGGCAGGAAGGCTCTCCCTGGAGCTCAGCCAAGTGTTCGTTGGGGTGGAGGTGGGGGTCTTATGCACAACAAGAGATGCAGAGAGCAAAGGATCCTGAAGGTTATCAGTTATCAGCGTTGCTTCTGCGATGAGCAGAGAGCAGCTGAGAGTTGCCCTTGACCCCACAGCCATCAACGGTTTTTCAGACGGCGGGTCAGACAGGGAGGGAAAGGAGACCACGGAGAGGACAGAGGATTGTCTAACTTCATCCTGTCAGCAGAAAGGAGGAGGAAGTGGGAATGAAAGGAAAGGAAATACAGTGTTCACACTCTGCTGTCACCCTGTGAAAACAGGCAGGGATAGTGGAAGGAGTTTCCAAACTTTTCAAGACATTAATTCAGCTTCAGACTTGTCGGTTGGTTCAGCGCTGTTGGATGTCTGTCTCCACTGCGCAAATGATCCAACAAGCTTCTCGCTCTATTCATTCCTTCTAACAGTTGTCTCTCTATTCCTCTGCCTCCTACAATCTCCCACAATCTTGCACCCGATCACCCTCCACACGCTCCTCTCTCACTTGACCACAGCACAGTGACCTCACCCCCATTTTGTTGCTCATTGGTCTCTGTGGTGATGCAAACTAGATGGACTAGACATTTGATTGGATAATGCAGGGAAATCCCGGGGAAACCCCTCCCATTCTTTTATGTTCATCTCAAAACAGAAGGGTCGAATGTCTGCAGTCTTGCCTGCATGTTGCATCAGACAAAAACATGGTTAAATAGAGCGTTTCCGCTGTGTTGGAGCATTTCAGATTTCCCTTTTGGCAGACTCTTTTTTACCGGAGAAGAAACGTCAGCAGATATTGGGGAGACCAAAGTTTTAATTAGTGTTTGTTCTGCTTGTATAAGTATAGTTTTTTGCAAGTAGAAGGACAGACATTGTAAAACTGTTGGATGCTTTTCATTTCATGTTTTTGATCTTTTTCATTTTGTTTCTTCTTTTTTTTTTTTTGGTCTTCATTTTTTTGCGCAAACTTTAGAATATGATCAAAAGCTTTAACTCTGAGCACAACAACCAGATTGTCAGCTTTGCGTTGCATCAAGATAAACTTAGTCACTTTAAGTTCCACCGACCCAAAACAGAACTGATAATTAGTCGAGCAAGCGAACGGGAAAATGCTACTTAAAAAGAAGAGGTAAGCTGTGAATAACTCTGGTTTGCTTTTCCCACTTCTGTTGATAAGTCATTGTGTATCTGTTTCCTCTCTTTTGTTTTAGACTTACTTTTGTCCCAGATGAGGATAAGTGGTAAGTTATACCCTTTTTTTTTTAAACTCAATTTTATTAAGTTTGAAAGGTTTTCCTTAATGTTTCTTGTTTTCGTACATTGCATCTCTGCATGCTTAGCTTGGGTGTGGCCAAACCACAAGGTTTTTATGCATTCAAGCCCACCAAATGCTAATTTATAAAGCTAGCTTTGCAGAAGAGTTAACTTAATACGTATGTTTTCATTCTCTAAAACCTTACTGGTTTTATTTTTTTTTTGTATGTTTTATGATGCATTCTAAGTTTTGTTATATTTTCATTTGGATTTGACAAAGAGTGATTGTTTAAGCATGCTCTGAAGGATTTTGTAGTTTGAGTTTGTTCTGTTGTCATTGTATCCGATGGAGGATGTGCTTTCAAACAGTGTGTTGGTTCCTTATATGAAGCTCTGCTACTGTGGGGCTCCACCCCAGACGCTCCCCGATTTCTCAAATATCTCCTCAGCTCCTCCTCTGTTTCTACACATGACATATTTTTTCTTCTTCCCCACTATTTGAAGCTCCACCTCTGAAAAACAGTCCCTCCCCTGTTTCATTTCTCTTTCTTCCTCCGCCTCTGTTTTAAGTTCTTTTTGCTTTTTTTTTTTGTCCGTTGGTTTGATTTCTCTTGAACTTTTAATTACAAAATTCCACATATTTCCTTTGATTCTTTACTACTTGCGGAGAAATGCAAAGCCAGTTTCTTCGGTAATCATTATCTTTCCATTGCTACCTGGCGTCTGATAAATGGCGTTAAAGATGCTGGCTGTCGTTCATTTAGCAGGAGCAAACGCTTCATTAATATACACCAGAGAATTTCTAATAAGTGCCATCAGCCTTTAATGAAGTATGACTGTAGCAGGAATCCATTTAACATGTGGTGGTACTTGGTTTCAAGATTTTAATGTTAAGGGTGAGAGGCAAATAAATATTTTTAGCTATACCATAGTTGAGCTGTTTTTTTGTGTGTAGACGGAGAACAGTCAGTGTTGCCATTTCAAACTGGCATTAGCATCTAATATCAGCGTTATTTTAGCGTTGTTAGCATAACAAAATGCAAACGACAGTCTGTGTCGAAGAACCTTCAGTTATTCCTTAAAGCTGCCTAAATTATGAAATCCAGCTTTTTCAGTTACAGAAACTCAAACAGATATAGGTGAGCAACTGTGTGGCTGCACCGGTAGCCTTACTGTTTTCTGCTGATGTGTCAATCAAAAAAAAAAAAAAAAAAAAGATTTAATTAGAAAGCGTTTTTGTCGCTTCATTTTTAGATAACCACTGTCTTTAACTTTTCTTCTAGCCAAGCCGTCTTTTCTGCAGTGGCTGCCTACATGAAGCACCTTGAAGTCAAAAACAGGGCAGGAGATAGTAAAAAGTCCAAAAGAGGTTTCCCTTGGATTAAGGTATGGTATCCTCATGAGTGCAGAAAGGAAACAGCCCTTTCCAGTTAAAGAAAGTAAATCAAATCAACTTTGCTTTTATAAACCTATTTTCAGGATGCATTTTTTAATTTTATTATCGCTTGAGATTTTTATTTCACCTTCTTTTTATTCTACCCCTGTGTTCTCTTAGCAGAAGAATCATGATCCTCAGAAATCCAAGATTCGGGGGTTCCATGTTCCCACCTGGATTGGAGGCAGCAGTAAGATACTGTTTTTTTGTTTGTTTGTTTGTTTTCACATTTTGTATAGATTTTTTTTTTGTCATGTACATACAGATTTATTTTAAACATTTAAAATTCCATTTATTAGTTATATAAAATGTATACATGTTGAACATCTATGTGTTTTAGAAACATTACAAAACATGCATATTGATCTGAATAAATGGTCTGCATATAAGAACCTGTCCTGCCCTTCTTTCCTGTAGCAGTCGAAGTCAAACCAAAAGATCCTGAAGGTACTCTTTGTTCAGAGTCCTCCTCCCTTATTATGTGTAGAATGACTTCACCCCTACTAATCAATGCATCAGCATGTCTGCATGTTTTACATCAAACAGCAAGAGTGTTGTGGGTGCATCGTTCTTCCCCTGAGTTTCAGTGGATATTTAGTTGTGGTGTCCTAAAGAAGCTTGTTTAGAAGACTTACGATCCTCAATCTAACCATCCCATCCGTAACAGGAGCCTTGATTGCACCAAACATACTCAAATTCTTTGCTTGTCTCATAGTCTTTTCCGGGTTTCTTTTGTCTTTGTTTTTTTTTTTTTTTTTTTTTGTTTTGTTTTGTTTTGTTTTGGGGTTTTTTACCTGACTGGGGTGCTTTTGGGTTATGGCTTTCTGCAGCTGTATTGTTAGCAGTTCCGATTTTATAAAGATATCCATTTCTTCCTCTGCAGTGGACAAAGATCCTAAGGGAAGGGAAATTAAAGGGGTTTCTGGCAGAGGCTCGTTGACCGAAACTCCAGTTCCTTCCGCCAAAAAACCTGAAAACACAGCCTCAGCGCCAAATGCGGAGCCTGCCGGCAACAACTTGACCCCCACCACCACAGAGCCCACCCCAGCCGATGGTAACGCAGGAAATTCTACTTTATACTGACTCTGAAAACTGATTAGAGTTAACTGCTGGAGTGCTTCAGCATGTTTTACAATTTTGACACGTTGAATTCAGTCCCAACATGAGCGCATTGTTTTAATCCCAGTGAAATTACAGCCATGTCTCTGCCATGGTGAAGCCTAGTGATCCAGACCAAGAGAACATTTAGAGGCTCAGAAAACCTTTATGATTGTGAACATCTAATTAGTTAATTAGGACGGGACACCATGAGCTTCCAGTAATTATTTTAATTATCTATAAGCCAAAATCGTCAGAATTACAAGAAAAGGAGTCTTGAAATTTGAAATGTTTTATGCTGTATAATGTATAAATATGAGTATTGCAGTCTGAAATGAGTGACAAGGAACAATGGACATTTCTCAGTGTTGGAATATTTGGAGCTGGAGCTGTAAGGAAGGGGAAACAGAAAAGCTGAACAATTTGAAATTGTGGTGGAGGCTCACATTTTATCAACCCTAACTTTGATTTTATTACATTACTCTGATTAAATCAAAAATTTCTGTCAAATAAAACGATTAATATTTTTGGAGTTTCTGTTGGGCAAATTTCACAATGATTGTTGCAAAATTCTCAGTCGTTGAATGAGTCTTTTGTTAAGCTCAATTGTACTTGAACCGATCTGACTGCCTTTGACTCTGAATTTTTTTTTGCTGATAGTAAAATGAGGTTTTCTGCCCTCTCAGGTCTCTCAGGTCTCGGTTCCTTAGAGCTCCCCTCGCCGCCAGACGGACCCCTTCCAGAGATCGGACCCGGGGTTTCTGTCGTTGAGCACAGCTCCCCCCACGACACTCACCCAGAGGAGTCGGACAGAGAAAGGTGAGAAGGAAGAATGAAGACAGGAGAGAAAATATTACCCGATTAACATCAGTGTATTGGCTCAGGACTAGAGATGGGGATTACATTGGATAGAGTGGGAAACGGGGGGAGAAAAAGCCGAATGCGTCTGAATTGCGCTGGCTGTGGGAGTGTGGTAAAACTCCCCCAGCTGTCTGTCCCTGCTGTGTGCTAGCTCTTGTCATGCCGCCCGTCGCTCGCTAGCTAACAGAGCCTGCAGTTTTGAGACGGACCCTCACCGAGGTGAACGTGGACTCAGCCCCCTTGCCTTCCCTCTCCCTTTTATCCTTCTTCATTCATCTTCCTCACAGTGGCATGTGTTTTCCCTTTCCGCTGTCTCTCTGTTTCTGTGTGTTTCTTCTCATTTTAACATCAGAGCTTCATCGCAGTTTTTATTGGCCTCAGTTTCAGAGATGTTACAACCTTTTCTTTTTTTTTTCTTCCATTGGAATCAGGCACATATTCACAATGCTGATCAGTTTGTAATGAATACAGTTTGATTATTGATTACAGCGATTATTTGCTTTCCAAGGTGCAGCTTTTCAGCCGTAAATGAAGTTTCGACCTTCAGTCAAGCTTTAGTCGTATTTTAGCTGCTTAGTCAATGTGCTTCCTAAGGTGTTTCCGTGTGTCAAAAGTCAGGACCAGCCCTGCATCTCTGCTTGCGTCTTGTGTGATTCCATGTTGTTGCCAGGAGCTTTTAGCGTCGTACCTGGCATGCAGCTCGGACCGTGGCTCAGTAACATCTCCAGGGTGTCACTCATGTTGGGGTGTGCGTACATGCATGTTCTGGTTGTGACTGTGGTTGAAGTCAGCTGTGTGAAAGGCGAAGAGGAGTGTGTAACAGTGTGATGTTCCGTGTTTTTGCAGACGGAAGCCAAGGTGGGTGTCAGCAGAGAAAACAGCAGAGACACGCTTCAGGCCCCAATATCTGTTCACATATGATGCAGACAGAGAGCGCAATTCTCATAAGCAAACACACTTTACACCGAGTTTTGTGTTCCTGTTACGATGCAACACAAACTGGCTAAGTATGTAAAAAAAACTGATTCGTCCGGATTAGCTAGATTATGGAGAACAGCTGGATTGTAAATATCTGCTTTATTTGAAACTGGAGAGATAAAACTAAATTAAATGTAGAGGCAATGCATGGCTAAAGACACTTGCTGCGTGGCATTCAGATGCTATGACGTCAAATAAAAAAAAATTCAGTATTTTTTGTCATACTAATGCATGCATGACATGCATGGCATTGTCATGCATATTTACTTTTCAGTCAGTATTTGTCTTTGTTAGTTTTTTCTTTTTTATCTGTAACTCTTTAATTAATTTCAGTCATCCATTATTCTCTCTATTCTGATAATGAACTCAAATTTTAACCCCATCCTTACACCTCTCTGTAATTTTCATTTTTTTCTACTGTCTTTTGGATCTGTGTTTCTCTTTCTTTGTTTCTTTTTCTCCTCCCACATCTTTATCCTGTCCCTGTTTCGTTTCACCCTCGTCCTCCTGTCCCCCTCGTCCTCTCCTACCTTCCCTCCATAAAGCAGGAAAGTAGGACGCAGCGAGAGCGCCCGCGTGGACCGGCACTCGTCTCGGCGTCGTGGCTCTTCTCGTAAACAGTCTCGCTCCCGTAGCGACGTGGACCTGCAGCCTCCGTCTTCTGCAACAAGTCCTGCCCCGCTGTCCCCGCAGCACCTCCATCCGTAAGATGGGCAGTCCCTGTTTCATTGAAGCCTCTACGGCTGGAGAAGCTCACAGCAGGGACAGACAGGATGTCGAACACAGTCACTAGAGCTACCAGTTTGGAATAGGGATGTAAAAGGAAGATATTAACGTTTTTGGACTTTTTACCCAAAAACATTAATATCTTTTGATTTCACCTAAAGATGCAGCGAAAAAAAAAAAAGATGACCTGAAGGGGGAGAATCTTCCTGAACCGATATTATTTTGTAAACATTTGTTTCACTTTGATAAGATTTTTTTTTTCTTTTGCAGTATCATAAATACTGCTCTTCATGAATACTGAAGTTTAATTTCTTTCCCAAGAGGAACAAACACCTGTGTGTTACTAGAAATGTATTGTGCATCTTTTGCAGTGCCTTTTACAATTTTACTGGTGAAGATTAGGAAAAACTAATTGGATAAATACAGCTTTTTATTGCTCTAGATTTAGCTAGGAACTTTTAATTAGTAATTTGTCAGTCCCAGTTTCTCCAGGGTGTAATATGTCATGACAGAGTGTCGTCTCTTTTAGCCACTCTTCAAATGACAAAAAAGCAAGAAGTTATTCTAGAGAGGCAGATGTGCATTGATCTTCGCAATTCAGGAAAACCCTTTAAAAAATGACTACAGGCCTAAACTTGCCCCTTTCTACATCAGTGAAATAACTGAATATTTTAAAACTGAAACTGTAGTCTTATGGAAACCACTTCAACCTGGGATTTATTAACAGACATTGGAGAGGTTCCAGTGAAGTGAGACGGAACCAATAACCGGACTTCACCTCAGCGGTGGCATCATCTTAAAATAAACATTCCATTCATTTTGTGCTCTTTCTCAACTTATTGACTTCAACTCACCACTTCTCTTGGTTCATTTTTTTGGATATGTGGGTCTTGGCCATCCTGTTTTGGTAAGTTTTGATTGGCCACAATGACGTTAGTAAAGAGTTTTATTGGTTTCTTTGGCTCATGGCCATCCTCAGTTTAATCTCCCATGGGAATGGGAATGGGAATTCCAAAACCAGTATTTGTTTTTTGAGTCAAATGCTACAACCAAGTCCAGGCCAAGTGTTGTTATGGCAACGGGCTCGGGAAGCTTTAAGCTCTGGTGTCTGGACTTCTGCCTGAATAAAAGCAATATTGCCCCTGGTTCTGCCTTCAAGAGTTTATTGTTGCACCTTAAAACATTTAGGAGAGTATGGCTTATAAAGTTGCTTGTAAAGATTTTGAGAATATGGTGCTAAATTTACTCATGTTTTATTCCTAGTTTTTTTTTTTTTTTTTTTCTTTAGCACAATTTTGGGCTACTATAATAAAACATTTGCTACTAAACTTTACCAGGAGTTGGATAAACTGTAGAGGGCACTGTAAAGACTGCCTGGATTGTACCTGGTTAAGCAGCTGTAAGCTAATGTGTCTTTTCTGTGTTAGTTTGGATGGACCAGCTTTCCCTTCTGAAGTGCCTGGCCAGCCCCCAACAAGCCCGTCCCCACAGTTGGAGGAGATTGACCCCCGCCTGCAGGAGTTGGAGCAGGACCCGCCCAGCTGGAGGGTACTGGCGTCATCTGACACCTTAAAGAACCTCGGCAAGAAGGAGACCAAGAGGCAGGAAGTCATAAACGGTAAAATTCAGCAAAGTGTGATTAAAAAGAAAGAGAGAAGTTTCACATGTCTCTGTTTCATGTTGCTCATTCTGCACTTCCTGGTTTCCATCTTAGAGTTGTTTGCCACAGAGCATGCCCACGTGAGAATGCTGAGTGTCCTTCAGTGGGTGTTCGCCAAGCCGCTGGAGAGGGAGGAAATCCTCTCTGCCCTGGACCTTGAGACCATTTTCCCAAGCCTCGAGGAAATCATTGACATGCACTGTGAGTGTTGTTGTAATCACACACAGGCTTCACAAATTTTGGCTTCAATAAATATCTTGTATCTCAAAGAAAATCACTTTTTTTTTTTTTTTTTACTTTAGATTTACTTTAATAGTGCCTGGATTCTGAGATTAAACATAGTTACGTCTGTAAACTAGCTATTTAGACCGACGGAAGAAACGCTGACATGGTTTATTGCTGGTTTAACAGCTGGGAATGAAAGAAGTGTTCTGGTGACCGCAAGTCTGTTTTCGTCTCCTCTTCTAGATACCTTCTATGAAAGCCTGAAGAAACTGCGTGTCAGTGACAACTACGTTGTTAAAAACATCAGCCCCACATTGCTCAACAGGGTAAATGAATCCTGCCTTTCTGTATTTATTGATTTCTCTCACTGTTTCTCTAATTTATTCAGTTTCACTCTGCATGACGCATGGTTTGCATGTGTGTGTTTCAGTTTGGTGGGCCCGAAGGAGAATGGTTTCAGAAACTGACGGCCAGATTCTGCAGTTACCAGACCTATGCTCTGGACCAGATCAAGCAAAGACAGAAGAAAGACGCTCGCTTTAACGCTTTTATACAGGTACCGCAATGACTCCGAACTAAATTACTCAAAATGTAGTAGATTTACGTGCGTACAAAGAAATTCCATGCATTGTATAAAAATAGCAGACATACCTTGTCAGCACTGTCTCCAGATTTTCTATGGGGAGAGGTCATAAATTTGTGATGACCACTAGAAAATTTTGACTTTGTTGACCTTAAGCCACTTTGCAAATAGTTTATCAAAATGGTTGGAAAAACCCATTAGTCCCCAAGCTTGACAGATGTCCGGGAAAGTTTTGAGTATTTCCACGTAATCTTCTTTTCTCGTGATGTCTTTTTTTGTAAATGTGTCGGAACAGCGTGACGCCACCACCGCCATGCTCCACAGTGGGAGATTTGCTTCTTGAACTTTTTCAAGCCTTTCTTATGTTACTTCTAAGCGTAAAAGTGGGTAGCGTGGCCAAACTCTTCAACTTTAGTCTCACCAAATCACAGGACAAATTTTCTTTATCTGTGAGGACATTTGGAAAAGTTAATCTTGTATTTTAGACTGATGTTTTAGTTCATGATTTCTTCAGCCATTGCTGATGGGACTCATCTCACTGCGGGCGATGACCTTTTTCTTTTCAGCTTTGGCCAGCAGTTTTACAAAGTCATTTACTTTTGATCTGGAGGTCACCCACTACACCAAAACGCACTGACCCAGGGTCCAAGAGATCAGTAGGCAGTCTGAATGTTCTGCCTGTCCACAGGCTGGATGTTCACATGGTGTTTATATTTGCATATAGTAGTTTGAACAGATGAAAGTTGCACGCTTGGTCACCCTCAAAGGATAAATCAAGACTTATTTATGTCACAGTTGTCTTCTCAAAATTATTGCTGATTTCCTTTGATTAATCCCATGACCCCACACAACAGAGCAGCCTGTTATATTTGAAGGACAAATCAAGACGGAGGGGACTTCAGAGTGTCCGTGTAATCTTGTAAAATCGTCAGCGGAGTCTGATGCAGATAACACGCTGATGACATCACATAGCAAATCTGCTTATATTTAAAACCCTGAATGCATTTAGACCACAGCAGACACACCATGCAGGGATCCTTCATGTTTGTTTTACCCATGTTGCACAGGTTAACATTTAACCGTGTAGGCCACGCACCTTTGGTTCCACAATCTAGTTGTATGATGCCAATAGTGTGGCATTTAGCAAACAGACATTTTGGTAATCCTAACTGGGCAAAAATACGGGAAAGTTTAGGATGGTTTAATGTTGAAGAGTGGGGTAAATGCGTTTTTGTTTATGTATATGTAAATTTCTGGTTTCAGCTGTAAGTGGCATTCCTCTGACTGTGTGTGTGTGTGTCCTTGAACCTCAGGAGGCAGAGAGTAAACCCCAGTGCCGCAGACTGCAGCTCAAAGACATTATTCCCACAGAAATGCAGAGGCTAACAAAGTATCCACTGTTGCTGGAAAACATTGCAAAGAACACAGGTGTGTGTTTGTGTGCCCATGACTTATCATTTCTACCTCTTGTATTAAACTCAACTTTTACTCAAGTTTCTCTAAAAGTAGTTCGGATTTGAAATACAGAACTTGGTCGTTTAAAATTTATGGCAGACGTTTTCATTACATAGCTCTATTAGAAAGATTAGAGCTTTGAGAAAGTTCTAATTAGTTCATGGATAATTTACTTAAAGATGTTTAGAACAGGGATTAATAAGCTTTGCTTTGCAAAACATCAAGTGTTGTTAGAAGACAGTAAGTTGTGCTGTATTATTTATGACTGGGTGCAGATATTTAAATTATTTATGCTCATTTAGGAAATGACTTTTTCAAATAAATCAGTTAGTTTCACTTTTCTATGTTAATTTAAGCACAAGGGTTTTATTTCATTCCACTGAGTAAATAATCATTTAAAGAGCAACCTAACTGTTTTATTAGTCAATACTAATAAAACAGTTAGGTTGCTCAATAAGTTCAATAACTTAGCTGTTGAATGTTTGCAGATTTCACTGTTATGACTGAAGTCTGAAGTCATTTGCTTTGTTTTGTGAAAGCTGACCTCGGCTCTGTTTTCTGCCTGTTTCTGCAGAGGAAAAAGAGGAGAAGGAGTCGATCCAGCAAAGCGCAGAGTGCTGCAGAAAGATCCTCAACCATGTCAATGAAGAGGTCAAAACAATGGGGAACATGTTGGTAAGAACCCCATAAATCATCACTCAATAAACCGTTGTTACCGAACAACTGTTGGAGTCTTGTGAAGGTTTCTGTTTGTTAGACTCCTACTGCTTCCATGTTGACTTGTCAAACAGAAATCTGATCTTTGTCTGTCTTTGCTCCCAGACTCTAAAGGAGTACCAGAAAAAACTGGACACATCGGGGCTGAAAGCCAGTGTTGAGCTTTATGCTGAATATAAGGTAGTTTACTTTAAAAAAAAAGAAAAAAAAAAGTAGTTTTTAAGTTATTGTTCTTTTGGTCTTGTTATCTTGGCTGTTTTCAACACTTTTCTTTTGTCCGTTTAAGAGCATTGACTTGACTCAGAGGAAGATGCTTTTTGAAGGTCCGCTGGTCTGGAGAGTCACCAAAGAGAAGGCTATCGGTAAATAAATTCACATATTTAATACAAAGAAATCTTTAAGGTCATAAATGAAGCATTTGGCTGAATTATTATTTAATATACAACTATGTATTGGCACAAAACTTTTGAAGATAATATGCTAATCCAATATAAAATGGAGTGTTTTATTTCTAAAGTAAATTGTGTCCAAAGGGAAACAGTCATATTCTAAGCCTTTCTGATGTTCAATGCAATTTTTTCATTTCCCTTTTTTGATATTTGCACATTTAAATTTATGGGAAACACAGCTGAACTGCACCTGGTGGAGTTTGACTTCCTCTTTTATATTAGTTTAAATTAGTGGCGTAAACCTCTGTGTAATAATAGTAAAACCACTTGATAGATTAAAACAGTCTACTGGCTTTAAACAGTTCGAATCTGTAAAATACTGCAGTGAGTATTGGAAAAAAAAAAAGCTATTATAAACTATCCAAGAACAAAGTGCAGAGAACACATTTTGTGAACCTGAAAACTTTTCTTTTTCTTAGATGTGCATTGCCTGCTGCTGGACGATATGCTGGTTCTTGCACAGAAGCAGGAGGACAAGATGTTGCTAAAATGCCAGAGTAAAAGTAACATGACTGCACAGGAGGGCAAGCAGATGCTGAGCCCAATTATAAAGCTGGACTCTGTTTTCCTCCGTGAAGTGGCAACAGGTTAGTTTTTGTAGCAAGTAAGTAAAGGTCCTCCCAGTACATCTTAAAATTGCTTAATTTCCATTTTTATCTCTTTATTCTGTCAGATCGGAAGGCTTTTTATGTGATATTCACATGGGACAGTGGTGCTCAGATCTACGAGCTGGTGGCTCAGTCTGTTGCAGAAATGAAAACGTGAGTGTTAAAGCTTGCTGTCGGAGTAAAAGTGTTCAGTCTAAAGATGAGGAACTCATTAGCTTGTTTGTTTTGCAGTTGGCATGATATAATTAAGTCAACGGTTGACGTTCTGAAGAAGAGTGGAGCATCCATGCGGTTATCTATTCCTCATGGAGTTGGGGTGACTCCTCTCAGTCCCACCACGTATGTGCTTTTGTTTTGAAAAAAAAACAAACAAACACACACACACACTTTCATATTTTCCCTTTACAGAACCACAAACTTCAGTCCATTTTTTTGTATTTTATGTGATTTAAGATTCAAAGTAGTTCACAATTGTTAGAATTTTTAATGAATTTTTTTATGGATGGAAATTGGAAAAGTGTCAAACCTTTCTGCTTGTGCCCTCTCTCTCTTTTTGTCCATATTCAGTTTTTTTTGTTTGTTTTTAAAGACTGGATATACATTTTCCCACTGTAGACATATTTCCCATAAACATATAGCACAGCTTCAGTATTTTATGGTTTAGCATGAGGTTAAGGGCCGACAACTCTGGAAGGTTTAGTCTAGATTAGTTTGACATAATTTATAGGAAAAGATTTAAGACAAATGCATTAAAGATTGGGGTTATTGTGTTACAAAATGTTCAAAAGCTAAAGCGGAATAAAAAGAAAGACTTACCCCTTTTTCTTTTCTCTCACACAGGCTCATTGCCCCGTTGAATCCATCTGAGAATGGAAGTTTAAGAGGCAGCAGTGGTAAGGCCACATTAGAGCGTCCCAATGTACAGGACTAGTAAAAATGTACCTTCATTAGATTTCTCTAAGGCTAAAGCTGATCTCTGTGTCCGTCTCCAGACCAAGAAAGGGACAGTGTGACAGGTCACAACGCTGTTCATCCAGGGCTCAAGCTGATAGAGATGTTGACCGACAGGGGCTTCGTTCATGTGCTGGATCACTCCAGCAGGAACCAGGAGAAGGTGGCTGACGGCGCTTTGGATGAAGGTGATCAGTCGTCTCGCTCATACTTCTTTGTTGTTTTCCAAAATTAGCTTTCCAGTGCTCATCAAACTGCTGAATTTGTCTTCTCCGCTAGTCATGTCACTGAAAAGACTGCTGATCGGCAGCATCAGTCTGTCAGAGGACTCGCAGCCCGAGGAAGAACATGAAGAGGAGCAACCAGAGAAGCCTTCTGATGAAACGGAGGCCCCTCAGCCAGCAGGTTAAGGATTTGAAGACGTTTTACTGCTCAAATGATTCAACTGTGAGCTGCCATCTCTAACCCGAGCCATTTTCAATAACAGAAGAAAGCGAGTGTACGGACAGCGGATACATGCAGGTGAACGCCAGTCCTTCTACGAAGGAAGATGGAGCAAAACAAGAAGATGAAGACGGGAGCATCAGTGCCCCTCTGGTCTTGTCCCAGGAGAGAAGGGACGAAGTATGCAGGAGGCTGGACAGCCTGCTGCAAATGATACAGAGACTACAGGTGAATAAGGAGGGAGATGAATGGGAGTCTCAGGAGGAGAGCAGATTGTATGACGGAGGCAGATAAAGATGTGAGAGGAGAAAAGATTGAAGCCGAGTGGAAAGGAACAGCGTGGCTGTCCATTTCAGCGACGATAACTTAAGTAAGGAGCGAGCAGTGGACAAAATAGGGCCAAATGGTAGCAAAGAGAAACTGGAGAATAGAAAACCATTTAACCACTGCTGTTACTGCTTTGCTGAAAATTGCCTTGTAAAATTGGACTTGTCTAAAAATGGCCATTATGTCCGGCGCACGCAATGGGATGTGTCAGGGAAGCAGCGAGGGAGACAAAAGGTGGATGTTAAGAGGAGGAGGCTGAATTGCGTGTGTCTGTAAGTGAGTTTGTTCTCAATTCTTGAGATGATATTGATTTTCTGTGTCTCAGGCTGTGGAAGAGGAGCATCACAAGCTGAGCGAGGTCCTTTCTGAGTTCTCGCTGGAAGGCGCCAACTTCCAGTAAGATGCCACTTTGCCACCTGCTGGCGACAAGGTGAGAAAGCCAAACTAGATCCCTGAATTCAGTCAATTAGCGCGTTTTACCCTCAGGTGTTTTTATGTGTGTTTTACTGTGTGAATAAGGCGATCAAAAGTCTGCTTTTTGAGGGGGGAAGAAAAAACGGTCAAACATGAATGTATTTTACTGCGGTGGCACTTTTCTAAGATTGCAAGCTTTTGCTTCAGAAGGATAAATGCTTAACTGCAAATGTCTCTCTTTTTTGTGAAAGTGTTGTCAAAAAGAGAATTTTAGTTTTTAAAATTCTCTGGAAAAACTGAAACTTTGTGTTCATTTCTAGCATCAGTTCAGAAAATAAACAAATGACACTGTTATTGTTTTTGATCAGGGCAAGATAACAGTAATAATGTCAAAACATAAAATACAAGTCAAACACAACTAGTTTTTAAAGATACATTGATTTTTAAAATAACAGTTTATAGTGATATAAAATAAAACGTCTAAATAGCAGCTTGTAATGCTATTCCAGTGTTTGCCTTCACTTCCCCATTTCAACATTCAGAGAAACGAGTAAAAAGTTTGAAACTACTGAGAAAAGAGGCTGGCTGTTTTGAACAGAAGAATGTTAACTGGGGTAAAAAAATATATATTCAGAGCTTCTTGAATATTGCATTTCTGTTAAGTTATGCTGCTCCAGTAAAATATTAATTAAATTTAAGTTTAAGTCTCTTCACATACACATTGCTACTGCGTCAGATTCACTTTGGCTTTAGGATTGCAGAAGAACAAAATTGCACATGAAATTACAATGAAAAACACCAGGAAGTCAAACTCTTTTAATTAAAAAAGTATCTTGAGTAGGAAAAAGATGCTATTAAACTAGGATGGTAAAGATTTTGAGAACCCGTCTCCTCCGCAACTAAAGCCTCTGATTATTATCTGTTTCTTCAGCTACATAATATTTGTTACTTTCTTTCATATGTCCTTGTGTTCAGGTTTTCTTCTGGCTCTTGTTCAGAACAACGTTACTTTCAGAGGCTTCCCTGGAACTTCCAATCCCCCTCCCCTCTTCCAAAAAAACTTCTTGCCTGGATCCAAGCTGTCACTATTATATCTTTGTATCAGAGCTGTTTGCTGCCAAAGCAGGAAGTTTTCCGTCTGCCAGAGGAGTGTAATGGCTTTGTGCTGTGTGTGTGTGTGTGTGTGTGTGTGTGTGTGAGTGTGTGTGTGCGCGTGTGCGTTTGTCTGTTTGGGTGCATGTTTGAAACAAACAAACATGCACCCAAAGGAAAAGGAAAAAAGAGGAGATATCCTGCTTTTGAGTGGGAGGTTGTTTTTGCAGAGAGGTGCCAAAAGTAATGAAGCAATATTTTGGTGTGAGAGACGTGCTGCCTAATGAAATGTAGTCTTTTCTTTCTGCTGTAACACACATATGCACACCCGAGACATGTATGCTGGAACATAATTGACAGTAATGCCAAGAATAGCAATGTACAGGAAAAACAAACCCTCAAAGGGTAATGTAGCAATAGAAGGATTATTAGAAAAAAAAAAAAACTGCTGGTATGTATTGTTTCTAGTTTATGCCAAAGTACAACAAAGATGCACTTTTTTTCCCCCTGATCAAGACGAGTTAAAAACACACTGTAACCACAAAATTTCTTATTTAAACTCTGCTTCAGTACGTGTTTTTCATCAGTTGGGCTTTATGTAAAAGCAGCCCTCTGTATCGGAAGGATGCATGCAAGAAAGTGTGTGTATGTGTGTTACCGGGTTTTTAATTTGAGAACGTGTTTATTTGGAATTTCCTTTCTGTTTTTCTCAGTAAAACATTTATGAATAGCGGCACTATAGGCAATCATGCTGTTGATAATGGAGTCGTGTTTGTATGTACTGCTTTTATTTATTCCTCTGAGGATTTTTTTTTTTTTTTTAGGTCAGTGAGTTGCCTCATCTTACTGATACTGTTACAACACTGGGCCAGGTTGAGGCGAGAGCGGCGTGCAAAAGGTTGGACAAGGCTGCAGAAGGAATTCTGGGATATGTAATGCACATCAAAGGTGGAAAGAGAGAAAACACACAGGCCTGTGAAGAATGTTTGGAGGTTGTTTCTTTTTTTTTTTTTGATATTTTTGGCTTTGGATAGTTTGATAGAAGGTCACGGAGAGGACCGCAGAGAGAACCTGAGTTTAGAATTTGCGCTGATGAAATCTGAACTCGTACCTGAAAAGCGCCCAGAAACTTCAGACTTGTTCACAAACGCGCCGTTCCTGCAGCATCGAGAGTTTGCAACTTCTGATCCGAAACATGCTTCAGTTGGGGTTAAGGTTTGTATTATATGACATTAGATGCGTATATTATTCGTTATAAAGTCCCAACTAGCGATATTTGTATCAACGCTTTTCCTGCCTTTGTATTTTACTCAGCAGTTGATTGTAATTATAATTGTTGTAGTATAATTCCTCGGTAGTGGCATGATTGAGACTGTGCACACAGGACCAAAGACATAACAAAGCACATTTGAGAGTGGCAAAAGTGTTTTTCAATAAAGAAATAAAGAAATACAGTTGATATACTAAATGAATGTACTGGTAAATATTATTAGGACTATTAAAGCTTTATGACCAAATTGCAGCAGTATTTGCAGGTCTCTGATGTCCTGCTTACACCACAGTGACGTTAACCAACTAACCATCGTTCAGGTGCCTAAGAAATCTAGCTGCAAGAGGCCAAGCACTGTTTAAGAATCTGTTACCAAACTGTTTGCATGGGACCTGGAGAGAAAGAAGGCTTAAAACTAGACAATGTAACAAATGACACTTTCAGGATTTGAAGGAAGGAAAGCTGTTGTCTCATTCCAATGTCGCACTGTAATCATGATCACTTCCTGATATGCATTCTCATTGTTGCCACAAACAGATCCTACCTTCTGAACCTACTGAACCTCAATATATTTACACCATTTAGTCACTTGAGTGCCACAAGAACCAGAATCATGTCTGTTTTTTTTTTTAACTATACTGCCATTTTTCCCCTCATGTCTTCCTCTTTAAACTGTATGCAGTAAAAGATAGTCTGAAGGCACTTTATCTGTCTTCATAGCATGTTTCCCTTTGCCCGACTTCATAGTTTTACCAGGAGTTTCATTTAATGTACTTAGAAATAGGTTGGGGATGTTATTACTTTTTTTTTTCCCATTGCTTTTTAAAGAAACTCTTGTAATGACGTGCTATGCATTTCCTGTTTCTGTAAAATGGGGAGGAATGTCTGCAACCAGTCAATGCACCGATGAATTTAGCAAACATGCAAATAATCTAACCATGACAGATTCTGTTAACATTTAAAAGTGTGGCTGTTTGATATGAAATGCAGCTTTTTCACTAGTTGGAACTCTCGTTATCTGATTGCAAAACTCAGAAAGCACTCGTGATGCCCGCAGGCTTCATTGGCTGGCAACCATTACAGACATTTCTCCCTGTTCCTCCCTTTCTTTGATGCTTTTTCTCATATTTTCTATATACCATGTGTAAAGTGTGTTTATATAGTGGTGCCTTCTTCTGTCCAATTATTTGTTTGCTTCTTAAAGGGCTTGAAAGAAAAAGACAACTAATTAAATGATTAATAAGAAGTAAGATATCATCCCAGAATGTTAATTAGTACATTCTGTAATGTTCTAATCAACATCCCAGAATGTTAACTCATATTTATGGTAATTATATTTTAGGTTCCGACTTCCTCCCCTTTTGTTTCAAACTCCATTAAATCCTTATGACTTGAGCCCACTCAGACAGCCAGAGCCCTCATTAAACAAACACACTGCTCCTTCTCCCAGCTTGTTGATCATATAAGAAAGAAAAAAAAATGGATTATCGAGAACTATATTGTGTATTTGGTATTGATTTTTATGCTGTAAGAGGCTCTTAAAAGATGTACACCTAAGGAAAATTGTGGTACGTTTGTGTATTTTTTTTTCTTTTTTCTTTTTTTTTTTTTTAATGTGTTGTTTTTTAAAAATAAAGTGGGGAAATAAAATGAAAAAAAAAAGTGTTGCTATTGTTGTGCTGCAATTTTTTTCTTCTTCTGTGTAACAACCGGGTCTGTTGACCAGTTCTGGGACCTCACAAAAACAAAAAACAAAAAAATAACCTTCAGAGAACCTTGAGAAATAATGAAATTTGGTTAAGCATAAAATAAGGCTTTAATGCCGAAAATGATCAAATATCATGCAAATGGAATCCAGCGCCGGCTCCACTCGGCTCACCTTAAGGGTGAAACAAAGTTAAGCAAAGATGGTAGCACGAGGTCTGCTTTTATCTTCTCCTCATTCTGCATCTTCTCTAAGGTTTGTTGGTCTGACTTAATCGGTTTTGTTTGTGTGACTGTCGCCAGTCTTAAGTATAGATATAAGACTGGCGACAGTCTGCATAAGCAGTGTGCATGTGAGCAGATAAGAGAGAAGAAACAACACTATTTTATAGTTAAATCCAGATTTGAATTGCCTCAAAAATATTTGAAAAGAAAAATTGTATTTTCTTTGGATGTTGTGCAAACATTTCATCTTTTTTTTTTTTTTTTACTGGATAGGAGCAAAGCTTCTTAAACAACTAATGCTGTTTATTAGTTCTATATGTAGCTTTTTACTTTGAGTTTTTACATTTCAAGAAACTAAAAAAGTTGTCAATCTGTTCAAATCTATCCTCGGGTGTTTAAAACAGAATATATTCCATACTCCAGTTAACAAATATACAAAGATGATGGTTTAAAAAAAAAAAAAAACTACATTCCATGTTTCAGTATCTACTAGAAATATGTTTTTAGAAACAATACCTTGATGTTTTCTATCTGTATCACCATCAGTTTCATATAGTGATGTAGGGATTTCAGCCCAGGCACTGGTTTCCTTTTAGCAGCATTTCCCACTGCAGTGCCTGCCCTCTTAAAGTATCATCACAGAATTCAAACAGCTCCGGTTCTGACTTTAAGTGGACTTTGCAGTCTTTGTCTGAGGCATTTCGTGCTGGTTTACTCTTGTTTTCCCAAAAATGCTTGTTTGTCCAAAGATATTGGTTTTCAGCACTTCTGTTTTCCTAAAGTACCCTGTTTTTTAAAATTACTTTCTTTGCAGTGATTTGGTTTAAGTTTGGGGTGAATTACTGGGACATCCACATCTGGATGGTAACTATCTTAAATGTTTTCCACTTGTGAATAATTTCTCCCTCTGCAAACTTGTTTGCAAAGTTTTGAAGTTCTTCTGTGGTGAAGGAAAGCTGCAGTGGTGATCTTTGTTAATGTCTTTCCAACTTGTCATTTTGTTATGTTATGTTATGTACTATGTTATGTCTTCTGATTCTTATACTTTTCCTAAATATTGTCTAGAAGAAACAAGGGTGCGCTTTGGTTTTCGACTTTATGAATAATGACATTGTAAAATCTGTTATGCGATAGTGGTAAATTTACATAATTTTGGAACCTTGTAATTACCATATAAGTTTTATAATGGTCTGTTGCAGAAAAAACAAACAAACTTGGAACTTAGTAAGAAAGTAACTTTTAGACCATGCTTCTACATATGTACATATTTTGATGTGCACAGACTAAGTCTTTATGCAAACGTGGGATGGGCCAAACTCATCCAAGTGTGAATCCTGACAGCGATCAAGTAAGCTGCTCTGTTTCATTAGAGAAGGGAAGCTACTAAACAGTTGAGGAGACTTTCGCCTGAAAGTAGTTCCTTTTTTATTTTTCGGCTTTTTTTTTTTAAAATAAAACATGGGAGTATTTCAGTTCTTTGTCCTCTGCAGCTTGATGGGTAAGTCACATGACATATTTATGAAGGTTATTGAATATTTCATATTTTGATTCGGTTGGAAATATTTTTTAAATGTAAAGTACATATAAAACACACATTTAAGATGTTCTAATATTCTTTTTTTTTACTCTTGATTTGAAGGGGAGGTTGTGTGCATTTTAGTTCTATTTCTACATGATATATTTATATTTAGTTATTTTTTAGTTCTGCTTCAGTGAACCACGTTTCCTCTCAGAACAGATGGCTCTGCTGTGAGGATGATACCATATTTTTGTTCTCAGCTTTAGTCTGTTGGTTTGCTTATGTCAGACAAAGGAAAGTAATAAAAGTGATGATGAGAACTGAGATCAATAAACATATAAAAGCATAGAATGTTAAAATTCACGCAGCTAATTAAAAAAATGTAATAAAGCCGAGGGACGGGCTTATAAATGTCTGCTTTTTAAATTATGCAATTTTAATATTTACGTTCTTTCTGTTTACTTATTAAATTTTCATAAATTCCTGTATTCCATTCCATTGCTGATTAAAATGAGTTCCTACCAGAGCCTTTGAACGTCCAATTGAGCTCAAAATAATAGTATGTTGCATCATTTCTCTTTAGTTGATCTGTTTTTTTCCTTTCATTTCATCAGACCATACTGGGTTTTTTTTTATTGTTTGTTTGTCTTTAATAATGGGACTTTGAATGGGCTTCACAAAGGTGTCTAATTCTTATAGTAGTCACAGGTAACTTTAGCTTTTCTTTGATCATCTAAGCCAATAAGTCATTATCATTTTGGCTAGTCTTTGATCCAGTTTATAGGTTTCCATTGTCTTCTTAATGATTTAGGTTTGAATTTCAAAGTATTTGAGATCATTTTAGTTAAGCTGCATAGTTACCTGCACTACTTTCTGTCCCCCTCTCCTTCAATCAACTTTTAAATCAAAGTAGTTTTGTGTAACAATGTTTAGAACAAGCCATGCTTCACAGAGGAATGCACAGCAGAAGTCAGCCAGCCTGTATGACCTCTGACGCCTTTAACTAAAGCTGTACGATTCCTATAGGCCTTTTTTTTTTTAGATAATTAACACAGATTTTGTGTTGTTACATATTTCATCACACTTTCTCCATCACTGTAAACGTTATTCCGTTCTACAATTCCGACAGATAGAAAACTGCTTTTAACTCGACATGTTCTCATGTTTTTATTGTCCTTTGTCTTTTACCTGAAGGACCAAAAACAGCCAACAGGATATAGGATCACTAAAAGTTATTTTTTTTATTCTTCTTCCACAGGTAGTGTTGCTTCTAACAAAGACATTTTGTTAGAGCCAGACAGACCATTCTTGAGGGTGAGGCTGTTTGACAGAGCTGAGCTGGAATGCTGCTACAAAAATGGACCCGCAAACACAAATGTTACTTGGGTGAACCGCTTTTCGTATACTGGCCAAATGTACCCGGTGAACCTATCTGAAGAGGTGTTTCAAAATTACAGCAAGTCAAATGGCAAACAGTGTGTCTTCTTAATCCTGAAGAATGTCAAGCTGACGGACACTGGAATGTACCAGTGCCATTTTAACAACACCAAAGTCTATTCGCACGGCACCTACTTGCAGGTCTTCAGTGAGTATGTGGGCGTGGGGAGGTGGAGTGAGGGAGCACAATGCAGGACAATCCAATCAGCAATGCCACTGTGTGTGTGTGTGTGTGCGTGTGCGTGTGCGTGTGTGTGAGTGTGAGTGGAGTCAAGTGAGCACTAAGCACTGCTTACACCTCATAAGCCCCAAATCCTGTTAACCTTAGTCTGTTCAAGAGTTGCTGAATTTCAACATATTGTAGTGAAGCTGATTGTTACATCATGAGATTACAAATGCTAATTATTCATGCAACACCATTAACAAATAGCAGTAAATAAAATGTCTAATGCACCACCAAAGAATCTCTTATTAACACACCAGCTGTTATGATGGTTTAACCCTTCTCTGTATGTTTAGAGCCAATCGAGAAGACAATAAACCTCAGTGAGAGCACCAAAAACAAGATCCTGACAGCTGAAGGAGTCTTGCTGCTGCTCTGCGTGGTTATTCCTTCTGCCTCGCTTCTGTTTAAGGTCAGAAAGTCACATTACACAGATTGATCGAATTCTTGTCATATGTTGACATTACAGAGATAGTTATCATTCCTCTGTGTTCAATCAGTTACTTATTTCTCAACAGTTGTTTTTTTTTTTTTTGTCAAAACTCTTTTGCCGTTAATTAGCCTCTTTTCTGTTTCCCCCTCACAGTCAAAGAAACAAAACAAACTTGAGATGAAAAAAATGAAACAAGAAGAGGAGAACATATATCAGGTGAAAATAATTACTTCTTCACAAAAGTGCTTAAACTGTTCTTTATTTATTTATTTTTTCCATTTTGCTTTCAAACAAGTTGTCTTGCTGGAGGGCGAACTCCTGCCCTGAAAGTTTCAAGTTTTTGCAGCTTCTAACAAGTTTTCTTCCAAGTTTTACATTCTTATCGACTCTGACACATTCTGTTCCTGGTGGGGATGTGTTCAGCTTAATGTTCAGGTTGTTTTTAAGCATATAGGCCAAAAAGTTCAACTGGGTTTCTATTATTTCACATGTTTTCTGTGTCCCTTTTATATCTCGTGACATTTTATTAAGAGGAATCAGAGAAAAAGGGGGCTGGACAAAACACTCCACATAGTCTTACTTGCTCTGCTTTCTGTAAAAATGCTAATAAAACACATTAGCCTGTGCATGTGAAAAACTTAAACTACAGTTTCAAGGCACTGTAGTCAAGATGAGTGTCTACAAAGATATACATGTACTTTTATCTTGGATCATTAGAGAGTTTCACGTTTATTCACCAGGTTTCATTGTTTTGTGGTGTAACTTTCATTTTTTAATTTGTATTTTTTATGATTATGCCATACACCAGGGGCTGAATCTTGAAGATTGCTGTTCAACATATGATCAGATAGAACGCTCCCAGGGACAAAGCCAGTACCAGGATGTGTGCACCGCTATGGAAGAAAAGGAAGAAATCCTGGAGAAACCATGAATGAAAGTGGACGGAGGGGGGAAAGCAGAGAATCTATTTCGGGAGCTGTGTGAAATGTGGTTGGATTATGACACATAATGGGTTTCTTGATTGCAGCACATTAAGTTTTGAACATTGCAGCCACATTTTTAGCTTTCTTAAACTTGCATTGCCTAACCACATTTTTCCTTCTGGGATTAAGACATACAGCGTTGAAGCAATCTTGACACAACATCTATTCCATCAAGATTGCAGCAAGGATTTTATGGTCCAAAATGATCAATAATTGTTTTGCAGATATTGTGTCTTTAAAAATTAATGTTATGGTTTTTCTTTTTTTTCTTCTTCTTCTTTAGCTGTTTTAGAATTAGACATTCAAGCCTTTTAACAGTTTTGCTGTCAAAGTGTGATATACTCTGAGTTGCATATTTATGTGACCTTATTCAGTTATTAGCTTGTATAATTTTCATTTAACCCTTATTGATTTTTCTTGTGGTTTCCTGCATATTTTGGACACATTAATGCTAAACAAAAAAATAAAGAAAGAAATGCATCAAGATTTCATGAAAATGTCAATTTTCTTTAATTTGTAATGCCGTGTTTCCCAACTCTGGTCTTCAAGGCTCACCTCCCTGTGTGTTTTTCTGCTTTAACACACCTAATTCAAATGACTGCATTTCAATAAAACCTGTTAATCAGCCATCACCTTACATCATGATTATGCAAAGAAACACCTAAAGCATGCTGGGGAGTGTGCCTTTAGAATAAGGGAAAACACAACATTACTTTTCAGCCTCCTGATTGGCTGTTGGACTCAACAACCGTGATTCCATTCGCTTGAACTTCTGTTGTGGGCGGGGCCTCAGCGCGGTCAGGTAGGTATGAAGGGACATATGAGAGGCGGTGCGTAAACAGAGTGGGCGAAGATGGCGTCGAGTAAGAAGGGCGGAGGGAATAACAGACTGGAGAGAGTTGTGAATGGAAGACGCTCATCCAAATTCAAAGAGGGTCCTGTTGGTAAGTTTTTCCCTGCTGTGCCACCTCGCTTCCCGGCATTTGTCCTTGCAGTGACTCCCCCTTTGTTAACGGAACGTCTTCACCCCTACAGCTAACATATTAGCAGCTAGGTTAGCCGTTTTAGGGTAGCACCGCTGGATTTATAATAGCCTCTACTGACTTACTGTAGTGTCGATTAGAAACTAAGGTGTTAAGGTTATATCTACACGGCCTATTTAGGCACCATCTGTCATTTCCTGCCTTGTCTGTAGTCAAGAGCATCCCCATTAGTACTGACAGTATCCAGTAAAAATATTCGTAATCGCGTTTTTACCCAATAACAAATGGCTGTCATCTGTATTTATATGCAAATTTCAGGTCTCCCATCTCTAATGTCAACAGCTGACCCTGACAGCGCCAACCTGATCAGCAGGTACTTTAACAGTAAAAGGGATGGGGATTAGATGGATGAGATTAAAACAGTGGGTGTAGGATGTGAATGAGAAGGGTTTATCTGTTCTCGTAAAGCGCTGTAGATAAATCTATTAAGACAATAGATGGCGATCTACTGCTATGACACCAGAGAAGGCTGGCTCAGAATGACGATGAAAGAGTCTCCTGAAGGATGGTAGCAAGGCATTGTGGATACTTGCATTTTGTCTTGACTTGCTACAACTCTGATTGCATCATGCCAGACTAACCAGCTTGAAGCCTTTACTCCACAACAATGAGAATATTGTCATGTTTTCTCATAAGCTCTTAAGTTATCCATTTGTTACTACTGGATAGCTAAGGCTCCATTATATGGAGCCTTAGCTATCCAGTTAATTAGATTACCAGTTTTTCACCTAATCTCTATTATTACATAAGGTGCCCTAATAAAACCAGGTCTGATTGTGATAATTTTAATTTTGCTGCCTTTAGATTACCATTGAACTAAGCCATGCATTTGTTGTCTAGGTGGGGGTGTGCAGGCTCATTGTTACTAGTTTCCTGTTGTTGCCAATGTCAGTGAGTGCAAGGCTACTCTCTGGGATGCTAAAGAGCCCAGGCTTGTAGAGTCTTCCTTCTGCTCCCCCTTTTCATACTTCTGTATTATCATTTCGTCCCTTTCTTCCTCTGTTTTGTGCCCCATTTATTGAGTATAAAGTAGAGGAATAAAGAACATCTCAATAAAATACACCAACAAGGGGATTTATTTCAGGAGCACATATCAAAAGTGAAGTTTGGTTTATAGGTAATGGAAACACCAGATTAGTTTTCTCTGTAAATTTCAATGTAACATAAGGACAAAAATGGACTTGCATGTACCCTTTTGCATGCGTCATTGTTTCAGTGTGGCATGCTGTCATGAATGCCATCAGTGTGTGGCACTTACCCAAAGTGTTGGGAAGCCTAGGTTCAGCGACCTTCAGCTCCTCTGCATTGTTGGACCTGGTGTCTCTCTTCCCCTAAGCCCCAGAACCTTGATTTCCAAGTAAAATGCTAAATTAGGTTTCACCAGAAAAACGGACTCTGAACCACTGTGCAAAATTGCTTTTTCTCCCTTGCCCAGTTCCAAGGATAGTCTTAACACAAGGTTGTACCCCATTTCCCTGGTATGTCTGTTTGTTTCTCCTGAAAGCTTTGTAACCCGCCAGACTTTGCTGGTATCAAACTCTGAAATGAGCTTTGCGTCACCATTCTGTCAAGGCTGCAGTTATCTCATATGCCTCTACAGTTTTCTACAGGATTTCTCTCTCCCCAGCTTTCCATTACAGCACTCTGTAAGCAGGCATTTTATTTTGCAATGGCATTTTTTTGGTTACACTCCCTGTGGAGGGTGTGACAGTCTGCTGGACAACTTTAAAGTCAGCAGTCTTCCACATGATTGCATAACATAACTGACTTAAATTTTTAATTTTTTTTATTGGTCTTGCTACATTTGTGAAAAACTGAATGGTAGATTTGAATTGGCTGTAAACTATAATTGTGAAAGTTTACATGCTATACTTTCTGTTCTAGACTTTTTTGTATCCTTAGAAAATATCAGTAAAATATTCCGTCATATGAAAACATGACCATATAAAGACAAGTAGAAGTCTTGTTTGAGCAAACCTTTAAACTTTCAACCTGAAAATATGCTGATGGAGGCAACTGCTCAGGTGGGAACACTCCACAAGGAATAAATGAGGCATTTTCATGTTCTAGGTATAGCTTTACTCAATTAGCTTGCTGTAAGACTTTTGACAAGTACAAAATTAAAACTTAAGAATTGCCTGTTCAAGGTTAGCACATCATCGAATTCTGATGATAACCAAGGCTCAGTCGGGCCTTCGAGTGAAAGAAAACAGTTCAAATTCTTGCCATAAATGTAGTCAAGCAAGGTTTTTTTTTCCACACCCATAAGAGAAAACTGTCTCATGGTTAAAATGTACAACCAATTAAAGAATAGTTAATGCTGTAAAGGGTAAAATATCCTTACATCTTGCTTTTGACCAACGTTTGTTGGTCTTTTTTTTTTCTTTTCTGAAGGTTTTATTTCATCCCTGGTATATTTGCCATGGAGTTTATTTTTTTAATTTTAAAGCTTTTTGAAACTTTATCTTGGTGTGATTTTTTTAAGAATAGTTAGCAGCATGTACAGCTTAATTACCTGTATTAGTCAGCATTTTGTGTTATAGTCTGACTGTATGCTCGTGTCACTCCTGCCAGCCCACGTTGTGTATTTTGTATTGTCTTATTGTTTTGTAAGACAATATAAAACAATAAAATGGGAGGGAACCTGAGCCACAGGTTGATGGTGACTAATTAAATCATCTTTTATACGCCATTTAAAATGGCTAAAGGATTAGTATGGGAAAGGACGCTCTTGTGGTTGGTAAAAATAACAGAAAACAACATGCTTCTTAAGTGATGTGGTGTTTATGCATCTGTCTTTGGGCAAAAGGTCACATCTCTCTCCATCAAGTTATGAAACACTCATCTGTGGTATCAGCCAAAAAGTCTTATCTGAGGTCATGCTTTCCACAGGAAAAAAAAATAAAATTATTTTTATTTTTTTAAGGCTTCACGTGTCTGCTGTGTAAACATTCACATTTCTCAAGAGTTTCCACTTGCTTCTAATTTGTTATGGAATATCTGTTTGATCATAGATGCTACATTTAAAAGTTAAACTCAGTCTAACGTCGACACCAAAAAAGTATAATGTTACAGTATTATCGAGTAGAATAAAAAAAAGTAGCATTCAATTACTTATCCTATACTTTTGATTAGTACAAATATGGTAATTACCACTGACAAATTCTTGTTCTTGTTTCTACTGACCTTTATGTAGCTGTATTTGCTTTAACAAATAATACATTTAGAAGGTATAGTTCTCTCATTCGCCTGCTGTTTTTTATGTCAGTTTAATAGGTTTTCATATCCCTTCAACATTTCATGTTTTGTCACAGTATAACCACAAATTTCAATGTATTTCATTTGGATGCAGTGTGATGGACCAACACAAAGTATCCCATAGTTTTAAAAAGGAAGGAAAATAACTGATTTAAAAATATTATTATCATCATCATAATAATAATGCTGTTGCAGAATCACTTTTCACTGCATTCTATACCATTCTAATTATTTTCCATTGTAGCTCTTGAAATATATTTAGGGTGGTTGTCTTTCTGGATGGTGAACCACACCATTACAAATTGGGGGCTCGTCCAGGATCCACATCACCACATCATGATGCTGCCATCATGATGTTTCACCAAGGATAAGTTGTGTTCATGGTGCATTGTTAGTATTCTGCCACATGCAGAATTTGGTATCTACTCTACAAAGTTGCTTCTTTGTAAAATCTGACCAGATTATTGTTGTGTGCTTTTCATGCCTTGTAGAAAACTGCCATGTTGGGAACAAACAGAAAATGTAATGGCTTTCTTTCAACAGTTCTTTTTCTATCTGCTTTATCTTGGTTTAATACATAATATCCTAAGAACATACTTTAAAGTTTGTGTTTGTAATTCAATAAAATGTGTAAAGTCTCAAAAGATATCACTACTTTTGCCTGATCATCATCTCATAACCGGTGATTTAACTTGTTTACACTTGTTCCTGTAAGTGACCTTTGATAATCCAATATAAATCAAATTAAAAACATTTCAGATGCTGTTTTGCTTTCATAGCTGTATGTCTGCCAATGTTGAGGTTTTGCCAACTGAGCTAAAGTTCACAGGGTGTTGCAAGCTGACCAGCCAATGGCAGCACAGCCCTCTGTCACAGGGGAGACGGTTAACTGGAAAATGGTTTGTTCCTAAATTTCCTGTGTTTTTAAATGTGGCAGGAGGAGGAGTTTAGAGAAGGACCCACGTTGCTTCCAAGGACTAGAAATATGGCATGCTCTCGTGCAGATTAAACCCAAAGAGCTAGGCACTGAAGACGCAGGAGCAGCAGATCCACAACATCAACTAAAAACACATCTCTTCTTTATCTTTTCCTTTCTTTTTCTTCATGCTTTCAATGCTCTCATGGAAGAGAGGAGGCTGACATGGACAAAGCCTTGAACTCAGATTCTGGTAAACATTTATTTATTTTAATCCGTACCAGTCATTTATATTCTGTGTCAGTAGCAACGTCTCTTTTGGCCCCGCAGGAGCCATTGTCAGAAATGTTGCTGGTGTTGGTTGTTGTACATGACTTATTAATGCCCACTTTCATTCATCTTTAATGTGGAGAGACAAGGTACAACTTGGTAGTTGCTCTAGTGGGCTTACAGTGACCACTTCTGTCATTAAAGCACAAAAGAAGCTTTATTCATTAGCTGACCACCTGTATTGCCCGAAAGGCTCCAAAGAGTTGAGAAGCCAGGAGGTGAGTCATGTTTTTCTCCTAATAGATGAGTAGGTTGACAGCTCTTCTGGAATTAGTGTGGAAGCACGTTTTTGTTCTCTGAGGCATTATGTCAAAAAGAAAAAAAAAGAAAAGAGTGTGAAGTCTATTTCATTCTGATGAGATGGTAGCAACTCGCCTAACTGTTTTACATTTGCATAACATTTGCATGAGAGATGCTCGCTGAAGTTAGATGGGGCTGTAATGTCTGCCGACTTCATTGTTATTAAGTTTCTGAGCCTCTTATGCTGATCTGGGTTCGTAAAGTTCATCCCTGGCTTACTCTGTCAACATCAGGCCATGCTCAGAGGAGAAAGTTGATGAGAGAGTTGCATCCCTGTGCTTTAATTAAGCTATGTAATTTGTATTTTGGCTGCCGGCCCAAGCTCGTTTGACTTCAGTGGTGTCTTTCGGGTGACTCTTTGATTGGACCAGCCACTGTATCCACTTAACACAACCCTGCTGAGAATGCACATAGAATATTGCCTATCTGTAGATGCTCTCTTTTGCTGATGTGTAGTTTACTTTCAGATATTATACTTTCATACCTGTGTGTAATCCTCTGGCTGGAGCCATGCATGTGTTTGTTGTTAGCTGCTGAACTGCTCTGAGTGTTAAAGGCTTTCGTCATTGATCCCTGTGATGAATTCATATGACTAATGCTTGCATAACATCAGAGTGAGTCGATAGAAACTTCAAGATGATGCACTCGCACTGTGTGTCTGCTATCTTTCGGACTTTGTTAAGCAAAAATATGCAAAGTAATTTCACTCCTGCCAGTCCACGTTGTGTTTTAGTACGCTTCTGTTTTAAGATAAAGTCCGAACTGCTGAAAGAAAACGTAGGACTTGTCCTTTTTAAATGTGTTGAGAGAAGCAGTGGGAAACCTTCCAATATCTCAAATGTCAACTGAAATCTTATGTTGCACTCTGCTTAGATTGACTTTATTTTTAAGTGTCATGTCAGCGTCTGAAATGATTGGAATAGCAAAATAGGACTTCTGTAGAAGAAATGTTTTCCATGAAATCACCAGATGAGCTTGTGTTGCATAAAGAAATGTTTTCATTTTGCTGATTTGATGTGAAAAGTATCTGAAACGAACTGATTAAACATGATACTGAAGTAATTGATCATTCTCCATTTATGTACAAACAAATAACTGAATATTCCCCTAGCTAAAATTTTGCTCTAAGTCTTCCTAAGCTTCTAATTTAGCCCAAAAAAAAAAAATGTTTTTTTGTTTTTTTTTTCTTGTGACTCCGGGGCCATTTCATACTCTTAGCAGATGCACTATAGCTGCTGGAGCCATGCGTCAGTTTTTTTTTTTTTTTGTTTTTTTTTTGCAAAAACAAAGTGCTTGCTGGACTGTTTGTGACTCAGCTGACATCTGCATAGAGACTTGTGCGCAATATAAATGAAGTGTGTAGAAGTCGTGCTTAGAAACTGTTGTACAACTTCCAAGCAATTAGAATACACTTTTCTCATACTAAGTGAAGTATGGGAACTTCAACTGCTCTCCATTATAGAAACAGCAGCTTAATGTCTTCCAAATGCTTCCAAACAGTCAGCACAATGTTTTTCCATTATAAGGAGGAGCAGCAGTCACCTAGAAGTTTTTAAGATGATACTTGTCTGAACTCTGCATTTGCATATTTCCAAGGCTTGGTAGCACCTGTTCCAAATATTGAGATATTGGCAGCGTTTTTAATAATATCTGAGCAGGTTTTCTTTCTTTGACAGTTGAATGAAACAAAGTACTGACTGTTTACTACTCTTTACTCAGAAAGTAGCACCTGATTTATTTTCTTCTTTTGTGGAATTGCCTTAAAAACCTGCCTAAAGAAAAACAGAAAACAAACTCCAGCTTCTAAGAAATTGTCGTGTTGATTAATGTCCTGTTGCAGGTGTCAAGGGAGTATTATTGTTCCCTTGACAAACTGAAAGGACTACTTCTATTAGTCATTGTGAACCAGAGGAAAAACTAAATAAGTGTGACCATTATGGTTCAATTACTCCTGTGAGCCTCAAGAACAATATTTCACTCTTTAAGCATCGTTTCTCTTCTCTCCCAAAATGTGAACTCAAATATCTACCTAAATTTACTCTTCCTTTCCAAAGCCCAGATATTATTTTCACCGCTTTTACCTTTCCAACTTTGTTCAGGCTTCTCGTAGCGCTTGTGAGGAAGCAGGTCGAAACGCTCCCACGGGTTTGCAAGGATCGACCATGTTGCATCACTAACGGCAACCTCCGGTGTCCATGCATAGTATTCACCCATGATTACAGCAGTGACTTCAGAGTCTCCAGATCAATTTTGAGTTCGTAACAAGAAGATTTTATGCAAGTTTGTTTGAACCCAGTGAGGAGGAGGAGGAAGTCGGGGGAACTGATGTGTGGCTGCAGTCGCGTGCTGTGGTAGAGTTTGCACTGCATAAACTGTTGTTTCCATTTCTCAGCTTTTGGTTGGTTCCTCCCAGTAAATGACAAGTTCCTGCTGTTTCATAATCTCAGGGCAAAATGAATTTCAAATACAAACTCAAATGTTTTTGTGGGTTCAGGGAGATGCCTGTGTTTGCGTCCACACAGCTCACCTGCTTTTCCTGCATACATGTTTGTAGTAAAGCTGCTCACGATATTCTTCATCTGTGTCACCAATAAGTAGCCACATGGCTCGTTATTTGGGAGGTAAAAAAAAAAAAAAAAATCTTTGATTACTATGAGAGAGATCCAGACTTTTTTTTTTTAGTTTTGCTTTAAATTTTTATTAAGCCCCGATGTATTTATAACCCCCTGACAGATTTGGATTAGAAGAAATCTTTGAAATTGAGTGCCTTGTTTGTAAATTTAATTGATATTAAAGTTTTTGGAGTGACTTGGTCTAACTTAAATTTGACAGAAAATCTGCAGTGGGAGCTAAAGATTAGGATGATGGTAAATTGACCAGACTTGGAGCTCGTCCCAGAGGATGAATTGACAAAGTTGTACTGGAAGCTTTCAAAAAGTTCAGAAATCGCAAGAACTTGGTTACTGTAATGGCAATACAGTCTTTTAGATTTATTATTGAGAAGGATATAAATTATCTTTAACATTACAATTTTGTGAATGTGAATTATAAACTGAGATTTTTGTTTTTACCCTTGTCCATTGTCATCTTTTGTGAGATTTCTGTCATTTTCCTTTAATGAAAATTAAACGAAACATAATCTGCCAAGGGGTTGAATAATTTTTTTTTGCATAACTCAAAAAACCCCCCCAAAAAAACAAAACAACAAATTTTCAGATTATCACTTTGAAACCTTTGAAGCTCTTTAGACTATCTGTCCCAAAAACGAATTTAAAGTTAATTTTAAGGACATAGAATAAGTTTCTAGAAAATATGTGAGATTGAATTCTTAATTTATCGCAACATGCCTCGCATTTAAGTGTCCGTTATCTACTCGTGTCTCCATCTACACATACTAATTAAGGTCATTTATTAAAAATGATTATTTCGTTCTTGTTTCTGTAAGTTCTGGCCGGCATGGAGACGCCGTCTTCTCTTGCACATCTCTCTTCTGTCTCAGCATGACAGTCGGCCTATAGAGGAACTGCGAGCCGGTTCCCATAGCTGGCATGGAAACCGACGTCTCGGATGACTTGGCAGAGGAACACAGTCCGGCAGGAACAGACAGTGCTGTATCATTGTCCTTCATTAGGAAAGAGATATGAGCACATTTGATAAACATACCACGCAGTGTGATGTCAGCTGCACGCCTCCCTCTGGGACTCTTTCATGAGCATGTTTGGATGTTTTTCTTTCTTTTTCCTTCAGTTTCTGGCCAATCTGTTTGTTCTCAGCAGTGACCTGTTAGCAGAGAGCCTCTGCCTTCTCCTCCTGTTCCATGCAGATCTTGTGGGGATTTTAGCTGCTTAGCCTGGGTTTACGTCGCTTCATTTCAAGCCTTGTTTAACACATTTCATCCCAGGAGTCTCTGTACACCATGCAGCAGGGGCTTACTTATCCAGACTAAGAACATTTTGTTGGATAATTCCAGTGGGTGCGGTGTTTCTCTTGGATGTTCTCACAAGATCAGACTAATGGGCTTGCTCTTAACCTCTATAGAAAGGTGAGATTGGAACTTTAACCATTCGGTAAATGTCACTGCTGGTCAGTTTTGTTGAAATTACGTGAAGCAAAGGAGTTACATTTATACAGTTTCTTAAAATGTCACAGACACTGAAATGTTGTCAGCAAATCTCCTTTTGTTTTATCTCCCCTTTCATGTACTTTTTTTTTTCCAGTGATGGACACCCAGGCAGTGTTTGCGGCACTGTACGGCGTATGTGAAGAAAACGTGACTTTCTTCTCGGGCGGAGCCAAGGGGACCCAGGGTGATGCGGGTCGACGTCTCGTGGAGGCCATGAAACTGATCCAGGAACACGCGCGCAGCCTGGAGCCTGTTATTTCTGGCTTCGCTGCCGTTTATCAACATTTTGACTTTGATCCACACATACCTGCAAATGGCTATCGCTCGCTCGTCAAGGTAAGCTGTGCAAAGCTTTAAAATTTTTATTATTTTTTTCTTTTTGTCTGCAGGAGTCGAATTTTAAATTCCTGTTTCTTATTTCCAACTTGGTGCAGCTTGGAGGATAAAAAAATCTTTAACTCTGCAGTAGATTCATATCGGTATTCCCTCACCCTGGTGAAAAACTGCTCCATCTTTGACTTGATATTGCTTTGTTTCAAGGTCGGCACATTTGTTGCAGAGATTGATTTTTATGTTGCAAATCGGGGGGTGGGGAGGGCGTAGATGAATCCTCCAACTGCACAGTTGCCAACGACTACTGGATCCGATGTATTTTAATCTTTGACGCTTATCGATAAATCTTCATGACCTTCAGTTGGCGCAGCAGACTATAACTGAATGTGTTTGGCAAATGAATGCTGCTCTGTTCTCATCGCCCTTGATTTCCACATTTATGATCCCTCTGGTTTTTGCAGATCTTTTCCTTCTTCTTCTTTTTTTTTTTAAACATGTTTGCAGGAGGTCACAAAATATTTATCCCCTTTCAATGTTGCTATGATTTAACTTACAACTTCGACGTATTTTAAAAGTAATCTATTTGGTGAATAGGGTCTAATTATGTTTAATTTATTGACCAGCTTTTGAATTTCTCAGTTCACTGTTCTGCTACCTAAACTTTGACTTTCTAGATAGACGAAAGTTTGGAGACGCACCACAAGTTATGTTGAGCTTTCCCTCCAGGCACCTTCAAAAGCATTTCTTTTAACAGTCCAACGTTTTGACTTGCTTGAAATTCTTATTTTCAGGTTGTGCGTTGCTGTCTTCTCCACATCGTCCACAAGGGGCGCTACATCACAGCCAACCGCCACAGCATCTTCTTTCGGGTAGCGCACAACATGCGAGAGATAGAGGCGTACTGCAACGCGCTCTGTCAGCTGCGCGCCCTGCTCTACCTGGCGCAGCGCATGCTACACGACAACAGCCACGGAAACCTGTTCTTCCAGGACGAAAGTGGCCTCAGCGAGAGCTTCGTCCGGGAATACGCCTCCATGCATAAAGGATGCTTCTATGGCCGCTGCCTGGGTTTTCAGGTGAGATGCAATAAGTGGTGGGGAATGGGAATGAGTTACGGGTGCCTCCTCCCTGGTTATGAATAATACTTCTGCTAGTATTATTCATGAAGAGAGGTAGAGTAAAAAATATTGAATCAATGATTCTGATTAATGTCGGGCTATTGAAATGAATCCTAAATGGATAAACATAAACCATCCTGCTGCAGCAATAAAAGAAAAAATAATGGTAGATTTGCTCCTCTTCAGCAGGTTCAGTCCTCTTCTGCTTCTGTTTTGTACTGATGAAGGATTAGACTAAGTGACTTTTTTTTTTTTTTTTTTTTTATAATATGTCTTTCTCTCTCCAGTTTACGCCGGCCATCCGACCGTGTCTTCAGACCATCGCTATCGGCCTCGTGGCCTTTGGCGAAAACTACAAGCGTCATAAGTCAGGAATAGGTCAGCATCGCCTCATCGACCAGCACACATTGCTCTCATTCGTCCTCGCATCTCTTCTGCATTCCTCCTTGGCCCCTGACTGTGTACCTTTTTGATGTTGTGCGTTTGGATTTTCAATGCTCTTTCATCCTTTTTGAAATCTCGAGGGCGGGCTGGTGTGTTTCTCGTATATTTCAGAATGTTTTGAACATTCACACACAGTTAAGCACAGAGACCGATTCATATACAAACTTGTGATATACACACATGCACTCAGACATAAATAATTAACACGAACAAAAGGAATACCCCCACTCTGATGGTTTCTTGTGCTCTCTGCTGCACCTCAGTGGACGCAGGAGGTATTGCACCGTACGGTGAGTTTATTGGAACCTTTTCATTGTGTTCCTCTTTATTGACTTGGAAGACATTTGAACATTACTCTTGAGTTGTTCCTTTTACACCATATCTTCTATCGTCCTGAATATTTTTATTCTCTTAACTTAGTGTTGGGTGTTTTTCTGTTTTACGTTGCAAGAAATTTCAATTACCTGAATGATATTTATAGGTCCATCTCTATTAAAATAGTTATGAAGTGATGTATTTCAAGTATTTATTTCTCTTATTTTCTTTTACTTTAGCGTTCAGCTTATGAAACTCCAAACTGTTAATCAGAAAAAATTCAATTTCCCTTCAGTGAGTGTGTAGACAACAAAATAACTTCTGTTGTAAAAATCCATTCTTAGGTCTTGCTTAACATTCCAATCTCCTGAGAAACTTGAGGGTTTCATGTAGGTCTAATTAAAATTAATCAAAAAAATATGCTTGAAATGCATATCACTCCATGTGTGATAATATAGTTACCTTTTTGCATTGGATTTTAATACATAGAGATGTACCTGTATTATATCTGTTTATTTACTACACGTCCTTTCCTGAAATTATTTTATTTTTATTTTGGAGAACCAAATATACATTTTACTGAATGAGGCCCAATTTTTCCAGCTGTCTCTCTATTTCTGATGTTTGCCGTGGCCTCGTTGCATTTACATTTGCTTTCCTCCTGTATTTGACCTTCATTATCGGTAACTTGTTCCTTATTTTTTTTCAGTGTTTTGGTTAACATTTATTTTATTTATTTTTATTTCCTCTGTTTTAACTCATATTCCCTAGACACTCTCATTGTTTTGGTTCTGCTTTGTCCTTCACATTAACCTCCCATGCATCCCCTCCTCACTGTGTCCACCGTCTTCCTTTTCCCAGGCGTGGCAGCCAGCTCTTTCTTTACCTCGGGCAAGTATGCCATTGACCCGGAGCTGAGGGGGTCAGAGTTTGAACGGATAACTCAGAACCTGGATGTACACTTCTGGAAGGCCTTCTGGAACATCACAGAGACGGAGGTCCTGTCGGTGGGTAATGTCCTCCTGTTGCGACGCACGGTGGACACATTGTAAGACATTTGTAATGTGTGATATCTGATTTTACTGCACAGAGAGACATTGTAATTTAATTATCACATATATTATACATTCTATGCTTCTCTGAGGAAATTGACTTTTCTGCCTTTTTTTGTTTTATTCCAGAGAACAGTAGTAATAATGGGAGAAATTCATTTCATCTTGTTTTTCATGACGTATTCATCCAGTGACCAATCAATTTACCTTGGTGATTTTGCTACCTCATGTCTGTCTTCTATTCATTTTGTTTTTTCTCCAGAGTCTTGCCAGTATGACCTCTACTCAAGTCAAGGTGAACAGAGCGCTTTCTGTGCCTCCTGTGCCCTTTGACCTTCCTCTAGCCACAAACCACACAGAGTCTGTAACGATAGCTCCACCTTCGGCGCACATCGGCCCCGCTCCTGTTCAGATGAGACTCATTTCTTATGAGCTGCGTGAAGGACAGGTAATCCCATTTTTAACTTCAAGTTTAAATGAACATGGCTGCAAAGAGACTAGCTCTTTTTTTTTAAGTAGAAACCCTGGCAAAAGTTTCTAGGCATCTTAAAACTTTTTTATGGCTGTTTTTCTTCTATTTTTTTTTACTTATCCACCCTGTTAATCTTCATAATTGGCTGAATCTGACTTTTGTTTTGTCCTGATTTTCTGATAGATCAGATTTCCTCCTTGAATCATCATCATCATCATCATCATCATCATTTTGCTATCACTTAACTTTTCTTAACTGAACTTCTTGCTTCTGCCTCAGAAGCAAGAATTTATTCCGGGGGCCGGCTGTCTCCGTTTCAGCTTGTTCTTCTTTCTTTATTCACTGGTAATAAACCAGAAATTCTAACAGCAAACATCTTAAGCCAGTGATAATGCTCCAACAAGACAACAGTGTTCTTTTATGCTGTCAGAATCCAAGCCTACAGCAGTAGAAGTCCCTGCTGTTTGTTCCTGTTGATAAATAGGAATTATTGTGCAGTTCTGCTGGCGCAGGACGCGTTGGCAACAAGCTGCTGCAGAACCACCAGCTTATCCAGCTCTCAGAGGAGCTCTGCTTGCTAGCTTCAGCTGCAAAAATATCAGCACAGACATTTGACTCTGTTTGCAGCACATAGCGCCATGCATGCAGTTTATTTGTGTGTGGCAAGGATTATAAAGAGAGAATGGGAAAGTTTGGAACCAAAACTTACGTTTAGATTTTTAATCCAACGCCTTTCTCTTCCCTTCTAGGACAGCGAGACACTGCTATCTCTGTCTCGATCTGAGGGAGGTGCTATTTCTCTGTCCCTGGGGTTGAAGACCAAGCGCCTCCCTTCTTCCCCCTGCCTTCTCATCCACTTCCATGGGGGAGGCTTTGTGGCACAGACCTCAAAGTCCCATGAGGTGAAATGATGCTCCTGCATGAAATAGTTGTTTTTAAAAAAAAAAAAAAACATATATTTTTTTCCTCAGTTCAAAAGCAAATGGCAAAATAATTGTTACTTATTTTTTTTTAGTTTTTAAGCTAATGTTTTGGAGGACAAAATGGCTTAATTGTTAAATATTGAATTGTTTCTTAGCACGGCACATTGATCTGGTAATAATAATTAGAACAAAAAAGGTAAGTAATATGCAAACGTAGCATACAAAATAAATTACAAACATTACGGTACACACTCATTCCTCACTGTCAGACTAGCTACTCTAGTGTTGTTTTCCCCCCCTATTTGAGTAGCTTTCATTAGCGCAGTCATCCAGTCTAATTCACCTTTTGTATTCCTTCAATAGTGTTTACTCAAACTAATTGTATCGAACCCCAGATAATTAAAGAGACAGATACAAGTTGACAACGGAGGGGCAATTGGTTGCCACTCCGCTTTCCCTGTCAGTAGTGCTGCATGTAATGAGCTGTTAAGCTAATTATTGTTGTAATTATTCCATGAAAACTTAATTGAAAGTTTGACCACTCTCTTTGCTTTCTTTACTGACAAAGTGCACACAGAGCTGCCCTTTTGTCTGTGCAGCATATTAGTGCTTTAGTTACTGGCCTCATCCTTGCTGCTCACGACTCAGTCCGAGGCATGGGTCAGTATCAGATTGATGGGTCAGTATCAGATTGATGGGTCAGTATCAGATTGATGGGTCAGTATCAGATTGATGGGTCAGTATCAGATTGTCACAGTTTGATAACCTCAAGAAAAACATCAAAAATAATACTAAAATAATTTTAACTTGTGTCATCACAGTTTTAATTTATTTTGATTTCAATACAAACACTTAGGCCAGAATATAGAATGAACCTGTACAATTTTGTCATTTTGAATTGCCTATTGTGCTAAATATAAGATCTTTTTACCACTCTGCTCTAGAGTAATGCCGGGAGTTAAACGGGACAACATTTGCTGGTTAGTCACGTCATCTGATAGCCAGCCTGCAATCTGCTGCTTTACAAACATCCTGCTCTTAGTTATAAACTGTAGTTTCAAAGCAGCGTTATGGGAGGCGCTTCGTTTCCACACTGTCACAATGGATTTTTCTGGTATCTGACAATATTTCCAAACAGCTGAGTTCGTCTTTCTTTCAATCAAGTTAAAAGGTTAGATTGTGGGGTTCTAAATCATAAAGCTAGTATTTAGAGGCCAACAATTTTTTTTTTTTTTTACATTTTTTTTTATTAAGCATAATGATGCTGATTTTTTTGTGTGTGTCTGTATTAAAAAAAGGAATATGATTTTCTTAAATTTTATGATGAACTCTTTTGGCTTTTGGCCAGTAATTTAAAAATGTGTTTTTGTCTCTTCTCAACAAAAACAGGATATGGATCATTCTCTTTGAAAATTCTCCATTTAGCAGAGTTTAATGTCAGCTTTTGACTAACAGTCACTGGATGTTTGTGGTCTTACTTGCAGTGGAATTCAAAACAAAAAAGTGACATGGTTAATAATCATTCATATCTTGATTTGCACAGATTCCATTTGAATATTTTACCAATAACTCATAAAAGTTGTCTCAACTTCCTGAATTAAATTGCAGTCGCTGGTCGGATGAAATCGTTCCGAGACTGGTAAATGGTTTGCGAGCTTCGATCCAGACACCGCTGGTTTAGGAACACTATTTGAGCCAGTAAACGGATGGGAACGGGCAGTTCTGTACTTTGCCCTGTTCTCCATTAAGTTTCTTTATTTTTCCTATGGATTCTTTGGCAATAGTGGCCTTTATTGAGTAAATGGGATGGAGAGAGAGCGAAGATGTGCAGCAAATCCAAGAGTGGTAATTGAGCTCAGGACAACGGCACACGGTGCATGTGCTCTACCAACTGAGGCACAAAGCTAAACAAAAACTTCTACATCTTTTTCTGATATCCAAGCAAAAGCCCTTTAAAAACAAAAGTTTTTTGGGTTTTTTTTTTTTCATTACTGTCAACAAGACAACGGCGAACCTTCCTCTTTCATTTCTTTTGAGCTGTCCTGCTTCTTCACCAGATGACATATTCTCCATACATCACTAATTTAAGCTGCGGAACATCCTGCATCCTTCTGCGTACTGTGCTCTGCTCCTGCCTGCTTCTTTGAACCTCTCCAACATCAGTGGGCTCTGAGGTCAGAAGAGCCACTCGGTGGGGGCAGAGATGCACGTCTCGCTACAGAACGTGTGTGTGTGTGTGTGTGAGCAGCATGTGGATGGAGTGACGAGATCGGAGCTGGGAAAACCCGACATTATTCTGTCAAACTTTTACACTTCAAGCTACCCCTTAAATCCAACAGCCAGCCCGTCCCAGCCTGGATCTGTTTTAATGAGCTTGTTTTCTAGGTAAAGTGTGCGCTATATTACCGGCAACTCCACAGGAGCAGCACATGCATTACTTGCTTAGCTCATCTTGATGAAAGAGAGAATTGTGTTACCAATGGTTTGATCCTGTTTATCCTGTGCCAACTTGGCCATCTGTGACCGTTTGCGGTATTTAGCTACTTACAGCTGTTACAAGACAAGGCTCTGTGAAATTGCAAAGGACATGGGCATCCTTAGTCTGCAGCTGCATGGTAGTTTGTGGATGAGAGGGAGCAATCGCGAGGGTGCGGACCGCTGTCATGTTGGATTAAGAAAGAAAGAATTACCCCAGGCTCTAATGGAAGACATGTCGGACTGTCCTTCACTCTTTTCTTTTTGACTGCAGTCCTGCCAGTATCTCAGACAATCCTTTGTTCACTCGGTATCCTTTGTCACATTTTGGCACTGATGCTTCCCTCTTTTTTTCATATATATATATATATTTTTTTTTCCTCCTTGGCTCTCTGAATCCCTCATGGAAGAACACGAAAGGGAGAGCCGAGGGGGGAAAAAAAAGTTTTTCTCTGAGAATCAAAACCAAATGTTTTCCCTTGCATCCTTCCCAACATCCATGTTATGTCCTCCAGCCAAAAACAAAAAATAAAGAAAAAAGACTCAGATCAACCTCAGTTGCAGAATGAGCCAGTGGTTGATTCATTGTGCGTTAAAGTTCTGATCAAGAATAGATGTGATGTCTGCAATTTATGCAGAGCATCAAGTGTTGGGTAGCAGCATTAAAGGATTGCAGATTAACAGCTTTGCCTGTCTGAAAGTGAGTCGGAGCTCTCATTAATTCCCTCTTCGGAAACCCAAGAAGAGTGTGTGTGTGTATATATATATGTGAAGAGTTTCCAAAGTCATGTAAAATTAAACAGCCTCTATCCCACCTCAACAAGAACACTCATCTCTTCTCTGCCCACTGGGCTGTGTGTTGTGCATGCACAGCGGTTTTTTTTTTTCTCTTCTTTTTTTTTCTGTGCAGGCAGCTGATGTGTTGCCTCTGACTGACACCTTTGCCACACACTCAGCTGCATGCTCTAACTCATTGTAGACTCCCAGTCAGTGAAGGAATGTTGTTCTCAAATGTTTATCCTCACCTTAGGAATACCTTTCACTGATTCACACATCGCCTAAATCAAAGCTGTGCTCATTCTGCAAGCTCGCTCACTTCTCTGTTGCTGTGATCCAAGATTTAGTGTGACAGATTAAGGCTTAAACACACCCAAGCTGACTGCTGTTTTTATTTTACTTTTATTTATTTATTTTTTCTTGTTAATTCCCAGGTTGGTGGTGTGACATTCAAACATGCACACACACCTTCATTCCTCCCTGGCGGTTTGAGTAAAGATGTTTCACTTTGACTAAAAGCACTGTCACAGCAACTCAAAAGTATTGAAGCTAAACAGAGAAAAAGGGGGCCACGGCCATTCTCACATTTCAGGGTCACTGTGTACGTACAATAAACGTTTAACCTGACTGTAACAGGCATACAGAGAAGCACTCTGCATTCTAGTCGGGGTTTTTTTTTTTTTATAGAACATCCTTGTAAATCTACAGCATCGTCTTGGCTTTCTTCACACTGAAAAGTAGGACAAGTATCTGCATTTATTGCTGTATAAAAAATAAAAGGGCAAATGGAGGAGACTGTGAGGGCAGCTCTCGCCTCTTGCTCTGGTTTTGTCTGTTCTGTAAGCCAAAAAGCAGATAAATGAGATCAGAGGGACACTTAATGTTCATTTTATCCTTGTGTCTTAATTCTGGCTGCACTCCACCACTGCGGACTCTAATAAATTTGGCAAATAGACTGCTTCTCTTTTATTAATAACGTCTTACCTCCCTCCCTGCTTTTATGTTTTTTTTGCACAGCCTTATTTGAAAAGCTGGTCCCAGGAACTTGGTGTTCCCATCCTTTCGGTGGATTACTCTCTGGCCCCAGAAGCTCCTTTCCCACGGGCACTTGAAGAGTGTTTCTATGCCTACTGCTGGGCTCTAAGAAACCACCATCTACTTGGTACATACATCACACACACATCGCACAGAATTACAAAATTTACACATGTATTAATACATTTTTTTTTTCTAGCTAAAAGGCTAGATGACGCCTTTCGGTTAATTTTCTCACATTGTGCTGAGGATCAGCTGACCGCAGTATTTCGCTGATGTCATGCTGTCAAAGAAAACAAAATAGACTAAATGTCATCATACTGGGCAGGATTATACAGCTCCCTCTGATGGCTCGTTTTACTCCCGTGGACTTTTGATTTAATATTTACAGTAACACAGAGGAGGAGGAGAAGTCGACTGAGAATCCTATACATTAGGCAAATTTCCCTACACTCAAATTCTCCTGAGAGGAGCACTTGTTTGCATAAAGATGATCAAAGATTTTCAAGTTATCTTGTAGGAATTGGACCCTTTTACCAAACGGCACTTAATATGAGTGAGAGTCCTTGGGAAAATGTAGGCAATAAAGTACATCCTTTACGATTCAAAAACTTTCCAAACAAGAACCCGGAGCGAACCTTTTTCAATGTAAATTTAAGATTTTACTCTTAAAACAAACCAACATGTAGACTGTGAGACAGCATGTAGTGTTAAGATATAAACTTGCATACTAAACCAAATTTAACCTACTACTGAGCCCATTTGATAAACTTAGTGGACTGGATTAAAAATTTCCACTTTTAACAATTTTATAAAATAATAAAAAATAAAAAAAAACAGAAAATGGGAAGCAAGGTAATTTTTACTTGAAACTGTAATGGCTAACTTGTCAACTTCAGTAGGACAAGGATCAGTGAATTAAGCTCACCTTAACTTACTGAGCCTCTGACGTTCTCTAAAAAAAAGGTTTTCCTACATCTGATTTATACTGGTTTAAAAAATATATCTATTTTAAGATGATCTGTAATTTGACGAGCAATCCATTTTTTTTTTCTTGTGCCTTTTGATATTATAGTCTTGCAGCTGTAGCTTATATATCGTACATGGTCAGTCTGTGTTTATAGGTCAAGGAAGGAGCAACATTTGTTAGTGTAAAATCCTGTTGGTTGAGCTTCAGTCTTGCTTTACTTATCCTTTGGAAACGGTTTTAGAGATTTGTAAAGTTTCCACATTTCAGTGTGGGTCACTTCATGTCATAAATGCAAAATCTGCCCTTGTTTCTTTTCCAGAGGTATCCCTTTTTACATAAGTACCCAGATGCTTAACATTGAACTCGAATGAGCCTTAATTCCACCAGTGATCTTCAGATGCCTTTTAAAGCAAAGTTGACCGACCTTGATTTAGTAGACTGAACATAATTAAGAGGCTACACTCTTTGATCAGTATTAAGTTTGCTAGTGGATGGAGCATGTCAAAGTGAAAACAAAGTCAGGAATGTTAGAGGCAGATAGGGGGATACAGTGAATACAAAGATGTATTTTTTGAAGCACTGCAGAGTCGAAAGGAAACGTTCTGAATTTTACGATTCCTTTAAAACAGAGTGATTACAGATGAAGCACAACTGTCAGACAAATCCCTGAATCCACTATGCATGCACACATTGTTAACAATAGTGGAACAAACATTTATTTACATGTATACATTACAACACGATTCTCACGAGAATGCACTTGGATTCAGCTTTATTGGGCCTCATTGTGCGCTTCCAAATAAATAGAAACTTAAATTTTAAACACGCAACATTGACACGGATCTGAAGTTGTCTAAATGTTTTTATTTTTCTTGGTAAATGAGTAATAATACAATCAGAAAATGGAAATGAAGGTTGAATCCTTTTTCAGTGTGAAGCTGTCTGAGTGCATTTGTACATCCTCACCTGCTTGTCTCTGCCACAAGGCTTCATTTATCACTTGAAAATTGACCGTGCTGTGAGCTTCTCTGTGCCAGCTGCTGAAAAATTTACGACAGTTTGTGAATGTTCAATATTCAGACAGAACCCTTCTGAAAAACCGAAGCACAGTCTGTCTAATGAACAGTGATGTCGGTGGAGTCTTCTGTTTGTCCTGTAACAGAAAAATCTCACTGCAATTAGACAAACAACGAGACACCTGTTGGCAGTCGCATATTATCCGTTTGTTGTTCGGTGAAGACCGTGTTGCACTTCCAAAGATGGTTGAGTTATTTAGTTATTTAGTTTTTTTTGTTTTTTTTGTTTCACCTTTCCATGAATAAATATTTCAATCTTTACAGGATGGACCGGAGAGAGAGTGTGTTTGGCCGGAGACAGCGCGGGGGGCAACCTGTGTGTGACCACGTCGATGCGCGCCGCCGCCTTTGGCGTGCGAATGCCAGATGGCCTGGTGGCGGCCTACCCAGCTACCCTGCTGACGGCCTACGCGTCACCCTCCCGTCTGCTTACACTTATGGATCCCCTGCTGCCGCTCAGCGTGCTCTCCAGGTGTCTCAGTGCCTACGCAGGTAGGATTGTGTTTATTTATTTCTTAAAGACCGGTACTGAGGACTTTATTTTTTTTTTTTTTAAAGGTCGAGAATTGCAAAGATCCACACTTACTCTCATCTTTTTTTTTTTTTTTTTTTTGACCTCCTTAGTTGCTTATTAACCCACCTACAAGTGAGCCAAACCCATGGTAGGAATTTTACTGTAATTAGCCATCTAGATGCGTTGAAAACGACAACTTGTTAAAGTTCAAACTGAGTATCAGAATGTGGAATAATGGAGAGGATTGAAGGGATTGAACATAGGATGTTTTTTTTTTGTTCAAACTGAGTGTTACAGAAACTGCAGATCTGCTGCATAATCGGAAAGAGAAAATATCCCGAGAGCAGCGGTTTTGTGGTTCAGAATGCCTTGTTGGTGTCAGATCAGAGTAAGCAGACTGATTTAAGATGATCGAAAGGATACTACAGCTAAAACAACCACTTGTTACAAAGTGCTTTCAATGCAGTCTCTGAACGTACAGCGTGTCGAGGCAGAAGCTGACGGACCTCACCGGGTGAAACTCTTCAGGAAACTGAAGCTGTAGTTCGCACAAACTAGCTGAACAATATCAGATTGGAAAAAACATCGACTTTGCAACTGCATCATTCCAGTTTAAGAGTGAAAGTTTGGCCAGTGGTAGCTAATGATGAAGTGGCTGATGAGTGTATTGGAAAGGTTTTTGCACTAAAGCTTCTTGGTTTTATGTCCTGAATTGTTTCATTTTATGGATCTCATAAACCTCAAGCTTAGGACAAGATGAATTGCTGCTAATGATGTGATGTAAATTATTAATAATTTGCATGACTTCTCTTGGAATAGTGAAAAGGGTTGCTTTTGAAATATTTGATAAAATCACTGTGCAGCTGATATTAAAAAATGCAACTTGTGACAAAATCTATGTAAATGAATGACAGAAGATGATTCTCATCTTTTGATGACACTTTGCTCTGCTACGTTTTGTGTTTTATTTGATTTATGAGAGGATATTTTTATCATAAAACTTCCATTTGCATTTGTATGTTATCATCTCCTCAAAGTGAACTTTACAATATCAGACTGAAGTTATCTAGATATTTTATATCCTGCCAAGGATAACTTTTATACTCGTTTTTTGTGCAGCTGTAAGATCACCATATGACATCTAGCTCTTCAGCTCTTTTCAGTTGCACTGGAATAATGTCATTAAACCCATTTTGATTCAAATCTCTTTTAAAATTTGAGAGCAGTGGCAAACTGTACACTACTGTATGAAGCAGAAAACAAGGTAAAATGTTGACATATCGCCTGTGCTGCGCCGCCTCTGCTTTTGTTTAAAACCCTCTTTTTTTTTTTTTTTTTTTTTTTTTTTTTTCCCTCCCGATGTGACCGTCTATGAATTGCTGCCGGTAATTTGGTAGCAGCGTCGAACCCCCTTGGAAAGTGATTTTTCTTCCTTGGATCATGCGTTTCCTGTCATTGCTGCTTTGCCATCTTCTCTGCTGGTGTCTTCTCCTCCAGGTAATGAGCCGCAGACCGAGAAGCAGGTAGAAAAAGTGAGCACGTTGAGCCTGGTGAGGAGAGATACGGCCCTGCTGCTGCGGGATTTCCAACAGGGAGCCTCTAACTGGATCCAATCTCTGCTGGATCCCAACAGAGCATCAGCCTCCTCCAACACATCTGCCAAGACGACACCAGCAACCCCCGATACACCGACAAGCGGTGTGTCCTCTGTGTGTGTGTGTGTGTGTGTGTGTGCGTGTGCAGTAAGGGTGAAACATTTGAAAGTTAAATGAGGGTTGTGAAAGCATTATAGTAGTTTAGCAGCAGCTTAGTAAAGGATTCCAATTCATTTAATATTTAGTCTGAGTAGTAGCCATTAGGACCTAAACTAGGAACTCGTGAAGAAATCGTTACTCCTGTTCAGTCTGAATAAAACTGGATTCAAATTCCTCACATTTTCCAGGTCTGGATACGTATGCAACAAAGAGAAAATGACTATTATCAGACGTTATTCTTTATTTCATCATAAGGGTTTTTGATATAGACTTAAAGTTTTAGCACAATATTTTTGCAGGGCCATCAATTTTATCATCACCGTAATGATGATAAAAGTGATAAGAACTATTTATTACATTTTTTAGGTAACTGTATGACCATCAGTGTGTGTCACAGCAATTATAGCCTATAAACACAAATGACACTAATTTTGTAATGCGTTTGTTTATTACCCGTTATATAAAGAAGTGTGATTTGTACCTCTAAGAAATTCATCATGATAAATGATCTGCTAAATGCCCGCCTTTATTTCCTTTTGTGTCCTTTAATCTCTTTTTTCCTTTCTTCTTCTCTGCTGCCCTCCCTTGCTTCCTTGTTTTTCATTCTCTTGTCCTTGTCCCTATCCTTCATTTTACTTTTATCCTTGCACCCTTTCCCTTTCCGTTTGGTCCTTCCTGCCTTTTCCTTTTCCTTTCCTTTTCTGTTTTTTTTTTTTGAAGCTCCGATATTTAAAGCCTCGCTATTGTAGAAAACTATGCCATAAATTCACAATGAACTTTAGTGTTTTATATTTTGAAACAAATATGGAATGAATTAGAGCTCTTGAAAGTTGAGTGTAGAAATGTCTGAGGATTTTACATGATGAATGTGTGGAAATGCTGCGGCCCTGTGATCGTGGCTGTCTTTAGAGGGAATGTTTTTATTCAGGTTGAGGTTTAATTTGTTTGTTTGCACACAGCGAATGAAAATCAAAGCCTTTTGCTGTTTACATCCCATATTTCCTCCGTCCTTATTCCGTCCCTTAAAGTGGCATTACTATGCCGGAGTTTATTTACATCCCCCATCGAGGAGGTCAATGATGTAGATCCCTGTTCTTCAGCGTCCTACTAACCAGTTATGGCCTCATCCACTCTGTGGAGTAATAATCCTGTAGCGCCATTCATATCAGTATCTTGACAGTAATTTTTAATTATTGCCGCTGTAAATCTGAAGGGGAAATGTAATTTTATTGGTGTCACCTTAGTTAGGTGACAGTCTTACAGCTGGCAAGCCGAATCTAATGGGAGTGTCATAGGTGGAGGCATATTAATAAAAGGCCATCATAGTGCTGAGGTGGTTCATTATTAAAATAGAAGATTGGGTAGGCCTTTGTGAGGAGACCAGGCGTGACGGTACACGGTGGTGTTATGACAGCTCGGGGCGGGGAGATGATATCACCCTGACGGCTCTTTTTGGATTTCCTCCACCCATTTCCTCTCTCCTCTTCCTGATGCGCCTCAAATTTGCATCCTGGGCCTTTAGCTGTTGGCTGTCAAAGAGAGAACGCATGGAAATCAGAAACAGTGGAGTAAATAAGGTATTCTGAGTCGCTTGGCTTAATTTTTCATGTGTCCTTCAAGCGCTGTTTATCCGATGTGAATTTACTGCAGTGCCTTGAAAAATATTATGCGCCTTTTGTTACCTGACAACGACAGAGTTGTGTGGATTTTTTATTTTTTATTTTTTTCTTGAAATTGCTTTGTGACAACACAAAGCGGAGCATAATTGCGGAATGGAACGAAAATGATTGTTCTCCAAATTATTTCAGCGCGAGTTTTTGCTAGGAGAAAGGGGTAAAATTGAAAGTTTAGCAATTAAAAAAAAACTGGGAGACATAAACCACAGAAAACTAGCAGTGATTAAAAGAAAAGGTGGATCTACAGAGTATTTAAAAATGAATTTAAAAGCCATAAATCATTTTCCGTCCACTTCAGTCACGTACCACTTTATGTTGGTCTAACACACACACAAATACAGTTCAAATAAATTAAACTGAAGTTTGTGGTCGTAACGTGACAAAATGTGAAAAAAAGTTTAATAATCAACACTTTTTCGACGGGCTCAAAATGTTCATTGGTAAAGTTTTAACACGAGCCAAACAAAGTCTCCTTGTGAAGTAACTTCCATCCTCCATCTCTGCTTTCGTTTCCCAGATACAGTGAGAAAAAGCGTCTCGGCAGCTTCCATCTCCTCTCCTCACGCCGACCCGCCTGTGCCCAACGAGCCGTCGCCGCTGCCCGGCAGAAAATTATCTGTGAAGAGCAAGACGTGCCAGGACTTGGAGTCCCACAGCAGTCCCGTCCCCCAGAGTTCCCCGCTGATGTCTGAGCACGCTGTATGTCACACTGAAACCTGCTTACGTTGAGATTAGCTCGCTCTCTGGACGATTTTTAATGCCATTAAACAATAGGATGTTGCTCAACACAACACTGCAGTGTTGGTGGGGGTTGAAGTGGGAATTAGGCCTGCCGCACAGCTGATAACTTGTGACGGTTGCAGTCGCCTCACAAGGGAAGAAAAGTCCTTCTGCTCTTGATTGTAATCGGAATTGGACATTCATTTTCTCTTTTTGAAAAGTTAAGCATGTTTGGAATTGAGAGATGCATTGCTGGTCATGGTACGAATATCATTAATTTTGTTTCATTTAATTATTAATTTGAACTGTTTTTTATTTCCTCCTGTGGGCAGTGACCATACAAGAAACATTTTCTTTAATTTTTGATGATGAATAAGAACTTTTGTTTTAACTCGCATCATCGGTTTTCAAAAATATCCTGGCAAGCTTAAATATATATTTGGAAAAATGCACTTTATTAAGTTGCAGAAAAACGTCATCAAGGTAATGGAACTGGCTAAAAATGATAATACTTAGTAATAGTTCAAAGAGTTGATTTATTAGGGTCAATATTTTGAACTAAGTGTTTATGGGGACATATAGTTACATTACAGTCTACTTTAATTTATTACCCTGAGTTTAATAAAAACTTAAATTAAAACTTATGCACCTATTCTTGTTTTAAAAACTAAATTCCCAGTGGGAAAAGAATCATCAAACTTGAAGTCCATTATAGCCCAAGATTAAAATGAAAGTTAGCACTTTTTTAAAAGAGTATGTAAACTTCTGAACATGTAGAAAACTTTCCATGCCTCTTTTTCGAGAGGCTACTCGGCTAATGCCATTTTCTCTCACAACAGTTTACTATAAAATTCCTTCAAAGAAATTCAAATAGTTTGAAAATCACTGTTTCATTCTTTTTTTCTCTCTCTCTTCTAGAGAGATGAGATTAGTTACAGTTCTGGCAACAAAAAAAAGAGCCTATATTAATGTGAGACATTAAATAATCTTTCTCTCCATGAAATCTGATTTTTTTCCAGCCTGGACTCAGGCACTTTGCCAATGCTTTTCTATTTTCACAAGGACAAAGTGCTGTCTGCTTGCAAAAAAAAAAAAAAAGACAAAAAAATGCAAACCCTCTTCAGTTTTTCTATGACCTCTGAGCTGTCTGACCAAAACGGGATAAATATATATTCTGTTCTCCTCTGTAGGTAGAAGACGTGAGTTTCTTTCTCTGCAGGGACAGTGACCCCTCCATGTCCGACGACCTGTCCTCTGTGGCCATCCCGCCCCCGGCCGTAGAGGAGGGATCGGAGCTGCCGCACCCCAGGGAGTTCCCTCTGGGCTTTGAGCCGCTGCGCTCGGAGCAGCTCGCTGAAATGAGGATGCAGAGCTCTCCGGTCGTCAAGGATCCTTTTTGCTCGCCTCTTCTGGCTCCTGACAGCATGCTGAAGGGGCTGCCGCCTGTACACATAGTGGTAAAAATGCATATTTTACCGTCTAGTAGTTGTTTTTGTGCTAAAATGAGGGTTTTAGAAGTGATCAGAGTTTGAGAGGAAACAAAACCCTCTAAAAGAGTCTCGAGAGATGTTCAGTTTAGCTGAGGTTACAGCCTGCTCTTTCTTTTTGATGAGGATGTTGTATGACGAAGAGGAAACTAGCCTTGATTTTTAAGTGCCTTAAGTGAGTCAGCGAGACTTGGAAAAAATAAAAACCTGAACAAAAGAGACTGGGCTGCTTGAGCTCCCTCTCTTCATCCTGTAATTAAGATTCGTGACATGTCTGAAGGGAGTTTAAATTTGTTTTTCACCGTTTCTTCCCCCCCCACCTCCCACCGCCTCCTCTCAGGCTTGTGCGTTGGACCCCATGCTGGACGACTCTGTGATGTTTGCCAAGCGTCTGAGGAGCGTCGAGCAGCCCGTCACACTGTGCGTGGTGGACGACCTCCCCCACGGCTTCCTCAGCCTCTCGCAGCTCTCCAGGGAGACGAGGGAGGCCGCCAACGTCTGCGTGGAGCGAATCCGCTCCGTCTTCAACCAGGAGGACACGCCCCCGGAGCCACGCAAGCACCGCAAGCTGGAGCGGACCGACAGGGGGAACCTGAGACCTTCTGGAGAAAACGGTGCTCTCCTTCCCGACCCCATTGACGACCCAGAGGCAGCCGTCGGGAGAGGTTCTAAAATCTCTGATGGGGAGGGCTTGGTTGCTGTCGCAGCCCAAAATAACACTGACGCCGGTGGCATCGGTGCTTAAATGAGGTTTGGGGTTGGGGTGGCGGGGGGGAGGAGAGGCTGCGGTTCACCCACAGGAGTGAAGAGAGAGAGAGGGGAGTAAATGAAAGTCAGACTGATGTAGGCAGCGCAACTCCTAAATGAGAAACGAAGGCAGCATCTTAGGAAAACAGAAAGAGGAGTGGGAGGGGGCAGTCTGGGGGGGGGGAAAAGCTCAGTGAACAATAAATAAGAGGAGGTGGAGCGCTGAAATGTATCTCCTTCTGCTTCTCGATTCTTACCATTCGTCCGCGCGCCATTATGCACCAACGCAAATCTGGCAGACAAAACGAACCCACCCACAAAAAGGCAGTCATGTTTCAGAATGAGATAATTTAAAAGCTTCTCAGATCAAAGACCAATACACACGCGCACACACACACACACAGAGCAGCACACATACTTAAAGGAGTCGCTGTTAGGCAGGCGAAGCTCAGACATAAAGCACAAGCAACGCTGCTACGACGACGCCTGAATGGGTGATTCATCTGGGCCGCGGCAGGCCCTAATCAGATAGCCGTGGGCACACTGTACGCTTCATCCGCATCAATGTGGCCACTTGTCCTTTAGGAATCCACTCTAAATCACCCTTAATAACTCCACGTTGTCTTCCCCATTATGCCTGTTTGGGAGTCAATATAGCTCACTTTGTGGGTTGTAACTGTGTTGACTCTCTCCAAATAGAATAACGAAGCTAAACACAACAAACCAAAAGACTCCAAGCTAAAGGAATTGATTTACTTGATTTCTTGAGAATTACGCTTTTTTTTTTTAAATCATATTTTGAACTTTATGCAGGAGTGTTTTCTATTATTTATGTCAGGTTTTGACCCCTGAGTTCCGACTTGTTTAAACTTTAAACTTATATTTTAATATAAGCCTTTGCTGTTTTTTTTTTTGTTTTGTTTTTTTATTTTGGGGTTTTTTTATAGTGAATGTTTCAAAAATGAGTGGCAAGTTAAAGCATTAATACTCCCTGAACTTTCATATTTTTGCCATGCGTTGACCGTAATGTAACCCGTTGGGATTTGAAGTGATGGACGAAAGGCGGCTTAAAATCATGAAGTTTAAAGAAGATGATTCATGGTTTCCAAAAGACTCCAGACTCTTGGAGCATATTTCGACCAGCTTTGCTCGAAGTGGAGTTCACAGAACAAATGCGAACAACACTTTACAAATGTAAATAATAAATTAGATTCAAGGTTGTTACTGTCTTATACATGGAAATATTTGAATATAAACCATTCAGTTGTACTTTTAGCTTTATGATGAGGTTTATTGTCCTGCTGGAAGGGCTATCGTTAGCCTTTTGCTTCCTCTAGCAGGTTTTCTTACAGTTGTCCTGTGTTTAGCTTGCGTCCTGCTGCTCTTCCATAGAGACCAGGTATTTTGGATCACACGCCTGGTAGTTGTCCTGTTGATGCATCGTTCCATCCGAGTTGTAGCTCCTCCATTGTTCCCATCTGCCTCTTGGTTGCTCCTCTGATTAATAATATTTTAGTTTAGATGAACATCCATGACTGTAATTATGTCGTTCCAATTCCATTTTTTTTTTTTTTTTGGATGACGGGTTGAGCAGACGTCTGTGACGTTAAGAGTTTTACTTGTAACAATTTTGAAAGCCATGTATCATTTTCTTCCCACTTCACTATATGCTAGTCACCAAATTATGTGTGGTTGTTGGGTGACAACAAAGCGAAATGGTTCCAGAGATGTTAATACGACAGCGAGGCACTGAACAGATTTGTTGCTTTAGACTAAACTGCTGACTTCTCTGGTCTTTTCACTTAGGCTTATGCAGAACAAAGCAGAGTTATCAGAAAGAGAGGGTGATAAATATTACAATACGGACACAGTGTTCCATCTCACTGCCGCCTTTGGCATTTGTAGTGCATTAGTAATGCAGAGACTCAAACAAAGATGCATTCAAGTGAAAACAAACAAGTTCAAGGAAATTGTTGCCCTATCTCTCTGCAAGTCATGGTTCTTGAATTCCTTCAGCCGGGTGAAGTGTTTTTAATAATTTTAATATTTCAGGATTGGAAGCAGTTGCTTGGCTTCCCAGCCCTGCTAAGAAATGGAGTACAAAAGAGTGGAACAGTTAAAGAAAAGTCCAAGTCTCAGCTGTCCGTACACGTTTTAAACTCGATGGAACAGTTTTTCTTGCGAGTTGTCAGATTTTTCTCTGCTGGTTTCAGTGTCCAACCAAAGCGTTCTCAAGCCTCGGGATTTATGACCTGACAGCTTGTTTGTTTGTTTTTCGTAACAAGTCGGAGGCTTTTAGGCAAATCTCGAGAACCCCTGCTGTGAAAAACAATTGCTAGAAGACACACAAAAAAAAAAAAAACCCACTGACACATTTTTGCACACTGGTTCAGATATTTTCACTCCCTTACAGCTACAATTGCGGTTGTTGCTGTTTTTGATTACTTGAGGACACTTTTCTGCATACACAGCCATCCAAGTACTTTTAAAATGTACCGGTGGATAAAGGATGGCGATGTTACTTCCCTTAGGGTTCCCTTCTGTTGATAGCTTGCATACTGAAAAGTATGAAATATATGTGTTGATTTAAAAAGAAAATGCACATGTGGTTGCCAACATTGGCTGTCTGTGTCTGTCACTGCTCTGGTAGCAGACCAAAGGTTGCCAGGTCTGCAGAGAAGGATGCTGTTTGATGAATAGGATTTAGCTGATGCTCTGACTCTGAAATCTTCCCCCCCCCGTAGAAGTGCTGGATTTTCGGCTGCAGTCATGCTACAGGATTAGACCATACTCTGCTCTGTCAGCTTCAAGTACTTACTGCAATATTTTTAGTCAGATTGACAGAAAGAATAATACACTTAGCCTCTCAGGTTTGGGGCTGAAGTTTGAACTTGTTTTTGGTAGTTGCTATTAATCTGCAGTTTCCCTGCAGAGTTGGTTTATTCTGAGTTTGAGCTTTTACATGTTTGTTCTTTTTGCTTGCTGCTTATCGACAATTCAGGTGTGTGGAAATGACTACCTTTGTGTCATGTTTTATCCATAGTTGGCACTTTAAATTCAGTGGACTATTCATAGTCTTTGCGTACAGCCAATCCTCATTGGGACTTATTGTTCTGTCTGTAATTTGAAGTGCTTAGACTTCTTTACCAATACTAAGAGCGACACTCCAAATGGACAAGAAGAACTGTGTTGGTTGAAATGTGTCAAACTCTTTCACCTTCAGTGTATTGACCCTCATAGGCCTCATAATACTTATCTATTGTGCTTCATGAGAGCAGGTGATGGACCAGAATACTTCTGAGGTGAATCATATCTGTGTTTAGTGCTGCGTTTAGGGTTCAAGCACTGGCAAAGCTATAGATTTATAATTGGAGTGCCTGTAGCTTTAAACTGTTATCTCAGTGCAATGCTTAGTATTTCTGACTCGTATTCGGTTTCTGTCAGCTCTTCCCTGCAAGTTAAAAACGTTGTTGCAGTTCAATGTAAACATATTTGTATGTTCAAATGGTTGTTTGGCTTAAAATTTTGTTAGACCAATCCTGATTTTTGGTGAAGTGCAATGCAAAGTGCAATATTCTTACTTCAGTTAGTGTTTGGTAAGGTTGCATAGGTGGTTACTTTCCAGGATTTTTCTTTCCAAGGTCTTTGCTCTTGAAGTCAGAAGTGAGGTGATGCCGATTATTATAGTGCAATACGCTTCAATCACCTCCAACTTGGGCTTCACATGTAAAATGTAAACTTGCATCCATGAAAACACTAACGGTTCACCTGATGGCTGCTTTTATAAACACAACAGTTCATTATATTTACCTCAATCGCTTCATAGGAATGTTTCATGATGGCTGGAAAGAGTAGCTTGGAGTACAGAACCAAAGAGGGCAGCCAGTTCAGGAATTGATGTTCTCTCCTTCCTGTTTAATGTTTTTAGCTGTTAGCATTGCATCGCAGGTGCTGGTGTGTGGAATAACCTGTCTGCACTCCATATGCAAATTGTGCTGCATCATTTCAGCTGTAGGAAATGTTCATTCTTTTAAAAAAGAGGGGAACAAAATAAGTTAATACATGAGCAATAGACTGGAAAAAGTATAACTATCTTTTCTTTAAACATTACTTTGTTGGAAACACCACAAGTGCAAACCTGTGAATAACGCAAAAAAAAAAAATAAAATAAAAATGTAAACTAAAGATGATTCATGTAGATATTTTTACTTGTATGTATGTTAATCAGATTGATTATTTTTTGACTGCATTTACTTTGCAGGTTCCATAACAGATTGATGTATGTGACGAACCATGTGGCGAATTTCTTCTTTTGCTGATTTTTATTAAAATAATGAAATAAATATATTCTCCCATAAGAATGCCTCAACCGTGTCCACAGTTATTGATGAACACTGTCCCTGCACATATGAAGACAGATTTTTTTTGCCTGGACAGTTGTGAGTTTCTTTGGGAAAACATTGCAGATTTTTTTGTGTCACATATTTTGTTGGTTTCATTCACCGGCCCACAGAACCACAGAACTATGAATTGAAAATAAAATGGTTGTCTGCATGAAAGATCTGTCATGTGCAAAAGACCCCCGTTTCTTCAATCATAGCTGCAGTTCTTTTGGGGTAAGTGTCCAACTTTGAATAAATAAAGACTGCAATTTATGGTCCATTCTTACTTGCAAATAGCTCTCATTCAGTCAAACTAAATGGAAAGTGTCTGGGGGGACATATGGTAAAAGGTGAATGTCTGCCCCAGTCTTGGATCCTGCAGTCTCTAACAGGGTTTCTGGATTATTCATCATCCAATCAACTGGCCGGCTTCACTATTCCTACTCGTGGACAAAAATTGAAAATTATGTAACATTTTTCATCCACTTCACAATTCTGAACTACTTTCAGTTGGTCTCGCATAAAATTCAATGCGTGACAGCTCAGCGGGACTGAATGCTTCTAAGTCAGTTTTGCCAAAAATGTATAAGAACTGTAAAATATATAGATTATTTCCCCCCCTTCAAATAGTACTTGAAATATAGAACAGGCATTAATGTAATTTTGCGAACAACTGGCATTTGCACTTACTGACGGACCTTTTTTCCAGTGCCACCAACATAGTTTTATTTTATAGTTGAATATGAATCATGTTTTACTTCAAACACAGTGTAGGAAAAGAAGATTTTCCTCCTCTGCGTCCTGAGCAGTGATCTAATCACTTCTGCAGCGGGAGGCCAGGCATCATCTGCCCAAGAACTACTTCATTAGTAGCGTGTGACCTGAGATGAAAACATGATTGCAATCAAGGATGGCATTTTCACTGCGTGGACGTGTCGCATGGCCGAAGCACGAGCGGAACCGCGCGCGCACGCGTTCGGTACCCTAACTCCCTCCACCGCCACAAACACACACACACACACACAGAGGCACATAACCATCCATCCATCTGCAACAGCTGGAGGGAGGCGGGGGAGAGGGGGTGACCTGCGAGGACGCGCCTCTCTCCTCTCCCTCTCTTTCTGCGCTGCTTGCTCCGTGCGCGCTCCCGAGACGGAGGCAGGCTTTCGGGGAGCTGTGAGAGCAGACGAGCGGCTGCGGGGGAGAGAGAAAGATGGAGGTGAGGGTCGGGGAGAGACTCCTGTGGCTGGCCGTGCTGTCCACTGTCCTCTGCGTGGATTCGGTCTTCGGAAAATACGTCAAAGGCATCGTCAACACCAAAGAGGTGAGGGGAGAATTTGTTTCTCCGTGCGCTGCTGACACGGACTGATTAGACTTGATTGCAGGTGTCACTGAGCTGGACTGTGCTACATTTTACGCCCAAGTTCCCTCTTCTCTCTCAGTAGCTGTCGCTGGAAGCACACTCGGCTCCTCTGTCGAGCCTCTTGCGCGCTGTCTGCAGATGTGGCGTATATGTTAGCCTTATTGTGACAGTACGGGGTCCCAGTAAGCGACGTCCCCCAGCGGCTCCACGTTAGGAAACCCTCTCCTGGTCTTTAAATTGATTAGATGACCCGTCACAGGTGTGCGTCATATCTGTGCTTGCTTACGCGCAGCTTTTGGTTTGTGGTGAACCTCAGAAACTAAAGCCTGGTCCAGGGTCTGAGGTCTGTTGTCGCACAGATCAGCATCACATAGAACTGTGGCTGAGCAGCTATTACTTTGTAATTCCTGTCCTTATTATCCTTCACTCTACCGCTTTGTTGGGCTCAAGTTGTTCATAATTAACCGTCACTCCTCATGCCACAGTAATGTGGTTCATAGAACTTGTAGTTTTAATTTATGAGAAAAAAATGCTCGTTCAGTCAGTCAAATCAACAGCATGTGTAAGTCTAAAGTGAAACACAAACACTATACTCTGCTGGAAGTCTTGCTCTCTCTCGCTGTTTGGCAGCATGTTTCATTATGTTGCAGAAAATTTTGTAGTCTTCCTTCAGTAATGATTCAGTATAATTCAGAAAGTTCTATAGGTATGATATTTTAATTATATCTACCGCCACAGTTTACTTAATAGCTATTATAAATGTGATGTTTACAAACACATTTTTAGTGGAATCATAAATTTAACTGTCGGAGCTACAAGCCGACTTTTATATTGTCCGAGGACCGGGCTGGAGTGTGTGTGTTTTCCTCAAGTGATGGCTCCTGCAGGAAGCTCTTGGGAAATGCAGAAAGAAACTCTATGCATGGAGTTTTCTTGTTTTTTTTTTTTGTTTTTTGTTTTTAAACCAAGCAAGGTTGGATTTTCTTCTGTCTGTCTTCTGTGTACCTTTGTCTCTTGTTCATTGCTTGATTCTGAAGCACCACCACCCACTGCAACCCTGGAGGATTAATCCTGTATTGAAAAACGGACAGATGGTGATTAGTGGACTAATTGTTTCAGATACAGTATTATTTTAAATGATGTTTTTCCACTGTGTGGCACAGACAATGTGATACTGAATTGACTGTTGGCTGGCATTTGTGTTGCGAGTATGGTTGCATTAATCAGGATTTTTGTGCAGAATTCTGAGCAAGTGATAAGGATAATTTCACAAATTATCCTCGAAAATTAATACATGAAATGTAACTCAGTTTAAATGTCTATGTCAAAAAGACAAAACAATAAGGAAGTTGACATTTCAGACTCTCTTTTTCATCTTCTATTGTAATTTGGCAAAGTTAACTTTAATAATGCATAATTACATGTAAATATTCCCTTGAAATGATTGATTCCTTCCTTCACTCTCAGATTTCCATATCTGCTTTCTTACCAGGAGAAAAAAAGTACAACTTTGTGGTATTCCTCTGAACCTTCCTGGCGTCTTTTCCACTAAAAGTCTTGCTTTCTCTCACTTCCTTGCACCATGAATGAACCATTTAAATAGCTTACTACATCCTTTTTTTTCTAACTTTTAGTCCTCTACCTCGAGTCACAAATTGAACAAGAAAGAGTGCTGTTGCTACTTTGACGTGGTTTTAGTTGTTCACTGATTAGGAGAAGATTAGATTTTGTGGTTTCTGGCCTGGCAGCTACCTGTCAGAGTCTCTCAAGCTAAATAATAGCTAATTTCTCCGTACATCTTTACATTAGAGTCATCCCCAAAGCACCAGTTTTGTCTGTCCTGCTGACCTACTAAGTTGCACCAACATGCTCTGATTATTTTGTCACTGACATCAGATTGCCTGACCTCTTTACTTTAATAAACCTGAAAATCAGACCAGCTGTGAGATTGATCCGACCAGTTTGAATCCCCTGGATGGTGACAGACATCTGAACAGATAAACAAAGAAAGAGCCGTTTATCCAAACACCACAGCTGTTGACATGCCCTTGAACACCGACTGAATCTGCACCTGCTCCAGTGGTGCAGCACGGTGGTCATGCGGCAGAAGGTAGCACTGGGCAACTTCCAAGACTGCGCGCGCGCGCGTGTGTGTGTGTGTGTGTGTTTGAGTGAGGGCAAGTGTTTTGTTCCTCAATAAAAGGACAGCCAAAACTCTGCAGTAAAAATGTTATGTTGGTAAAACGGTCTGGATGTGCCTGACTACAAATGGACAGTATTTATGACAAAATCCCACAGATCTTAGCTTTTCGTAAAAAAAGACACATTAACTTTAATTAACTGGATTTGTGCATATCGTACATATTTATGCTTTTATTTACTGAAATCTGTCCGTTTTAAGCCGTGCAGAGAAGCTTCATTTGGCAGAATGTGCTTTGCTGCCTCTGATTTCTCCATTGTCGTACATCACAGAGACTCCTGCTGATTAGAGAATTTTGAGCAGGAAGCATTAATTATGATTTATTTATATACTGTTGTTGCAGTATTCAGGAGGATTCAGGAGGTTATCTACAGAATAAAAATATTTGACTCAGAGCTCATTGCTTCTGTTAGCACCCTGAGTAAAACTGCGTGAACAGCCTTGAAATATTTTCCTTGTTTGTTGCAGTAGCATAATCTCTCAGAAAAATATTGCTGTGGTTTGGAGATTTTTCTTTAATTTGCCCTTCCCACTCTGTGTGTTGGTAAGATAAACTTATCTTCTGTCCACCGACTTTTATTTATTTATTTATTTATTATCACAGTTCCAGTAGTTTTTAATTATTGGCCTGATTGTATTAAAATTGATTTCTAGATTGAAATCCAGTGGGAAACATGACACTGTGATATGATTGTTAAATTTTAGGATTAAATACCATTTTCTATTTATTCCATAATTACAATGTGCTGTTTATCGAGATGTATGTACTAAAAACTGTGATGGTCCATCCAAGCAGACCTACATATTGTTGGCAACCAGAATTTTGACGCATCGACTCCTAAAATGTAACAGTTTACCAAAGAATGCATCCAAGCAGTCATTTGGAACTGGACTGGATTCGATGTGTTGTCCAGCTCTACTCTGACACGTCAGCATAGCAACAAATGCACCCTCTCAATGTTGCAGTGTATCATTACCATTCCACACCTGTGAGGCTTCCCCTTCCATTTATTTTATAAGAAAAACTCCAGAAAAAAAGACCAAGTAGCATGTCTTTGCTGAATTGGAGGTAAATGGTCTGCACTTAGCCAACCCCTTTTAACCTTCGTTAGGTTCCGCAACACACTGCAGAAAGGGTTTTCTGTCACTCATTCACACAATCGCAGAGAAGAGTGGAGCTGCCTTACAAGGCACTTCCTTTGTGTTTGGGTTTCAGAGTTTTTGTAGCTGAAAGATGCAGGCATGTTGAAATGCCAAGCATCTGATTAGATGACAGTGCTCTTTGCTACACGGGTCCCGCTGCCTGTAAAATTTGTGACAAGGTATATCTGGTGGGAAACAAGATAAACCAAGGTAGATACCTTGAATCAATATTTAAATTGGTTTTTGTTCTCCACAGTCGCTGGCTTTCAGCTTTGCTATTTTCTGGTAATATAGAAACAGTTTTTAATAGATTCTGTTTTTTATAGACTCAATAACAGAATTTCTCATGTCTGTGCAATGGCTGGCATTCATAAAGGGAGACGGACGAATGGACAGAGAGAGAGAGAGAGAGAGAGGGAGAGAGAGTTTACCAACTCATGATTCCTTTATAACAACATGTCAGCAGCTTTTAAAGAGAACTTAATTTCTCCTCTGAGAACGGTGGAAGTCTGTCGAGGCACATACAGTCAACAATTTCACCTCAATCGCTTTTTGACTTGAAATCATTCAAGCCACTTCACAAATTGTTCAACCTCGAATATTATGTGGCTCATGAATAAACCAGAAATCCATGGCTGGTGACTAGAATGGACCAATTTTCTGCCTGAATGTCAATTGGACACTGAAAAAAATTGAATCTTTTTCAAATGAGTCAATATACCATGCATAAGCGCTACCACTTAGCACTACACCACTCTTCAATGTAGAAGCTGGTGCTGAGTGTGAATGACACAAAATGTGATTTTTTTTTTTTTCTGAATTAGTAAGGTGTTAAATATTTTGTTAGAGAAATGTCAGACGGTATTTAAAATGGAAGTGTATTTTCTATGACATGTTATGCGGTAAGATGGAAAGAGCAGATAATAATTTGAGTTCAGCAAAGTTGCTGTCATTTTCTTTGCACTCTCCAACTCTCAGTGAACAGTCTATTTATGCACTGAGGCAGTAGTCTCAATGCAAAATATATATATTTTTTCATTGTAATTAAAATAATAGTAAAAATCTTTCTTAAAGATTAAAGTTGTGCTAATGCTAGATATACACTATAATACTCTTGACATACAGATGCTTTGTATTTATTCTTCACTCATAACTTTGCAGAAATCAGCATTTATTTATAAAATTTGATTTTAGGAACACGTCACATCACAAGTGCAGAAGCTGTTCATTTATATGCAACTCCTGAACTATGTTGAAAAATTAGCTTTTGCTTAGGATTGAAGCAAAAAAAACAAAAACAAAGTTATAGCGACTGCTTCTCCCACTTCTCTCCCTCTTGGCCCTGTTTGCTGCAGGGTAAGAGAGCTGTCTCCCTTTTCTAAAGGTCGGGTATTATCAAGGTTTCCAGTTGGTAGTTCTGTTAAGAGCTGAGCTTAGATCCTTGAAAAAGTTTGGAAGTGACAGAAGAAGACTCAAGAGGATTTGTCTTTTAAGAAACAAATGTTCGTCACTGTCCTCTGAAGTCTTGAATGCACAGCAATGTGAATCCATGTAGTTTAACGCCTCATCAACCTTAGTGCTGCATTCCTGCTTCAAGGTCTTCCTCTAAATTCTCTTCTCTCAAATGTATTTAAAGTTTAAGTTCTGCTTGAGTCTTTCTACCCTGCAACTTTATCCGTGTCTGCACAAGTGAAGGCAAAGTTTGTGCTGCACTGTAAACTGACCAAGGAAAATGATCACACTGGGAGTGATGAACTGCTAAGAATTGCTACCTGGCTGCAGAAATTACAGTAAGGCACAAACACAGCTATCCAAAGCTGCTGGTGCAGAAGACTGGTCAACCGCTTTCTGTGGGCAGGTTGATGTTCACAATTAGCCTAAGTGTCTCTCAGTGTGTGGACGTGCTGATAAAACATCCCTTTGAGAGGGTTGTGGTTCACCAGACGTAAGGGCAGAGGAAGGACGCTGGGTTGAAACCAGCTGGGAAAATTAGGGAAGTGAATTAACTTTGTCCTCCTCCAACATTTAGCAGAAGCAAAGGACCGTTGAGCAAGCCAGTAAATCTACACTCTGTTAGGCGCCGTGTCATTGAAGTGTATACTTTAAGTGAACAGCGGCAAACCTTAACTTAAGTAAAGATTTTCTGTGACTTTTGGTTGACCTGGGCTGTCAATAGACTATGGTGTTGCGGTGTAAGATATTAAATTATTTCAGGAATACGGTTTTATTTTTCTTACGTAGATTGCATGCAAATAATAATTAATAAAGTTCTAATCAGTCAGAATTTCTTTTTTCCAACATCAGTCCAAATACTATGTAAACATACTGAGCATAAATTAGGTGTGCATAGTATAATATAACTTAATCATGAGTTATTACTTTAACATATTCTTCATTAAAAATTTAATTTAAAATAATTAATTCATGTTTTAATCTTAGTTACTGCAATTCATTCAGATTTATTTTTGCCAATTCTATTTATGACACTCATTTACAGCTAATGTCTATTATCTCAAGGCACTCTACCAAACAAGGAAAACGTGAAAAACAAAGCAATAGCCTATTTTAAAGGGATAAAAATGACTGTTAATTATGCTGTTAATGAAAGAGACAGATAAATACAGAAGGACGTGGCCAGGAGTATTTTCAGTACTCCTAAGCATCCACCAAAACATATACCTAATTAATAACAATGGCTTTATCAGTTATTTATCAAAATTCAAAGACAATTTGAAACTTAAAAGTACTGGTCCAGGCTTTCTTTCTCCGAGAACAAAAGAGTTCACATAGTTAAAGGTATTAATATCTCCAAAATGAGTCGACAGAATCACTGGGTCAGTGGAAACAGAAAGAAAATAGTTTAATGGGAACAATTTCTCTGGCAAGGTCTTAATTCAATCTGAAGTACTTTCTTCTTTTAGGACAACATATAGCCAGTGGATCCATCCATGAGAATGAACACTGCAGCATAATTGCACAGGGCCAGGAATACTTTCTATGGAAAGAAAAACAAAGATAAAGTAATTTAATCCAACAATTTCAAACAATGCATATGTGGAGTATAGTACAAATAAAAGTGATTATGGAGCTATCTCATAAGATGACTTGCAGTTATTTTTTTAATTTTAAAAATGTACTAATTAAAAGTAAGTGGCCCCTGGACCGGACATTTCTGTTTCAGTCTTGAACTTCTGGACTCCTGCTGAATTTTACCGGAGTGAAGAAATTGGCTGCAGGCACATTGAAACATTTTTTTTTGTCTGCCCAGTTAATGACCATCTTTGGATTGGGCCAGAAGTGGCTGGAAACTCCTTTGGAAATAAATGAAAATGAGCGAGTGCCCTTGAAAGTTCTCTTTCTAATTTAAAAGTTTGTCACCCAGATTCATCAGCGTTGCTCTGCTCAGTGGGCCTTTCGACTTCCTGAAGTCGACACCTCCCAACCTGTGAGGAGAAAGGAAAAGGGGAGTGAAGGTTAATGAAGTAACAGTTATTCAATGTCGAATTTTGTCAGGATTAAAGGTGATAATAGAATGACGTAGAACAGAAGAAAGGCTTTAGTTTTAGCTTGATTTAAATAATTTCACTTTTCAGTTCTGAACTCTTCCCAAAGTGAACTTTCGAAGACACAACAAAGTCTTTTAGTTTGACTTTGAAGTACTTTTCATGAACCTCTTGCATGCATGACTCAATCAGTTTTCCTTCATCTCTTTTTAATGAGGACATTGTGATTAGATACAGGTGATGCTGGATGTGTTCACGCATGTGAGGTGTTTCCATATGCTTGCTATTATGTGTGTGTGTGTGTGTGTATGTGCGTTCATGTGTCCCCTAAAAGTCTGTCGACACACCACCACCCCCAACAACTGAAAGAAAAGGCATCAAACTTCTGCGTTTTTGTGTGTGTGTGTGTGTGTGTGTGTGTGTGTGTTTATACTGTGCCACGTTGTGTAGCCCTGACTAATGAATCATTGAGAGGCCCAGCGGTCCAGGGGTGACTTGACTAGCTGACTGGTAATTAATTGTTAATGAGGCTTAGCAAGCAAACATGGATCTTGGGAGAAAGAGGAGGAAAAAAAGACAGAAATCTATGGAGATGAGAGGATGGAAACTGTGAGGACTCAACCAAGAATTAAAGGGAAACAGAAGCTGGGAGATGCTGAATTGACCAGATACTGCATCAAGGCATAGGACTTGATTAATGAGGTGTACATACACACACACACACACACACACTCGCACAATTTGTGAGGTGGCTGAGTGACTCTGCATCACAATGCAGTGGCCTTGGGGGAAATAGGAGGACTAAAAAGGGATTAAAGTAGACACCTCATTCCCTGTTGCTGCTCTCCTGTGACACTGAACTATGCTAGGCTAACTATTGCTGCTTATTTTAGCTGTTGGCGATTGTGGAATTACAGAACCGCTGTGATAACTGCTCTGAAAGCTAGTAAATAAAACAGAAGCTTGACATGACTTCCTCAGATTCAACCGTCTGCTTTTATAACAAATAAGCCAAATATGTGAAGCTTTGATTATCCAGGGCTGCAACTTATAATTATTTTGTCTATCTATTAACTAAATTCATTGTGCTAGTGATTGATTGCTTTGTATGTATAATGTCTGAAAATATATATATATAAAAAATGCCAATCATGATGCTGAGATGTGAGAATGATTGACATTTTTACTTGAAAGGAGATCTAAATAACTGTCAAATATGTCTGCAGAAGCAGTTGCATATAGTAACTTATATTTCTGTTTATTCAATCACAATTAAAGTAGCTACTGATTTAATAAAATTCATACTTTTTGTTATTTGCTTTAAATATCCTTGCATTGAGTAGCTGATATATGACCTCCTTAAGTCTGTCTTTTTCAGGTTAGTGCATTCTTGTTTTTGAACATTATGTCAGCTATTAAAGACATCATAGAGTAGTGTATAGTTTTCATTATTCAGTGTACAATAGCAATAACCTACCAACCTTCCATTATGAAGGATGGGTTTCTGCTGCAGAAGTTCAGAAAATATATTTTGGGGAAGAACTCTGGAGAGTAAAACCCAACTAATTCTTCTAATTCTGTATTTGGGCACATGAGTTTACAAGATGCACAAGAATTGAAGATATAGTTAATATTTGAACACACTGTGGCAGAAGAAGAGCTACTTCTGAGACATTTTGACATTGATACTAAACCATTTGAGCTGCACAAGGTCCAGCCTTATGTTCTTATGCCAGAGGTTAACTCCATGACCCCTGTTTGTCTCCCTGGCAATTATTTTCTGCAGAAGCAGCAGGTGATGCAACAGTTCTGCAGGAAAAATCTTTGGGACTTTAATAGGAGGAACTACCCAGACTATATCTGTCTCAATGAAGATCTTTGGTCATGAATTTAATTGTTCCTTTCTACTGCAGTATTTTTTCACAAAATGCCCCTTCCCTGTGAGTTATTGTGCTCATATATTACTGAAATCCATTCAGTGTTTTGACTGAAACATGTATCTGCATCCAACATGTTTTGATGGAGACATTTGATTTAAGGACATTCAAATAAAGAGGGGAAATTAATAAACTTACAAATAGGTCTACTTAGAAAAATGTTGCTTTATGCGATGCCACCAGAGGTACTTGTGCATGGAACCTTGTTTTTGGGATCTTATCTCGGGTCATATAACAATTTACAACAAAGTAGGAAACCGGATCATGACGTGTTCTGTAGCTCGCTACTCTAAAGATAATTTGGCTGATCTTACAAAAGAGTCTGACTTATAGCTTTGAATCCACTTAAAAAATACTTATGAAAACTGTTGGAGACAAACAGTTGGCAACCTTTACGATAAACTAAGCTCCTATTGATGGTCTTTTAAAAATGTGCCAAATGAACTTTAAACAATTTTTAAAGGTGTAAAAATATGCCATCTGAACACTGGAACTGCTGAGATGTAAGGATCTCCTTAGATCTACCAGAGAAATGCATTTTGACCCACAGTCAGAGGAGCCCCAACGATAACAAACAGGACAAGAATTAGGCTTGAGTAGCAAACATATTTATTTTATAGTAAAACTGTATCTGGTTCATATTTTCGGTTCTGTTTGCAAAAGTGATCAGTGACTTTAAACATGTCAAAAAATCACAACAATAGATTTTTTCTCATCATCCCTTTATAGAATATTTCATTAAGTCACAGATAAAAAAAAAAATCAAATGAAGAAAAAAAACACAATAAACTGAATGAGGTAAACTGTATTTTTGTGAAGCAAGTAATTTCTTTAATAACAAAAGATTTCCATAAAAGCAGAAATATGTACACCCCTAAAAGGACAGCAGCATAGTTCTCACAACGCTTAAATTATTTTATTTATCCTGTTGCATTTCACACACTTCCTGTTTCATTTAGCCCTCTCTGTTGATCAGCAGTGATGCCCTTTTTAGCTCCGTCAGGGCTGAGGACGTACTCATTGCTTAATTACCAGCAGAGCTCATAGATGGAGTCATGCTGGATCACAAGGCATCAAGCCCCAGCAGAGGATGCCACTGATGGCTTTGACCATCTTCTGGTCACAGCCCTAATGGAATATTTCTCCTCCATATTTTCAAGGCTGCATTAGTCATATTAAATATTGAGCACTGACCTTCATCCATGCACAGCAGGATAATTTTCCAAAATTTGAATCCTGCCTGCTCATGTTCTAGACCTATATTCATGTTTATGTTATCCTGTCAAACAGTTTGTAAAACTACGCAGGTAAAACCAGTGTAATCTGTAGCAAATTGCACTATAATCATTCATCAGTAAACCACACCCAGTTAACTGATTTAATTTCTAATCAGCGTTGCCATTGGTTTTGTCTACAACCGTACCATCATTGTCTGTTTCTAGGGATACGCACCCATAACAAAATCATTTCCAGTTTAAGACAGCTGCACACTCTGAACAACATGCAGGATTTGTCCCATACAAATAAATAAACAGTTCAGCATAATCATTATACCTTAGTTATCTAACAAAAATGCAGGGTCTTCATGTTGTTTTACATTTCATGTAAACAGCTCAGCTCAGATGAACTAAAACGGGTCATATGATCTGTTTGAGCCAGAAAATACCTGAACTACATCGAGCAGCTTTTCCAAGGCTTTGATCAGGACAGCAAATATGGATTAATGTCTTAGCCTTTTAAAACATTTTTATAATCAGCTCTGCTTTCTTAATAAATGTGCATAAAATTTCCTCAAGCCTTAGTGTCACCATCAAACTGCATGCTTTCTAAGACCGACAGTGTGAAGCGTAAAAGTGCGCAAATCCTCATATTTGGGAAACTGTTCCTTTTTTGGTTTGTGTTATAATTTTAGCTCATGTTTTCTTTGGTAAAAGTTATACATCCAATCCTCAACAGCAAAGAAACAACTGGAGGGGGCTCTTTCCTTTTGTCAGTTCCCAGTACATAACGCCATGTCCAAAACAGAAAGCTCTTTGAGTTTGTTTTAGAAACACTTAACTGGTGTGCACAGAACCTGACCTCAACCCCATCAAATACCTTCTGGGAGGAAGTGGAAGGCCGAATTGAAAGCATGGCCTTATCGCCTGACATCAGCACCTGACCTCTCTAAAGCCCCTGCAGCGGAAAGGGAGCAAATCCCTGCAGCTAGGTTCCAAAATCCTGTTCAAAGCCTTTCTTGAAGAGTAGTGGCTCCTCTGGCTGCATATTAAAGACTACATCCAGGGACTGAAATTTCTAACAGATTTTTTTTTTCTCAAAGTTTTATGTTACTTTCTCTTTTCGTGAATGCCTCCATCCATTTCATTTTGAAAGCAACAGAAACAATTCTGTCATTCAACAGCAGCTACTGAATTCATATCAAATTTAGTATTTTCAATTAATAAGCGTCCGTTTCAGTTGAGAAAAGGTTAGCCAGACAGTTGTGATTTTAGCCTTGGATTTGCTGTTTTTTAAGCCGTTGCGATTAATTATGAATGAGGATAATAACCAGTTGATTCCTCTGCTTTCAGTTTATAAATGTGTGTATTCACCGCTCAAGTGGCACTGTTTTGCCTTGTTTGTATGTATGAAAAGCACAGAGAATTTGCTCATATTGGAACAAAGTCAAACTAATTTACTGCTTTGAACATCATTGTCAGAAGCATGTGCTACCGCCAGGAATTGAGTTGAAAAACACTTGAGCGCAAATGGAAAAGAGCAGGACGGAATAAAAATTGATGTTTGTTGTAGATGAAGGCATGTCCTTTGAGGTTTCTATGGCAGCTGTAAATGAAGGTATGTTGGAGTTGAAGAGTGAGGCAAAGGGAGCATGAATTAACTGTGTTTGGATGGTGGTGGGCTTGCATGTTTCAGGCCTGTGAAAAACGCCTCTGTTTGGCTGACAGATGTTTGTCGCTAATTCTTTGTGTTTGTTTCCCTAACAAAGGGGTCTTTCATAGCCCCAGCCTGTGGTGTGTTAAATGATACACCCCCGCCCCCTCCTCCATTCCACCACCTCAACCTTGACAACCCCTTTCGGCTCACTGCAGGGATTCATCTCTGGGTCAGTTCTTCCCTCTGCTGTCATGGCTACAGCCTTAAGCGTCGCCTTACAGACGATGCTCCGAGGTCGGCATGAGTCCCCGGCTTTTCCCTTGAATTTATAACCCAGCAGCTCCAGGCGCTGGAGTTGGCTGGCAGTAGCTGAAATATGGCTGCGGTTCTGTTTGTAGTGATATATGGAGGCAGCGGAGCTGGCTATGTTATGTTGCTCTAGTTGCACTTTATTTCTCAGCACAGAAATTACAAGGCTTGTTTATGTAGGGGAGAACGCTGGAAGGAGGTAATTGCAGTCTAATGGTGTAGGAGGTGTTTTGTTGGTCGTTCTGAGATTCAAAGTTCATAGGAGTGGACCAGAAGCTCTCCTTTAATAAGGAAGCGGATCGTTGAGGTAAAAATATGCTACAGTTTCTTCTGTGTGGCTGTGAATAAAAAGGCTTTCTTTAAATTCTTTTTCAATTTCAGAATAAACAAGAAAAGTTTTTTTAATATATCCAACAATCTGCAGGAGACAGATGAGATATGCACAGATAGAATGTAACACTACCCAGTTATACCTCCATCGTCTCGATTGGACTGCAGGGGCAAAGGTCATACACACCTCAACTGGAACTTTCCAAGTCACTCCTGTCTAGAAACTAAAGCTGTTTCTCCATTGTCGATTCTCTCTAGCCAGTTAATGTGGAGTTTGGTTCAACACCAGTTCTGGGCGTCTCCATTTTGGTCTGTTCCTCACTGTTGTGGGTGTGCATATGGGGATGTGGGCGGGATGCGAATGTGCAGCGGTTGTGGACAACTCTCCAATGAAGTTTGCAGTGACACTCAGCAATGGAGAAATTTTTTCCATTTTGGTTTTGATGGACTAAAAACCCCCAGATATTTTATGTTGTCTTATTTAAATTCATCGCACATCCAAATATAATAAAAACAATTCAGATAACAAAATAAATACCTATATTTGTTTTGTTATACATATAAGTATGTCTGTATCCTGGCACTTTATTTTTTAAACGTGCAACCTTTTGTATTTAGGTAATGCAGTCAAATGATTTAAGACAATATCCAAACATGAACTTCATTTTTAAAAATTCCAAACACAAAATTAAGTGAATGTCATACCAAACTAAAATTATGTAGTTCTGGAGTTTCACACCAGCAACACAAAACTGTATCGCTGACAGAACGCTGACCACAGCTGCACCGCTTCTCTCTTCCTCATTGCTGCCTCGTTCTTCAGAGAGACGATCTGCTTGCAGGGCTGCAAAAACACCGGTACTCTTCTCCAAAAGTTAATACATGCGCTTCTGGCGCACTTCTTGTGATTAATTTTATAATTGCGCTCCTCCACACTGTACAGCTTTGTGATAGCAGATGGCATGTCCATTGGTCCAATAGTATATGAGAAATATTGTTTGGAATTTGCAATGACGTTACTCATGGGCCAGTAAGTGAATGCAGTCAACTGTCAGTCAAATCACTTCTGCACAGTACGCAGCTGGACGGGGCTTGTACCACCCTTGAAATGAGAACCCACAATGGAGAGGAGCTGTGCAAGATCTGGTGACGGAGATGAAGCTGGCCAGAGTGGACAAGGCCCTCCATCTTGTTCCTCTAAAAATCAGGTGTCAATGAGGCATCCTGACCAGATACCCTCCACAACCTCAACTGACTGTTTTTGATGTGGAGGAGCAGTTACTCCATCTCAGGCGTCCAGCATATGGCGGACCTCCTCACCGTGACTCTAACTCTGAGCTCGTTAACCTCCAGACGAAGCTGATTGCAGCCGCTTGTATTCAGGATCTCATTCTTTTAGTCATGATCCATTTCTCATTACTATAAGCAAGGTTGTACCTGGAGTAATAACATTTATTTTCCATCTTTTTTTCATCACAACACACTGGAGCAATTCCTAAATTACTGCAGACAAGGGCCTAATCAGTCTAATTATGTCCCGCTCACTCCTACCATCACTAGCAAACAAGATGCCAATATATTTAAACTTCTCTAATTTCTAAGCAGTCCTAATGCTAAACAAACTTTGAGAGTGATTCTTTTTGTGTTACCAAAAAGTAAATGAAACTTTCAAAAGTTTTAAATTGTGGTTCATATTATTTTTGTTCTATGTAGAATGACGTGGTTCAGGTTTGATCGAGATACACTAGACTGGTATTCACAGCAATTTGGAGCCACTAGTTTTTGGGCAGACTTGAAATTCTGTCAGATGAGCAATTTAAGAGTTGTAGACACTTCTTCAGAGCTTTTGTAAGCTTCTGCTGTCAGATAGCATGACAAGCACCTTTTGCTGTCAACAGAACAGGACAACTGAAAATTCTTAGTTTCTTACTTCAAAATAAGGACATTAAATAAGGATACAGGGTGTTAAACTTAAAGCACACCCCATATAATATAATATAATGCTTGCATGGATAACACTTTGACACAAATTTCACTTAAAGCAAAAGTATTGAGGAGTTTTAATTTGCAAGACTTTGTGGTATAAGACCACATTACACTCCTATGGTTGAATAACATAGAACATACTAATGTTTTCATTTTCTACTTTGACTCATGTTTATTGCATCTAGATACCCACAAGATTGTTTTATTTCTTTGTATGTGAGAAAGCATCACTGTCTCTTAAGATGCCAGAAGGAGGTGATCAGTATCTGGTGAAATGATCCACTGCCTTGAAATTTAAATGAGGCAGCCGTCTCATTCTCACATAGATATCCTAAACATGAACTTCCCAGGAACCTGTCTAGTAACAAAATAAATAAAATACGAATTTACATATGCACACCAAGGGTTGCTGACTGACATATCCTTAGATGTATTGGGGGGGGGGGGAACAGCATAATTTGTTTCTCTGCTTCTATGCTTGACTATATATTGCATTTTTACATAGCTGTGTTTTGAGAGAGAAAAAAAAACAAAAGCTTCCCTCTCATATACTTTTCTATTTCTGTTGTCGGATCACAGAAGGAATCCAGATTTCCACTGAAAAGAGGCTCATTTTGACTAATAGACGACTGTAATTGCTACTCATTTCTAAATCTTTCTGCTTTCTGAGATTTACATTTTTCTTTCGCAACTGTGATTCAACAAGGGAAAAAAATGCTGAACCCTTGCATGCCATCCCAATGCAGAAAGGTCATTGGGCAAGATTTGAACCTAGCACTTAACCATGCAATCAACTACCCAACTGCTCAAACCACAGAATTAAACTTAAAAAAACTTTAAAAATCAATTGAGCAGCTTCAGCTCGTCCACAATGCTCCTGCCAGAGTCCTGACTAACACCTGGAAAATGGCTCACATTACACCAGAGAATAATTCACTGCATGGGCATTTATAAAAGGACTATAAAATCTTGTGAATGTTGCATAAGGCACTGAATGGACCTAAGTACATTTTGGAGTTATCTGTCATGTGAAAAGCATCAGTTTCCAGGAAGGGGTTTAACAAGGAGAGACAACATTTAGTGTCTTTGCTCCTCAGCTTTGGGACTAATTCTCTGAAAAGCTGAGGTAGGTAGAAGCCTTTGTCTTCTTGATCTCAGGAACATTAATGTTTACAGTAGCTTTCCTATAAAGACGAAGCTTACTTTTCATTACTTACTTTTAATTAAAAAATGATTTATACTTGGGTTTTCTTCTAAAAAAATATAGCACTGGTGATAACATTGGTAAATATTGAGATAATGATATCAATTATGCTAAGTGCCTCTTTTTTTTCCTTTACTCTCTTTCCTATCTTTGCTTTGGTCTCTGTTTCCTCTAGCATTTTGGGCAATGTGTCCGGTGTAAGCATCTGCTGCTGTGAGTCTATTTCCAATATTAGCTTGTAAAATGAATGTCCATAACCCTTGGGATACATTAGCTAACATTTATTGGATTCCATCAGCCCTTTAATTTTTGAACACATTTATATGGCAATTATGGTATATTTACACTATATTGTGTATCCCTATAAACACTGTGAATTACCTTGTATGTGAATGGGACCTAGAAATAAACTTCCCTTGCCCAATAATATGCAGTCTGATTTTTGTTTTTGTTTTATTTTTTTAAACCATTTGAAGGTTTGAGGGTTTGTACAGATATTTCTTTCACATATAAACCCCCTCGTATATCCTTGTTTTCAGTCTGTCAGGTCAGATTATCCTGCTTTAAACCTGCCATTTGCCCCTGATTAGAAAAGATTCACCAATCAGTGTCAACTGCAGAAGTGTGGAGGAGAAAAGACTGGAGCTCAGCAGGAACAGGCTGCAGGGACTTGAGCATCATCAGTTGGATCACAGAGGTTAGGCGTCTGCTCAGAGCTCAATGGATACTAAAAGAAAATACCTGCCTGAGCCACAGTCTGTTCACCCACTGTCTTCTCCCAAGTGATGCAGACGGATCCACTGATACATAGCCAGGTTTTTTTCCCTCGATTTGTGAGTTCCAACATTCATCCTCCACACTCCACCAAGAAAATAGTTTTATTTTTGTTTTTGCAGAACAGATTACTTATTTATTCATATCTAACTTTTGGGAGTGGGTGGCATAATGTAGTAGGACTGCATCTGTAATACAATCTTTCCACTCTACTGTCTCAGCCTACAGTGAAATATTTTCTGCTGGAGCTCAAAAAGATAACAATAAGGTTTGAACACCACTAGGCACACTTGGTTTGTTTTATTATTTAATCAAGCAGCCTCAAGTTGGTCCCTGTTCCTTTTGCTCAAGGGGAAAAGCTGCATTTGAAGTATGTTTAGATTCTCACTCCACCAGGTAAGAATTGCACTTGAAGCAACTTAAAAAGTAATCTAAAAACACAAAATCGTTCACATTGATTAAGATGGATATAAAAAAATCCAACTATGTGTGGGACTTTCTTGGGACAGAAATCTAACTTTTGAGATGCATTTGTAACAAAGAACCAATGGAATAAAAAAGAAAAGGTAAAATGTAGCTTGTTTCAAAGAGGTTCTATTTTAGGAAAAAAAAACAAGTCACGCACATTGCTGTCAGGTGTAGCTGCAGCAGTGTATTTAATGTGAAAGTTTTCTGTCAAAGTTCACTTAACGCGAATCTTTGAGAGATGCAACCCACCCACTGCTCAAAATGGGGAGGCTCAGAAATGTCCCAAAGAAAGCAAAATAAAAAGAGGCGAGGGAATCATCAACAGAGACAGATGCTGGTTCCCACTGTGAAGCAGGCGCCATAAACAATATGATATGTTTTTAGATATGAGCCAAGATGCTTTCCTGTTACCTGTGTTTCAGCACTGTAAATATCTTGTAAGAAATGTAACAGAAAATATACTGCAAGACAGATATTCTGTTTTTGTCTCTATTTTTGCCTAGTCCCAATACCAGTTTGTGGGTGGTGGAGTGGCTGCTGTGTATTTGCAGTCCTCAGTGTGGCAGTGGCAGAAAGCACCTTGAACTGGATTCAGGTCTGTCACAGACAGATTCACTTAATGATAATCCAGTTTGTTTCCATGCTTTCGAGCTGGACCTCATGTTCAATTCTTCACTAACTGCTACCAGATCTTTTCCTTTAGGAATAGCAGATGGGAACAAACAGCCATGTGATAGAGTCTTTAATTTCTGTGAAATAAGCATTTATTCCATTACTGGACTGCATCATTAAATGGGGTCAACAAAGCATCTTTACAGCAGTAAATGTGCAATGATTCATGGTTTCCCCTGACTGGCATTTTTGCCAGAATCTCCTTGAAGCAAATTGAAAATCCTGCTTCTTAGCATTACTAAACTCTTCCCACACCGTAGTTTTTCCTGCGTGAGTCGAATGCTACTCTGCCTGCCTGTACTTGCATGCCCCCTCCTCCGGGGTCCTACATCCTTATCGAGCTCTGTAGGACTCCTCCTTAGGCTGGATTAACCATTCAAAATAAGTTTCTCACCTCTGGGTCTGGCAGTATCATCTATCTTGTGCCTGTTGCTCTTTTTGAATACATCAATTGCAGAAAATATTCCACTTACTGTCACCAGCATGCCTTTGCATATTGGAACTTTGCTCAGAGGTGGGTTGTATTTAACATCTCCAACAAAGATGCCCCTGCTATGTTCTCAGCATTCTCTCACTAAGAACCTGGAGACATAACTTCTATGTCTTCAGTCGCCAGCGCATTCATGCAGATAGTGTTTTGCAATCATCAGTGCACTATGTTCTGCATATGTTGGATGTTCTCCATTTTGCTTGATATCAACAACCAGATTGTACAGAACTTGAGAAACTGCAAAGGTAATTGAATTATCCAGGTGAATTAAAACAGGGAAACACATGGAATATTCAGGATATTGTGCCCATGATACTACACAAGGAATACAAAACATGACATTCATTGATGTTGGGAATCATGGTGTAACGTCCACTTAGAGGTTTAAATAGGACATGTGTTAATGGACTACTTATAACAAAAAAGAAATTCAGAAACAAGTTTTGGTGACTTAAACTTTAGGTCATTCTTAACCAAACCCACAGATTCCAAGAAAGCTTCTTACTTTTGTCTTGACCTTTCAAAAATAATAAAAGATACAGATTTCCTTCACCAAGGAAGAGGAAGCCACTCAGTCAGTTGGCTAGCTACTACTCTGAGATAATGGGTCTTAGTTAGCAGCACACCCTACCTTGCCATCTCTCAATGGTGATCTTTGAGTGAAACAGAACCCATTTCAGACTGGCTCCATAGCATATGTTGGATGTTGAAACAAGCTTGTCTCTCTCTATCCATCTAACACCTGTCAATACCACTGAAAACCTGTCTATTTTTGTTCTGGAAAATCTCTGCAGTAGGTTTCAGTGCATGCAGATTGGTCCAGCTAGAACTCTGCTTGTAATGAAAGCTAATCCGTGTTGCACTGTGACTAAATGTTTTTTTTTTCAATGTCCTCTATTAAATTTATCTGTGACTGCAATTTTTAAATGAAAATAGAATTTTTGTTAAGTGGAAATTATTTTGTAGTGTGTTGTTCCCACTGAAATGTCACGGATGAATGCTGCAGCAGTTGTTAATCAATCTCGTTTAATCAGTTTCATTCACATACTTTAGAATGCACCTATCACAGCAGACTGCAGTCTTTCTCACCTGGAAAATGTAGGGATCTGGAAAACGCTCCATCGAGCTCTCCCTCCCATCTGAAAGATTACCCACTACACATGGTGTTGATGCTAATATGAATCTAATGGTTGATTAGACAGCTTGGTACAAGAGTGGTCAGATATCCTCTTCTAAGACGTTGAACATGAATCCTGGTTTGCTTCATTGATTTTATTTTTTTTCCAAGTATCACCACAGCAGAGGAAACTAACGTTAGTCCTGTCTGTCTCTGTAATCTTCTTTGCAACCTGGCCCCTGTGTTATTGCAAACAGGAAAGTATGTAACACACTACACATCGGTGCTCCTGCTTTGTTTTTGTCTTAAATCCAGCAGCCAGTTGGTTGCAAAGCCTGTCAATGATCTCTGTATCAGGCATTTCTATCAAAAAGATGGTTAACCCTTAGATAAGCTTGCTATTACTACCTCAGTTGGCAGATCAGTGGCTCGACAGCAGAGAGTGACTTCATCCCCTCTGACTGCATTGGTTCTTTCAGAAAATGCACAGAGGTATTTCAAGGTGTCCAAGTCCTGGCTTACAGGTATTCTTTTTCTGAAAGATACTTATGTTTTTAAGGAAAATAAACATGATTTTGTCTGAACATTGTCTGGATATCACATAAGAAAATTGACCACATTCTTAAAATGATAATTCCAACTGTGATAAAAAAAAATGCATAACAAAAAACACGGTGCCCTATTTTTTCTTTCTATCAAAATTGTTTTAAGATCAGAAAAGATGGATAAATAAAATGGAAAATATGAACATTAGGGGATTTGTTATATTATTTAATGCTAAATGTATACATATTTTTCTGCCACCCTTTTGATAACAAGCACTCAAGATACTGATAATTGTCTTATGAGGCTTGCACACAGAGTGCTTAAAGCCTCTCCATTATTAGTAAATATGAGAAAACTGTTATTTGCATGAAATTTTCAGGACAGAAAGATTAGATGTCTTCTTCTGGTTTACCCCTCATTTACTCTTCCCACCTCAGCTGGGCTCCACAGTCATCCAGATGGAAAGGTTGTGTGTAAATGGCACATACGGTTGACTATTTGATCCATGTGCTGCATTCATCACCGCAACACTTATCTACAGAAAGTTCATCTGTCCCTAGCAGTACAGTATAGGATATATATATAATGTAAAGCCACTAGTGACTGATCTACCATGACCATGCCAACACTGCTGCAGTGCCTTATGTAATCTAAGTGAAACACACCATCAGCACTATTATCTGGTCTCATGCTGCCAAGTCGATGGCTGAATAATATTAGGGACAGGCAGGTATTTTTTTTCATTAGCATGCACAGCAGTCCCTTAATACCTTCTTTGTTTACCCTCTCTAAATGTTTAACCTCTTGCCTCTACCTCTATACCCCCTTTTCACATTTATTTTTAGCACCTTTTTTTTAACAATCCTGAAGCTCTTCCCTCCTGTTATATCTCTCTTTCTCAATCTTTTTCTTTATTGCTCCCACACAACTATACCAAGTTTTATTGTCTTTCTTCCCTGAGCCTCCTCTTCCTTCTTTTGTACTTTTTAGCCCCGTGTGTGTGTGTACATCTTGTTTTCTAACTAAAATAAAATTTAATGAAAAATTTGACACTTATGATGTACACAATTCATTGTTTTTTTTCTTCTTTTAAATACTTTCATGCTATTATTGTCAAGAGTTTGGTTCAGATTTATTGTCTTTGAGGTTATTTTTAATTCATCTAATCAGTAGTCAACTAGATGCCAGATGTTATCTGTTTTTAGCCGGACTGATTCATTCAATATTTTTAGCCGAACAAAACATCCACGGTAACATTAAGATATAATCACTGGAACTACTGCAGAGCTAAAAGTAGGGCTAAGAAAACAGGAGTCATTGCTGAGCTAATGCCTTTTTTTCATTTCATTTCTTAAAGTATGAATTCATTCGCATATTACGAGTGTTCAAAGCCTATTCTTATTAATTCTACAAGACATAAGCATCAGCTTGGTTTGAAAATCAGTTATCAAGGACTTTTACTATTACAGACTATTTGACAAAATATTTCAAGCCCTAAAACAAAATTGACTTTGTATCAAGGAACATTTATTACATTTTCAAGGCATGCTAATGTGACTTATCTAATGAAGTGGAAATCTTCTTCTTAATAAATGTAAGAATTTATGTAAATCATGTTTCGAACTCCATTAGCTGAGCTGCAACATGCTTTAATGCTTACCAACTATTAAGAGAAACCAGAAGAAGAATGACAAGATTAACATGAGACTATGTTCATTGATGTTAGCATGTAAATGCTAGACTTGCTGTGTCTAAATGTTTGTTAAAGAGATCCATAAACAAGGCTGGCCTCATTATCCAATGTTCATTATCTGTTGGTTGTATATGCAGAATACTCCTCAACAATTATTTCTAAACATGTTTCAGGCATTAAGAGCAGAAGAGACAGAGCATCCTCAGTGGTGGGGCATAGCTGCATCTTCGCGATGAACAAATGCCATTTTTACATCTTTGCTCTTACTTCCAAATGAGTGCAATATTTTAGCATTTATTGAGCAGCTTTTTTATTTTACTGATTTTGTTCATTTGTCTGATTATTGTTTTCTTCTCTTTGCAGGACTGGGTTTTCCTCACACGTTTCTGCTTTCTCACAGAGTTTGGTCGGCTGGATTTTAAGTTTCGCTACCCAAAGGTAGGACTGCTAATGCTAGGTTTCGTCTGAGTAAAATATCTGCTTAAAGAAATATTTAGCTTAAAGAAAAACACAATGTTTTCGTAGAAGTTGTCCAAGGACGATAATATTGTAACCAAATCTTGAGACTAAAATCCTGGGCTCTTTTTGAAAATATTTTTTATACATTACATACATAAGTGCATTCAGACACAATTAAAAAAAACAACAAAAAAAACAACTCTTTAAGGGTGAAGAAATTAAGATCTGAAATAGTATTACTTGCTTTTAAAATATAACCATTTCTTTTCTTGGTTGTCAAAAGCTCACAGTGATACAAAAATATGAGGTGATGCAACACAGTTGCAAAATGTGCTTCTAACTATATTTCTACCAAAACGCGTTGCTGCTCTGACATTTAAAATGATTTTTTTTTGTAGGGAAAATATTTATCCTTTGTTTAACATTCAATCTAATTTATGGTTTTATTGAGAACAATAGTTTTTATTCCAACCTATAAATTTGAGTTTTGTCTTTTAAATTTTGTTGTAATGTCAGTGTTTTTCCACATTAGCTTGGCTTACCACACCATCTAGCAAAGTGAACGTACTTGTCTTCTTTGCCCCCGTTTCTCTTTCCAAAGTATCTTCCACTCAATTAGTTTTCTCATTTTCTCTTTTATTCTATCTCACTTCATTATATTAACCGATATCACAATACTGTTGTATTGACTTCACACCCTCATCTCCTTCTCCTTCTCCTTTATTACCAGACTACATCTCTTTTTGCATCTCCTTCTTTCCTCATTTCCTCTTAATGAATTAACCAATATATCAGCCTCTTCTTGCAGCGCTTTACATGTTTTAGCTTGAGCCAGTTCTGCACTGTTATCACGTCAAATCACCTCTGTGATATCTCTGATCGATGTACCACCCCAGTGTGATCTCTTTCTGTTTCTGTCTCCCTTCTGTGCAGTCGCGCTGCTGTCAGAACATCCTGCTCTACTTTGATGACAGCTCTCAGTGGCCAGCTGTGTACAAGAAGCCAGAGAAGGTGAGGCGCCGACTACCCACTAGATTACAAGCTAGACTATAAAATAGAATAAAAGAGAAGAATTCATGTCTGTTTGCATCGAAGAAGTAGTGACATTAATTGTAACAATTCAACCTGGACCTAAGGTCTGCAAACTTTCTATCTAGCTGTCAGTTTCTAGCAGAAATTCTCAGTGATATGATGAAAATAGAATGATGTCAATTTCTCTTCCCAGTCGAAGAATTTTCCCTAAGCTTTCATTTAAAAATTGCAATCTCATTACCTGTTTATTTATAGTTTGATAACAAGTGTCTTGATCCATTTTTGCAAAGGCAAAAGTTGCTCAAGATTTTTCTTTAAGAAGTTTTAAATGTAGTAACAGACCTATATAGGCTATCTACACAATTTGTTCCCGTTTCTTTAGCTAAAAATACCAAAGATGACACAATGTATCTCCAGCTTAACATAACCTATAGTCAATCCAATTTAATCTGTTTCCATTTTATGGCCATATATTGAAGGATGCATTTTATTTTACGTGTCTTGGTAGATAGTTATTTTGCTGCAGATAAATAATCATAAAAATGACAAAATATTGAATATTTTAATAACCTGTTAATACTTGGTTCCATTAATTGAGGTGCTGATTCACATTTGAGCCAGTCAACTGTAATGAATCATAAGCAACAACAAGTGATCATGGTCCTTAATTGAACTAAACTGCCAATCAGTGACCTTCTCCCAATTTATGTGTCACATTTTGGAGTCTTTTAAACACATCTTCTAATAAAAAACTGCAAGTATATTTCATAAAATTACTTTAAATCATTCTCGAATTGAAGTATGAATGGTTAGTCCATTGCCTGACAAATGGTTCCTTTTCATACCTGAAAATTTTTGGTGTGAAACAACCGAATATGTGGAAGTGTGAGATTATCAGCAACTGTATAAAATGTTTACAGGTTTCTAGCTTCATGGTAATTTTTAAAGGCTTCTTAGGTGAAAATTGGCATATAAAAGATGCTCTACTCAAGGATGATGCAACTCTCAAATCCTGTCTGGTCTTTCCTTGATTGGTTCCTTTAAAAAAAAAAGAAACAAATGCTGTTGATTAGTTTGTCCACTTTAATCATCTTGTTTATTTAATTTGCAGCCTTGGCCTGCTGTACTGACTACACAGATAAAAAAGACTGACAAAGTCAAAAATAATAAGAAATATTGATTAAGACATGACAAAACACGACAGTCTTGTTCCTGCATCAGAAAATAAAGAAATTCATAATGATTTGCAAATTTGCACATTACACATTTTATCTTTCTGGCAAAAACAGCGATAAGAAAAAATTCAAAGGTCTATTTTTTTTTTCTTTTTTCTTTTCTTTTGAATCTGGGCCAGAGGATTGCTGGTGAAAATGTTAAAAAGGAAAAGTGCGTTAGTTGGTTGGAGTAAATGCGTCAACAATTAACACAGAGATCCCTAGTTCTTTCTGTAGCCTCCACATTCAGCCAGCTCCAGGAAGACAGAGTTGTTTTGAAACCAGATAAAATGAAATCTCTCCTGCATTTCCTGAGTTTGCCTCAAGGCCTTCTCCCCTGGTTACTGAACAGATGTCCAAAACACATGAAATGGTTGCTTTCTAGGAAAAAAAAAGCATTCCTAGTTTCACCCAGGCTGAGTTTCTTGCCCTATTTTTAAGTGCCAGCCCGTAAACCACAGGGGGAGATCTCATTAGTTTCACTTGCATTCTCTTACAATTGTAGTAAGTATTCATTCCCTAATGCTACCATCAATTAACCTTATCTTTTCCAGCTCTAGCTCGATGCTTTATATAAAAGAATGCAATACAATGCCTCAAACTCAGTACCAGAGTTTGTGACTATTACAGCATTAAAATGCTAAATGACTGCAACACAAAAATTAGAAACAATCTTATGCCTTTGCTGCAGAAGTTTAATTTAACGCCTATTTAAGATCTGACGTTTCGATCCTTGCCTTCAAAAGGACAAAGTGGATAGATTTTAAATGTTTTATCCTTCCATTATGGAGCTGCCTTAGATGTAGTACAATCTAGTTTTATTTTTAAATTGATGTTAAATGACTTTCACAGCCAGTGACTCATGATTTACCTATTTCTAAATATCCAGACATTACTAACTTATCCTGTTAAACTTGTTCTTCATTTCATGTTCATGCAATTTGCAAGTTGAATTTCAGAGAAAAATCTCTGCTGAAATGATTCGGCATGTTAAGAATGTTAAAAGAAGAAAGATATGGACATGCATTTCTTTCATTTCGGAGCTCATGTACTGAAGTCATTCAGTTGGTCCTGCAATCTTATGCCTTATGTCTCCTGACAGATCTGATGGCGTGTTAGATATATCTAGTCACTTACAGAGATCACATCTCTTCTCGGATGTGATCTCTGGATCATATCTGTATGAGAAGAGTGACACTGTACCATAGGAACTCTGTGTATATCCTGCCCTGTGGAGCAGACTATGAGTTATATAAATATATATTTTTTTTGCAAGTGGCACCACTGTTAAGAAATAACAATTTTGTAATGCAAGCACCTGCTTATGTCGATCACAACATTGCAGCATTTTTTTTGTTATAGCAGTAAACGTGATTTATTCTCGTTTCGTTTGCAGACATTTGCAGGATCAAACATTCCTGTTTTTTACTCTCTACAGAGCAGTTTGGATAAATCTAAAGATCTCAGACATGAACAAATCTATCACTCAGAGATTGATATGTGCATAAACAAGTGTGTTTTGGGTTGAGAAAGCAAATACCAATACAAAAGTATGTATTACCTATTTCTATATTAATAGGTTAATGCATTTATGGTTAAAGGTTTGCATGCACTACTCATCCACATTGATGCTTTAGAAATACTTTGCCATTATTAATTTATTTCAACTATTATTTTTTTCTTGGTGGTCTAAAAACGCAGCATCCAACTGATTGATTTTTATTGAGAACTAAGACATAAATAATAAAAACAATAAAATACAGTTTGCAGCTGGTCGAATACTGTCTCGTGAAAGTTTTATGCTTATTAAAAAGATAAAGTTTGAGCTATGTGGACACAATGACAAGTGTAATGTTGGGAGATGTCAATTTGAAGCTTTTAGAACAAAGTAAACAGTACCCAGTGTCAATTACAGTGGTTGACGCATCGAGCTCAGGGTGGGGTATAGACACACAATTAAGTGTTCTTCCAGGAAAATGATCTAAAACACATTTCAAGATTGGCTTTGAAATGGACGAAAGACACTGAATGATGCATCTGAAATAGCCTGACCTCAACCCATTGAAAATGTATGGACTATGTAAATAATGGCTCTCTTAAAAGCAGAGTGGTTAAATATCTTGGCAGATTTGCTCCAGAAACCTGCTGACTGCTACAAGAATTGTGTGCGGTCTCTGCAACTTTTTAAGGGAATTTAACCAAATAGTATTGCAGGTATATGTATACATTACATGCATGTATCATTTTGAGTCATCCATATAAATCTATGTAACTTTTTGATTGGACTGCACTTGAATTATTACTCTTAAAATACAAACACCTTTTTACATACCAACACATTGCATTTCAGTGGAAAAAAAAAAAAAGTCTTCTCTCCGAATGCAATAAATTATAACTGAATATGAAGAAGAAAAAAAATGCTGAATTCACATCTTCAAACAGAGATATGTCTGAATGTCAGCTAAATACAGAGTCACAAATGTAATAGCATTTCTACCTGCCAGGACAACAAATCTTCTTGCTCTCCACATATGCCTAAATGTATTTATAGTTTTTTTGTTTTGTTTTGTTTTAATAGCTTTAAATGTGTTTTGTTTTATTTTTGTGTGCACTGACAATAGAACTGCTATGAGAAGGAAGCAGTGCTGAGGCCTGAAAACAACCAGGTCATCAATCTCACTACCCGCTACACCTGGTCAGGATGTGCGGTAAGAACATGCAAACACTCTACATCTGCATTAATACAGTGGAAATGAAATGTTTAAAAACAGAAAAAAAACACACTGCTATTATCCAGGAGTTGTTCTCTATTATGTACAGTAAGTTAACCTCTGACACTTCTCTTTTATTATGAAACAGTTAAACAGATTTTCACCTTTTCTACCGTATGTCATTTTAGAATGCAAAACGGCATTAAAATATGTAAAATAGGAAAACAATAAACTGAGATGAAGATGGAGAGGAGGTGAGAGTTAATGGTCCATAATGTGTTTTCATAACATTCCACTAATTTAAATATTTCTATTGTTGATCCCAAAAGATCGCTCTGCCTCACAATTTCTTTTTTTTTTTCTCTCTCTTTTTCAACAACCTTGTTGTTTATTACATTAAGAGGTGTGACTGTCAGGGTGATTCGGTTAGGAGATCTTGTTGCAACATTTCAGGCTATATCAAGGTGTGAAATGTGCTTGTATCTTGATATCTGCGGTTCCTGCTCTAGTGTGACAAGCCGGCATGTCTCTGAGGTAAAAATGTGCTGCCCTGTTTGGAATAACAACATCCTCTTTGCATCGCCAGACGCTCTGCATTTCTTTCCCCCTCTCAGGTGGAGGACGACACCAACGAGGAGGTTCTGAGCTGCGTGGGTGGTCGCAGTTTCCGTTCAGTGAGGGAAAGGTGGTGGTACATCGCTCTCAGCAAGTGTGGGGTAAGTAAGTGCCGGCCTCTAACCCCTGTTGTAACAAGGTTGGGTTTACTGCCAGGAGGTAGATTCGGTGACGCACAGACTGGGAGGGCTTTTGTGGAAGAAGCCCATCCTTGTATTCACCAAGTCATTCTGTTTTCTCATTCTGATCAGAAAAACTACTGTCATTATTTTACGGATGCATAAATCTGACAGCAGATGACGCCATAAGAAAACATCTAGTTATATTTTTCAAACTGCCCAGTTTGATTTATATCCATCTGTTTATTTATTTTTTTTTAGCTATGGGCTAAATATGAACTGGACCCTTTAAGTGGTTAATCTTGGGCAACAATATATTCAACTTATCCCAAAGAAGCCTTATGAAACCTTGACTTTTATTTTTGTTCTATTTCCTTATAAATCTTTAATACACTTGAGCTTAGTGCTTGCCCCAGTATATCGGTTTCCATTCAAGCAAACGGCAGCTACATTTTAAACAGTGAAGTTAATCTAAACTGACCAAAAGCAGACCAGGAAGTGGAACCCCATGGCTTTTAGTGGCTATCTAAATTTCTAACTCTGACAGATGCATGCTTTTAGAAACTGGTGTTCTGTTCATGGGCAGCCATAGCTCAATTAAATATGGCTTACAGTAGTACATTTCTGCTTAAGAATTTTGATACTATTGACTGGTTACAAATCAATTAAATTCACAGGTTCATCCAGTTACAAAAGAACACATTTAAAACGGTGAATTAGCCTAATTTCACTATGAGGCCAGAACCTGAGCTACTTATAGGAAACAGCAACACGAAATGCAGAGAGCTGCACCATTTATTGATGATGCGATATGGTTAAACAGTGTTGGACAGAGTAAACTTTATAAGGAATAAGGTGAGATTAACCTATGTGGCTGTGCCATATGATTTTATGCAGAAAGGTTTTTCTGCTTTTAACATTATTTCTACTTCATTTCTCATATTTTATGGACTGGGTGGTGAGCCATGTTAGGAGAAATAAATTTCACAAAAAAGGTTGGAGGCAAAGTCACATTTCCACTAAAATGCAGTTACTGTAATGGCTGTGTCAAGTCAAATAGCTGTTATGTAAAGGCCTGTGTAACAAAATGTACCCCACCAACTGAGGAAAATGTTTATTTTCTCAGACTGAGGAAGTAGAGAAGGGAGAAGGAGGAAAATGTAAAATGAAAAGATGTAAAAGTATAAGAATTCCTCCTTGATATGTAGGTAAAAACTCTAATCAGAACTAAGTATCATCAGGTAGGGGAGGACAAGATAGCAGCACTATTGTCCAGAAAGAAATCTGCACTGAAATGTATGTAGGGGAAAGTAAGAGTGACACAGAGGGTTTGTCAGTACCTGGTTCAAACTGCAAAATATCAGGAAAATATAAAGTTGAGATGCTATGGGAAAATGTTTGATGGCGGTTACAATTAACCCACTTTTTTCTTTTTTCATTTTTGTTATATGTTGTACCTACTGCTCTAGATGAGCTTGACCATCTTCTCAGCCACTAAAAACAAACATCAGGAATGAGAATCAATGTGATATTTCTTTATGCTTGGGCTCTAAGGAGTCCGAGTTTCTTGTAACATTTTAGTGCTTGATCAATAGTTCATTTGGCTTTCTGAAGGTCTTTGTTTTTATGCAACTTTTGTTGAATTATTTTTCAATTTCTGTCCAGCTCTCACACCTGACCATTGCAATATATCTTGGAGTTCCTGCATAAAATTGGGGAATATACACAAGAGCAGTACTAAATGAAAAATGATGTCAACCAGATGATTATATTGCATTTCATTTAACCCTTATTTTACCAGGAATTCATTTCAGATAAAGTCTCTGTTTTCCAGGGAGACCTTGCTAAAAGGCACACATTTGTGTACAGTGTACCAAACAATACTTAAAAGGTACAGACAATTAAAACATCATAAAATCACTCAAGTGTAAGCTAAATAAAATCCTAGGGGACGTTCTTACTTAATTATATTATGATTAAAAACTCATAAAATAATTCAAAAAGGATTTAAGATTGTAATTTCAATCTTTATTTCAACTGTTTTAAAAACAGTTTAAAATGTGTGAATTCGAATAGATTGTTGACGTTTTCTTGAGGGTAGCACCATGGTGCAGTGCAAGAGAAACTTCTGGGCTTATTTGGTCCACTTTGAAGAGAAGCTGATGTGATGAGCGGGTATTGTGTTGACTCCTAACTGCAGACATGATTAGACAAAGCGAATATAAGGGTAACTTGTTCAAGACAGCCTTGTAAATGTTTATGTCAGTGTCTTTGTCTCCTTTGTTTTAGTGAAGGTCATGACAGCCGTGCGTAAAGTTCACAGTGCTGCGTTCTGAAGGTGGCGTTCATGGTAAAATGTAAAGCGCTGTGAAATATTGTATCCAGACAGTGGAGAATCGAGAAAGCTGCTTTCATGAAGATAATGTCTCCATAGGCCAACGCATTCAGGAAGTTGTTTGCGCAAGCTATTTTCCTCACATCTGGCTTCAGGCAGGATTTGTGTCGATATAAAAAGCCAAGGTCAGCTTTGAGCTTTTTCAACAGATGTTCCACATGAGGTGAAAAAGACTGTCATCAATCCATATGCCCAAAAATCTTTTAAGCTTACATTTTATTATTATTTTTTTCTGTCTGATGTCCAAATGTATTTTGTGCACTAAATTTTGAGAAAGAGCTTTTGAGATAGTCATTCATCTTCTTTTGACTCATGAGCAACTTTAGATTGTTGAGGAAAGTTTGAAGGTGATGGAAAACAGTCTGAAGCTCCACAAGAGCCTGATTAATTGAGGCTGCAATAGTATAAAAGGTAGCATCAGGAGCATACAGAAGAAAGTTAACATTTTGTAATCATTTATAAAAAGGATAAATAGAATTAGAGCTAGAATGATCTGTCATTCTAACATTTCTGACAAGCTCTGCCACCTCTAGTATCTTGGGAACTGTTGCTCTTTGTCAGATGTGTCATGTTCAATAAATTAAAATATTAATTCCAGTGTGGATTGTCAGATTAAAAGTACCTTTTGAAATTAACCTTTAAACAGGCATTGAATATAATTTTCATTAAGCCCATATTTCCGTATTAAAAGGTTTTGTTTTAGTCAAATATTACCAGTAAAATCAGCCTGTATGTAATATTTTATTTTGGGAATTGAGTTATGGAAATAAATTAACTTTTCAATAATATTCATACTTATTAAGTGGGTCTATACTACTGAGAATGCTATTTAACATAGCCAAATATTGTATAGTAATAATATTCACACTGATTTACATGTTTTCAATATTACACAGCCTTAATGTGAGAATCATCAGGTTTCATCTGTATTTTGAAGGACTCAAGCAATTAAAATTGACAATAAAACATAAAAAACAAGGGACGTGTGTTCCACAGCAGGAGTACGACTGCTGAAAGAAACAATATCAGCAGGCTTTAAAACAGATCCGAGGAATTAACGACAGCCTCAGGTTAGCACACCTCAGGATTCGAGTTGACGTGCCAGACTTTTGCAGGCTCAAGATGAAATGAGGAGCTTGACAATGCATAGTTCTAAAGGTTAACACCAAGATTTTAAAGTGAACCCTCAAAGTAACTGGTAACCACTGTGGAGATGTAGAGGGTCATGTGTCGCCTGTCCCAGACAGACAGACAGACAGACAGACAGAAAGTCCTCTTCGGTCGATCGTATGGAGAGATTCCATTGAGAAAGAAGAGATCTGAATTTCACAGACTACAGCTGACAGCTGAATCCATGCACCCGATTTCTTGACTAGTTTTGTAAAGTTAGGTTGTCATAAGACGTTATTAGAGATCATGACTTTTCAAAGTTCAGCTGAATATAATTACTCCTTAGCCATTATCTAAGGGCCAATTACTAACAAATAGTAATATCTAACAAACAGTTCAGCAGAGCTGATAATTCATGCACTGCGTAGGTCTTAAAGAAACAGTTTCAGTGGATGTCATCCATCTAATTGCAGGAAGATGTTAAAGTATGTTTATCAAAAACATGACTGGTCCTAAAGTAGAACCCTGAAGGACAACATGAAATGCCATATTTTCAGCTTATTACACTTTAGGAGCAACCTTGTTCATCCTACACCAAACTGTCTGTGTGTAAAACTAATTCTGTTGGAAATGTTTCCAGATTCAATTAGAGAAATGGGGGGAAAAATTGTTTTTCATAACATGCTTTTAATGTCTGGGAGATGTGTGGCTTAAGAAAGAAGCAATTTAATCATAAAATGTTCGGGTCATTGACTAGCTGAGTGAAAGACCAGCTCAAACCAAAGCAAAATGTTGAACAACCTTCAGAAATCTTGAAGATGCAAAATATTGCAGGATATTCTACAATGTCCTCTAGAAGCAAAATGAGAAATGACCCAAGGCTTTTGCTCAGTACCAAAAAGGAATCATTTTCTCTCCTAACATGTTACAACTGATTTTACAACAGATTGTTTATCTGTGTTACTTGACTCTCCTATAAAGCACATCGCTTCCTGCAGCAGAGTCCAGAGAATCTTAATGTGCAACAGTGGCTAAACTGCTGAGCACGGCCCCTGATGACTCCTCTGTGGACTATTGATTAGCTTCTGGAAGAACTGTGGATCTTTGTTTTGTTTTTTTTTTTGTTTTTTTTATCTGAGCTAATATTGTGCAGGGAAAAGGCAAAATGGTAGTAAAAGTGTTTGCTGATGTGCATCTGTACCTTGGGTTTTGTGTAGTTTTTCTGGAAATTATTAGCTCAGGTGATGATACATTCTTCATTGTCCAGAAAGCTTTCAGTGAAAGACGGAGTAGGTTTGTGTTTTTATGCTGCTGTTGTTGTTGGGTTCTGTCTATTTATGTTTTTGTGGTCTTATGAAGTTAAAAGTGACATTTCTGCCCATATAACAGTGCGTCTTCTACTGTCTTATTGCTGCACTGGTGTCATGCACCAGATTGCTCGTGTAATAGAGTGTGAGGACTCATGCCCTTGAATTATTTTTTTGGAAGGTTGTTTTTGAACATGCTGGCAGAGAAGAGGTATGATTAGAATGGATGCTTCCTACAGAGTGCGGTTTAGTGTCATTCCAGTGTCTGCTGAAAGACACGCTGCCTAATGCTGCTGGATTTGAGTATAAAAGCTCATCTCGGCTCCCATGGACATATGCACGCTGCGTCCCGTGGCCAATTTCCACCCCTCATCTCGCGCCGTTTGCCTTCTCGCTTCCGTTCGGCCTTCACACGTCTTCATCTTCTCTCCTGCTGTCGCTCACAATCTCTGGCAATGTCCCGCTCCCTTTCATCTCTCCGCCACCAAGATGTGACACACTCCGCACCATTTCATGTCTGTTTACCTCAGCTTCTCTTTTTTTCCCCCTCCCTATCAGCATGTGCCTAATTGTGCTTCTCCTCTGGATGTCCCTGTCTTACCCGTCTCATTTCTTTACCATCTGATGCATTTTTCTCAACACTAACATTTTTTTTTTCACTTCCAAGTTTTATTTTATTGTTATCTAGCTCTACTTTCATGTGCTTCCCATCTTAGAGTAATGGGTTTTAATCCATATCAACCAACCTGCAAGGGCATGAAGAGCGGAGAAGGTCGGTTTATCCTCAGTTTTCTTACTTGCATGAAACTGTAACTTAAGGCTGATCTTCTGCAAACATTTTCAGTTCTTTCCACTTGATTCCATGTAGGATGTTGGATGATGGATGGCTTCTTAATAGAATGCTAAATACATGGAAAATAATTACAATATATAATTGGTATTTTTGGTTTTACTTCAATAACAACAAAAGTTTTGGATATGAATTGTAATGTGACAAATAGCTTCATTCTTCATTCTTTTTCTTTCTTTTGTTAAAAGCATCCAATGAACCTTATTTTTTTAAATAAATGCATTTTCAGACACTTCTTTTATCAAGTGTTAAATGATTTATTCATCAGGGAAAATACATAACCCTGATAGAATAACATTCCTGAAAGCACCAATTACAATTTTTTCCTATTTAAACTTGCAAATTCTTTCTGCTGTGGTATAGTTAAAAAATGAATAAGGACCCTTTTTTGTAAAACAGTTTTAAAGAATTAATTGTTGGCAGTAAAAATCAATTAGACCCATTTTATTTGCCACTCAGATGTTCCAGAATGCCCGACCTTCTGGTCTTTCAAACAGAAATCCAATGAAAAAAAACGTTTGAAGTCCTGCTATTGCCATCAGCTGATCTACATTATTCAAGGGAACCAAAAAGAGGACATGAAACCAGAACAGCTGCTAATTTTTTCATATTTAGGAAAAAATATGTCCATAATTTTACAGCTGCCAACTTGGCTAATTCACTCGTCTTTATAGAAGAGAGATTGTCATAAAAAGCCACCACAGCTGCTGCAGCACAATTGCAGGCTATATCTCACACAGAGACTTCCAACTCTGTCATATAGGAGTGGATCGTTCCTCTGTGCCAGATGGGGAGCCAGTTTGGACTTGAAATGCTTCGTTCAGGAGTGTAATAAATAAGAAATAATAACAGGAGTAGCTGACACCATTACAAGCCTTCTGGGAGATTTATTCAAGCGTTCAGGAAATGAAGACACTTCTTGATTTGTTGACTGTGTTGCTTCATATGAGTACTGAAAGAAGAGCTTTAACTCTGGATTCTGAAACAAACCAACAACAACAAATATTTGTATGATTAAATATTCATGTGGCAAAAGAAGATGGACAATTAATCTGCAGGTAGTTTTTAATGGCTTCTCTGTCATATTTTAGAAATAAGTCACAGAGTCATGATGGAATGGCTGCTTAGATATTGATTTAAATTATTTGTCAGTCATTTTGACTGTGTAATGCATTAGCAATAATATTATTATTGTATATAATACAATTGCCCCAGATTAAGGTGTGCTATTTTTAATAATATAATAGTGTGTTATTCTCTGGTGTCTTATTAAAAGAAGTTAAAATGTAAGAAGAAAATTGTGGAAAAATGTAGCAGTTTTTACACATCAACTGTTATAACCTCGGGGTACTTTGCCACCCCATGCCTAATCCCAAATGTTCTGTTAAATATAAAGTTCAATTTCTGCAGCATGTAACTCTGCCATGGTTGTCTTACACAGTTCTCTTTTTCTCAGGGGATTTTTCCTCTGTTTATCTGAACCTGTTGTTGAAGCCCTTCAGGGGCCTTCTCAAAGCCCTAACCCCAGACAGTTTCAGGAAGAGTGAGAGTGCCGACAACATTGAGGCAGGCATTATCACCTGCACCAGTTTCTGCCCTCACCTAATCCTTTCCTGGCAGGGGAACGAGCAGTTTCCTGCCGCCAGGTGCTCAAATCCGGGGGAAAACCTTTTGTCTATACGACTGCATGATAGGGAGAATTAAATACTGCTGAACTCGTTTTAGTTGCGGCAAAATAAATGTCAATACATCTTCTGTCTTTATGTCATAATGATATGAAAAGTTGCTTTAGTTTGGAGTTGTGCTGTACGTTTAGAACTACATCTGAAGAAAAAGCTGTTGAATATTAGACTGCCTTCTTCTTTTGCCCTGTTTTTTTTTTTTTCAAATCAAAACAAGACCACCAACATCACAATTATATAGAAACATACATTTATATATACATTTTGCTATACTTGAAAAAAGTTACCCATCTGTTGATTTAGTGGAGTCATTAAAGAATCTCTTCTTTACAAAGAAAAAACGTCCATAAACTGCAATTTACAGTTGGAGATGAAATATTTTTTTAAAAATCCATATAAACCATTTAAAGTCTTGAATAGACAGAAAGATTTTTGATATTTGAACAATTTGACAGCAGATATTGACTTAGGTATGTTTGTAACAAATAGCTAGAATTCCTTTAACTTTTGAATTAGCATTCCTTCTGTAAATTCTTGTCGTGGATACAAGTACGACGACGTGTAGCTGCTTGAAGTTAGTCTATTTTGAAACATGATGTTTCCCTTGTTTCATAGAGGAATAACACTTTAGCATAGCCAAGCTCTGTTTAGCTGTCAAGTGTTCACTGCTGTGCAAACTTAGCTCCTCAGGGCTGTAATGTTGTAAAGCAACAATATCAAAAGCTTCTCAAAACTCCTTTTTAAGTGCGCTTATCATGCAACGCAGGAGGTAAAGCCCTACAGATTTATATATGACAAGCCTTCTGCAGCTGATATCAGTACAGTCAATCAGGTGCCTTTTTATTCCTGAAGCCAACCGTCGGCTTCAAACACATCCTGTGGCTCTGTCCATCCCGCAGAGTGGGCTCCTGTGGAGAAATGTCACCTCTTTCCACATCATTCCATCTCCCATACTTCCATCTTCTGGTTGCATTTACTCACCCTCTCGCTCCACTTTTATTTTAAACTTTCTCCACATCTATCACTTTCTTTATCTCTGTCTCCTTGCTCTTTATGTCTGTATTGATTTTGTGGCAGCGTGCGCTCCATGCTTCTTGCCCTTTTTGATAGAGGGAGTGAAATGGAGTCTCAGTCTGCCAAATGAAATCAAAGTCTTTTTTTTTCTTCCCCTCCCTCCCTCTGTTCTTTCGCTCCATTGCAACAAGCGCGAACTCCATCAGCTTTGAACTTGCGTGTGTGAAATGAGCTCTCTTTGCTCTGATTGTCATCCCATCTCTGTGCCCTTTCTCTTGTTCTTTGCTCCCCATCGCTCTTTTTTCTCCCACCTTCCAGCTTTAATTCGGTTTGATGTTATTTCTTCGTGTTACTGTCAAAAATAACTCTGTTCCAGCAGCATTTTACTTTGACTAATGTCTTATTTTCTCCTCATTTTTTTTCTTTTTTTTTGTGCATATTTAGAAATTAGTTTTCTTGCTTTTATATAGTTATATTTCAGTGTAGAAATCTGACACTGGCACATAAGTCTAACAGTGGACGTTAAAAATAATCATTTTTACAATGTGACAGGTTAAAAACAAGAAACGGTTGCTAAAAGGAAGCCAGTCTTATCCGTTTCTTCTCATCTGGGCCATGTTCACATTGACAACATCCTACAAACCATTTTGTTGTTTGTGTACTAACTTCTTTCTCTTCCTTGGAGATCTCATGGTGTTTCCAGGCATGCTAGGAGACTCCCTGACTACATAACTGAGCAGATAAATCAACAACCTTATCCTCCTTAAGGGAGATCTGGATGTTTTTTCTTTCTTGCCTTCATGTAGCAGGAAGTATTGGAAGAAGGCTGTTCTTTTAAAGTGTGGTGACCAAGAAATTTTTATTTATTTATTTATTTTCTTTTTTACATGTACCAGTTTCAAAATAAACTAAAACAATGTTTTGCAACAGAAAACATTCACTAAAATTGGAAGAAATATATACATTTATGTTTTTTCCCTTACATAGTAATCTGATATGGATAACAGTGGGAAATTCCAGCAACAGAAGTTTATTTTTCCATTAGAAATAAGCAGTTTATTGATAAACTGGAGGTTTTTGTGGATGCAAAAGCTATTGGTGTGGGGATTTTTTAAAAGATATTTTGAAGCAAAAAGTGTCTAGAATATTTAATCATTCAACATTTGTATAAAAAACATATCTTATTTCCAAACAGATCAGTGATGCATAAAAATAAGATGCCTTGCTGTGTTCTGTAGTGTCCTGCTGGTCATTAGGGTTGTGTTTATAGTATTTTTTTGGACTAAATTTGCTGCCTTTCCTCTGAGAGGGGATCTATGGTTTCAAAGTTTTTTTTTTTCTTTAGAGAGCTGCAGTTTTTGATCTGCTGAGATATTTATTTGAATGCTGTGTAAACATACTCCAGTATGAGGTTCTGATGATAACCTTTAACAAAAGAAAAATAAATAAATAAAATAAAAACTGTTTTAGGGTATGGTGGTATTAAAAAGCATATATTATATTTCAAAGTCAGAAAACCTAAAACCTTAAAAGTATAAAGCCTAAGCAAGTCAACCTTTCCATTGTTTTTGAAACCAGAGAAGTAGTTATGAAACACACTTTTTGAGTAACAGCCATCAAAACAGGAAGAGCGTATAAAGATGATGGCTTTCCTTCTGCAACACCAATTACTGGAAATCTCGCACAATAATGACAAAACTGATTGTTTTCTAGAAGAAGAAAAAAACAACAAAAAATACTTATTCCTGTTAAACAGGTCAATAAACATTTGGCCACTTATTGGCAATACATACTGTGGAGACAGTACTTTTGCTCCAAAGGTAATTTTTGCAGAAAACGTGGCTGAGATTGTTGTGTCTGAGGACAAATTTCTATAAATATAAAACTGAGCAGAGAGTAAACGGCCAGACTGCAGTGTGCATTTTTGTAAGCACAAAGTTTATCAATACTGTGCAGCTTTTGTTGAAATCAAAGGAATATCCACCCATTCATTGCACTTCATTCATCTTAAATTGGGTTGTGAATGTAACGGGTCTCGGTGGAAACCCAGTGATCTTTCTTCCTGGAGACACTGGAGCAACCCCAAAGGATGCACTTGTCAGAAGGGAAATAAAAACCCTAATGTGAGTTGTGGTCTACCTGTAGTCTCTTCAAAGCAGTGAGGTGAAGACGTCAGCAACACTTGAAATACTGAGGAACCAACTTTCAATGTGTTTCACTGTGTGGGCTACATCTGGGTCATTCCTCCTCACAGTGGGACAGACTTTGAAAACCTCCAAAGGTGGGTTTACACTGTGGCAATATTATTTTTAAGACAAAATCTTTTGTTGTAAGGAAAAAAAAAAAAAAATATATATATATATATATAATTGTCTGTTGTTGCTTAGTGTGACAGATGCGGTGACCACATCTAAAGCACTTTCCCAACCAAGGATGACCCAAGCAGTGTCAGACGTGTTCTGGAAATACTGTGCTGTGACTGATGTCACTGATTCCCAGCCACAAGTGCTGCTTCTTTCATCCTTTCCTTTTTTTTTCTTCCCCTTATCCAACTACAATAAAAAAGCGTATCAACACCTGTAACTTCTGTCCATGGACTAGACCATCGTCTGTAGCCTCTTGTTTCTTGTATTTCTTCAGTAACTCAGTCATGCAATCGGGCATGATCAGTGGAACAGTGCAAAAGGAGTTCCTGTCATATTGAGCTTGCATGGTGCGACTAGTTCAGATCCTGTGTGAGTTTGACATTTGCGTAGTTTGTGCAGGGCTGTAAGGATGATGTCTGATCAGGTGTCAGAGCCATTTCAGAATTTGATGCAGCGGAGCAGCAGTTCCACTTCAAGCCTTCTGTCCGTCTCCTCCTCCTTCTTACCGTCATTCATGAATGACACACGACGATACTTCACATCTTCGGATGGGTAGAGACTTTCCGCTGGCCTGTAGGGATCTGTCCACCCTTTTCCAATTTGGAAACAAGATGTCAGATTTGGAGAAGCTGACTCTGTCTTTACACTGAGCTGCAAAAGTCTCCAGTACGAGCCGAAGGAATGAGGAATGAGATGAAACCCTCATTTGAACAGTGGCTTTGATTCTTTTTAAAACTGTGGCATGGTTTCAAAATGGAAACTGGCAAATGCCACGTCTTGTGTTTTATTGTAACATCTTTGCCATCACATTAACTCCCATAGCCAAAATAGCTAAAATGTATTATCCAGTCTCCAAGCTACATATCCTATACTGATTGGTCCTAGAAAAACAAAACCATGCTATTTACTGTACCAGTCATTAGGTTTTATTTGACAACTGATCAGTGCATATACAAATCATAGTGACATCTGTGCTTTTGATTTTATTAGTTGAATACTTTTTTGAGTGAACTCATTTTTTTAAGGATTTTTAGCTTGTCTGATTCAGCACATTGAGGTCTTTAGTGCTTAACAGCGAAGCACACTTTTTTTTCCTACAGTATTTGTAATAAATGTTGATATTCAGTATTATAGCGACACAGCTAAGTGCCCTCAGACTGTTAAAATATAAATCTAAAAGTCATTACCTAGTGCTGCCAGCATAACCTGCAGAACTGTCCACTAAAGCACAAAGCATTAATCATCTTTTGTACAATGATCGTATGGCCTGTAACATTGCAAGAGGATATATATTTTTAATAAAACCTCCTCTCTTTCGCTCCTCTGTCTCAGGGCGACGGCTTGCAGCTGGAGTACGAGATGAAGCTGACCAATGGCCAGTCTTTCTGGACGCAGCATTTTTCTGCAGATGAGTTCGGTGAGAATGATTAGACAGAACGAAAGGGATTATGGAATGGATCGCCAATGGCACAAGCTAACACCACTTAGCACGGCCAATAAAGCACACGGCTCTGAACAAATTGCAATAATGAAGGGACGGCTGAATGAGTTAATGATGATGGATGAACTGAGAGGGAGGGATGAAGAGAATGTGATGCCCATGTATCTTCTAAATGAATTATTCCTACATCCCCAATGCCTTTGTCAACTCATACTCTATTTTCTCCCAAACTTACTTTATTCATTAACTCAATTTCTTCTTTTTCTTTTTTTTTTCCTGTTCGCTCTGTTTTTATGTGTTTAGATTTTGTGAATCTTTCCTTAACTCTTGTACTTACTTCTCTCTTGCTTATGTTTTTGCTTTTAAATTATTTTACTCCAATCACAAACTTCTTCATATATTTCTGCTAACTCATTCAACTTTTGTTCTCAGGAATTTTGGAGACTGACATCACGTTCCTGGTCATCTTCACGTTAGTGTTCCTCCTCTCTTGCTACTTTGCATGTAAGTACTACCTTTTCTACTTAGTATAATCACTCTCTCCCCTTTAGGGCAACTCACTTTGACTCCTGGAGCTCTCTGTAATCATTAAATGGACTTTGCCTTGGCTCCATTAAAAAAAAAAAAAAAAAAAAACCTGCATGTTTTCTTGATGGGAAAGAAGTAGATTCCTGTGTTCCTCCTGAAAAGTAAAGGTCAAATTAGGCAGATTCTTCTCTAAGGATTCAGCATTTATCACGATGGAGCTCATGTCTTAGAGAAACAAGAGTGACATTAGGCCGGGAATAGAGGTTCCTTTTTTTTTTGCATAAAGATGAGAAGTTAAATATTGGCGCCAACAAAGGTCTTAAGCTTTCTGAAATATGTTTTCTTTGAAAATTTAAGAGGGAAAACCCTGAAGTAACTGAGAACTTGAGTAAAAATGAAAATTGTAGCTTAATAAAACAGGCACAGTCCCAGTCTATTATCAGTTCAAGTTTTCCCATGTGGTCATATTATCTTACTTTGTCTAATTTAGTGGTATCACCTAACTAAATTAGACCTAAATTACATTGTACTTTTTAGAGTCCTGTGCCTTTTCTGTTCAGAAACTAACCAGACACATCACTTTTTGTCTGCTTTAATATATTATTTAAAAATGAAGGCAACACTGAATTAGTTTGACTTGTTTTAATGAGAGTTTCAGTGACAACAAGAAAACTAGTAAATATCACAGAAAAGTCAGCAAGCACATGAATGTTTGTTTTTTTTCTTGTATTTATTGAATGTATTGCTCTATATGTTTCTTTACATTTTATTAAATTATTCTGAAATTTAGAAAAAATATAAGTCAAATCACAAAGTAGTGGGTCTTTGTAAATATGCCAAACTGTAACCCTATTTTCCATCTGCCTCCACCTAAGACATTTGATGTTAAGACAGCATACACAATGTATGGCACTAGAGTAGACACACAGCAAAGATCCACAATAAGAGTGCAGAAACAAAACATTAACGTGAAACAAACACAACTGATAAATAGTCAGTTACTCTGCTGAACAAAATTTGATGAACATATCTCAATGCCTATTTCACTTATTAATCTTAATTGTAAGGCTTCTGCCTAAAGATCTTTTGCACATGTTTAGTAAATACCCACTGGACATACGACACCTGGCTAACGAAGCTTAGCCCTTTAACAATGTGTAGATATTAGACATGTTGTACATATTAGATATTGGCAAAGCATATTTATCTTATAAGTGTATGGAGAGAATTGGATATTTCTACTCACAATTAGCTAAAAGACAAGAATTAGATATTTTTACTCACAATTAGCTAAATGACATATAGCGAGTATTGAATTTTTTGCTGCACTCTCCTCAACAATTATTACTTTGCAGGTCCGAAGCCTTAAAGTTGGGAAAGTCCTGTTCTAGCTAAATTTACAAAGAAAAATGGTCCAAGATCACAATCCCTGTATCCTCCAGTCTTGGAAAATTTAGATGACCAAGTTCTGTTCTGTTGCCAAAAAGATGTACAAAATATTATCAGAAGGGATGCTAACAGATGTTGGAATGGTGATTTTTCTGAAATTGCCACTGTGAGATTATGGACTATGGCGCTTCCATGAGTGTCAATAAATGTGCAGGGTTTAGCAAATAAAATAGCTTAAGAAATAGGTCTAAAGGCCATATGTTGATATAGTCAGTACAAGCTTTTATTTTTAGGTGACATTCTTCCTTATAGCACTTGACAGATCGAGTCTAGGAGCACAGAGCAGCTATTAGCTGTTGTTTGCAATCCTCCCTCGCCTGATACATTTCCCCCGCTGGCTACCGCATTGTTTTGGTAGTAAAATAGGCTGCTTAAATATGCATTAAGAATATTTCCTCTCAGATTAGGTAGCGGAAACCGAGATGAGACGTATCAGGGCTCATCTGGAGATGGGCATCACAAGATGGATGCATACTAATCATTGCTCTCCCTATTTATCTGGCCCGTTCCCTTGTTCGTCTGCGATCTCCTGTTTTCTCCCTCTCTCCGCACCTCCCTCACTCTCCTTGGCCATCTGTTAGCATCTCTCAGTCCTTTTTATCTGTCGCCCTGACGCACACACATGTACCCACACCTCTATCACCTTATTTCTGTTTTTTCTTTTTCTCCCTCCAGACAATCTGAAGGGGAGACAGCTTCTTCACACAACCTACAAAATGTTTATGATGGCAGCAGGTGTGGAGGGTAAGAGCTTCTGTCCTAAACAGGCACACACCTACATCATCAAGACGCACACACGTGCACGCTCCGGGGATAACAATGAGCCTCATTCACTGTTGCAGTATCTCGTATCTTAATCCGCACTTGAAGAGCAGATATTATCACACTGATTAGTTCTGAATAGGAACTATTGCAAGCAGATGTGCAGGACTACATTGTTCAATGAAGCTCGTTACTGATGAACCCCAATGCTCTCTTCATGCTGTCCTCTCCACTTCTTTTCAACTCCCTATCACTCTCTTATCTCTGTCGCTTTCTTGTCCCCAAAACCTTTCTCTTCTCTTCTGCCTCCCATGAATTCACCTCATCGTCTCCTCCTCCCAACTCTCCCTACTTCTTTCTTCCTTTCTGTTGCTCCATTTTTATTCCCTTCTCTCTACTTTAATCCCACGTTTCCCTTGCCTTCGTCTCCCTTTCTTCACCGCCTGCTAACCTATCCCTCCTGTCTCTTATATTCCTCATTTCTCTTTCCACCCTCCATCTTTTTCCACTTGGCAGTGCTCAGCCTAATGTTCCATTGTGTCTACTGGGGCCTGTATGCCAGGGATGGAGTTGGCAACGGCAGCCTGAAGATACTCGGTGAGTTTCTCCCTCTGGATCGGTCACTGGCTGAATGACTGACACAGAGTCCGGCTGGAAGATCAGTCACTGTCAGAGCAGAGCGGTTGAGTGGACCATGATGGATGCATGTATGTTTGAAGAGACCTTGTAGATGGTTGGATGGGTGTAGGCAGGACAATATACGACTTAAAGCGACTGTGTGTGTGTGTCTGCAATACGTGTATTATGACCTGATTTTATTGTTCCCCTCTGATGTCACAGATTCGAAAACTACAACCTAATTACCTCCTCTGTCTTCTCTCTCTCTCGCTCTCCACCTCTGTGTCTGTCTCCAGGGAAATTACTGTTCTCCGTCAGTTTCTTGGTGTTCCTTCTGATGCTCATACTGTTGGGTAAAGGTTTCACCGTCACCAGGTGGGAGAGAGGGAACATTGTCCTTTTTCTACACTTTTAGGTGTGAACACATTAGGGGTGTAACATTGCATCCAGCCCATGAAATGAGACGGTACATGATACGGACTTCAACGGAAAACGAGACCTTAGGCAATATTTTTGGGGAAACTGAAAATCTCAGTTTCTTAATTTTTTATGATTAAAAGAATCTGATTATCGAAAATTTGGCCACATGAACAAAAAGTGTCAGAGGCTTCTGTAGAGCTTGTATAATGAAGTGTTGTTGGCAGGGACGGTAAGAAGTCTTACACTGCAGACCTTGTCAACACGACATAATATCTTAATAACTACTTCATAAACGATTGGACTAAAATTTGCCATCACACCTTTCCTGTGATTTATGTCCCATTGGTAAAATGAGAAAATCCTTGAATGACCTGAGTTTCCTCCTGTCGTATGGAGCATAGAGTAGCACTGCACTCTTCCTCCTCTAGCTATTGCTGCACAATGCTGGTCAGCTGGCTGAACGAAGACTGCTGGACTTCTCTCTTACTTTGAAAAAAAAAAAAAAAGCTAATTTGGATGTTATGAAGTATTTCTGATCAACAAAAACTGCAAAAACATCAGCAGCTCAACTTTTGACTCCTGCTAATGCTGTTTCCAAAGAAAAATAGCAAGTTACAAACAGAACATTCATTAAATGGCCAAGATTTTCGCTCAAGCCTATTTTATATTAAAACAGACAAATACAAGTTTTTTTGTTGTTGTCTTTTTTATAAATATGGTGGCATTTTCCCCATAGGTTAGACACTAACGTATGTCCTGGATAGATGATAGTAGCTTATAGTTACTTTGACAGATGAATACAGGTTGAAAGCGGATATAGCTTCAAATCACAAGGGTGATTTTAATAAGAAAAAATGTAGAATTTTAATAATGCGAGATGTCACTGCAAGCAGACGTTACACCACTAGTGTATGCATGTATTTAGTCTTTTCTTCTGCACGTCTGCTACATTCTGTGTCTCTTCTAGCTGAGTCACTGTCCCTCATTGTCACAACCACCAACTCTGTCTCACAACATGATAATGCCATGTGTCAGTCAGATTATGTGTTGTGAAGCTGAACTCATAGTGTGACTGCATAACAGTTTTGTCCTCAGGATATAAAATATTAGCACTGAAATGTTGGGCAGTTGAGTTGTTTTCAAGTAATTTGAGTCAAATTGTTTCCAGTGGTGGTTTGTTGTTTTTTTTGTTTTTTTTCCCTCCTCCTCTGGCGAGGATTAGTGGACATTTTCTTGTGACTTACAGCTCGACTGCACAATAGATTATTTATGAGTGCCTTTTCTCACTGGAACATCAGCATTTATCCATCTTACACCTGACTGGAAAAGTGCCTTCCTGGCTCAGCTGTCACTGGTGCTGCCAGTTTTCTAAATTCATTTTTTTTCAAATTCCAATTTTCAGGCTGGAAAGACAATGAGTGACAGCTCCCGCTTTCATTAGTTTGTGATGCAATGCTATGTTAGACAACTGGATAAATGGCTTTTTGTTTTGATCACTGTTCAAATTTTGTGGATTTTTCTTGCTTTGCTATCTTTTCCTGAGAAGATTCAAACAGAGCAAACCATGAGCTTACTTATGGTTTGCTGAATTTTTTCAGCATAATGTACAGCATTTCCTTCTGACAATTCAGTATTATCAGTAATTCAGCAACAGGATTCTACTCCAGGAACTGGCTTGTTGCTGTTTGTTGCGATATGTTCCTGGTACCGTATCCTCTACCTGCTCCTTTATCATGTAAAACAAGCATAAAGGAAGTTGAAGAAGGTTGGTGGAAACATAAAGATTTCAGTAGTTTTCTAAAACTATTTTCAGTTACCATTATGAATCTTCCTGTATGGCCTGTCTTTTGCTGAAGTTGGATGGCCATGGTGTTAAAAGCAATGGACTAAACTACCAGAGCCAAGTAGACAAAGTTATTAAGTTAATTACTTAATAACTTATATTTAACTTTCTTAAAAGTTTACGTTGGGTACTATGTTAATAATTTACACATTGTATGGCCGGGTTAGGTTTTAAGCCGGTCTTAAATCCACCTTCCTAAAAACTTGTAGAAATCCTGTTTTTGACTAAAGTATTCAATGATGAAGTCTGAAAAAAGCTGTTTTGAATTTAATGCTTAGAACTAGCATTTGCTCTCTATGTCAAACATATAAACATGATTTCCACTTTTTGCTCTGCTTATGAGCTACCTTCAACTCATAAACAGAGATCGGCCGTGTTCAGTTTCTATTCGTGCATTAAGCTAGCTGCTACAGTGTCACCGATCAGATGCATAATGCGTGTGTGCACCTGCATCTGTCCCTTTCATCTGTGCGTCTCTTAGTGCGTCTGAGTGTGTTTGATTTTTATCTTCCTTCAAATGTGTGTCTGACCTCTGACCCGCCTGGTTTGTTTCTGTGTGGCAGGGCGAGGATCAGCCACAGTGGCTCTGTTAAGCTGAGCATCTACATGACAGTCTACACAATCACCTATGTTATCCTCTTCATCTATGAGGCAGAGGTGCAGTATACACATTACACTCTCTACACACACATTCAGTTCTACACGAAGCAGCAAGGCCATACGTTTGTCCTTACTCGGATAAATCGGTGATTAAACTTTAGTTGCTCCGCTCATCGCTGCTGGTCTGAACTTTTGGCATCTGTAACTGTGGGAGTAGAATGCTATCTTCAAAAACACAGCCACAAAGATTCGTAACAACTTGCATTGAAATAAAAATTAAACACATTAATAATTGAACATGTTCCTGCATAACTGGGGCGATTGTTTCTGGTTTCTGTTCCAATGTGGCAAAAACAAGGAAGCCGCCAGAGTGAATCAGAAATGCTAATCTCCACAAACATAAGAATTTCAAAGCTGCAAGGGAAGCACCAGAGAACATCCCCCAGAGAGCACGGTTTCTACGGTTCCTAGGTTTCACAGACACAATTTAATTAAATTCACTTCATTAATTTAACTCCAATTGAAATCAAAGGTCATGTCAGGCTATTTTATAGAGTAGAATAAACGGGTTAATTAAAGTTAAATTAAATATAAACTCGTTCCTCACACAATGCTTAAAGCAAGTGTCTCTGATCTAAAGGTGTTCAGAAAAACTGATTTCAGTCGATGACTTGCTTAAAAAAACAGGATTAAACAGTTGCCAAGGGAAAGGCTTATAAGAATATTAATGCAGGAAAAATAAAAAAAAATAAAATAAAAACCCACAACTCAAAACTAATGTTTCAGATGAACAACATTTTTTCTGATTTATTCTTCTATTGATGCAGAAAACTCCTGGACATTGTATCAGAAATGAAGCTCTTCAGTTTCTTTATGTTCAATAAAAGGAAACCTCAAAGGAAAAACTGTGTTTATGTGGCAAAATAATATAAAAGGGTTTAAAGCTGCTGTGTGCCTACTTTGCTTATTGGTTCTGCAAGCAGAAAATATCAAGACAGTTAAAATAGTAATAAAAACAAATTACACAATAAGAAATTCTTGCCGTTGTAGATGGTCGTAAAGAACTGTTTGCACACTCAAAAAACATCCAGCTAGAAAACTGCAGGGATAGATAATCTGTTATAGCAAAAACAAAAAGATAAAACCTGTTGAATGCAAAGATTTGTTGAAACTATCAAAAGACCTTATATTTAAAGACAGATAGATATATTTGTGTGTGTAGTTCTCAAAAATCATAGTACACTGAATTTTTCTCCATTTGCCCCAATGTGCACAAAATGTGTCAAAGGAGCTCATCAGAACAATTTACAGAGCCACCGTATACGTAGCTGGTTTTAATATTTCACAAAGTGTGCCTCATTTCTTAATATTTAGATTCCCATAAAACTCATTTTTAGATACAGCAACAAACATGGCAAGATGTGAAACTATGTTGCATCAACTGCAGTCTGACAGCTACTAATTAGTTACTTCTGCTTATTACACCATTAAAGAGCTGTTTAATGTTACAGCATCCAATAAATCTGTCAGCCAGATAAAAAGTAAGGATGCAGAGACCTTGACCCAATTAAATATTCATCAACAAATGACAAAAAAACAGCAGGGCTGATTTGTTAATTGGCTCTTAGTTTGTTCACAGACTTAATTAGGATGATAATCATGGTGTTTGTTGACCTACTAAACATCTTCTGGTGGTGACATTGAGCTTGTTGACATTTAGATCTGCATCTCTTTAGTCTCACTCCGTTGCAAGGAGTTGAACTCTGACTTTTTCGCACTTCACTTAGCCTTTTTATTTTCTTCTGTGAATTAATGATGCGTAATTGCAAGTCCACAAAACTGAGAAACTCCATACTGTTTAGTAAGAGGAACCTTTTAAAAATGAATTCTTGAAGTTAACTTTTTTGACCAGTTCTTCAATGGTCAATACTTTATGGTTTGCAACAGTCAGACATAGAATAGACAGATTCAGTCAATAGATATTAACTATTCAACAGAAGAGTTAAAAGAGCACAGTCCCACCACTGGCTTTCCCAATATATGTGAATCAGCCAAATAAATCGTAAATATTTGGATGTCTGAGATTTATATTTGTTCCTCTTCTCCACAAAGTATCACTGAAGCTGACTTAATAGTTTCTTAGTTTAGTATTTATTAAGGGATTTACGTAATTATGTGGAAATACTTGTTGGTGAAGCCCCCAGATGGAACAGATTGTAAAGTTATTTCTATTCTATTCTACTGTAACTTCCTTTCTAACAAACACACAGGCAGAAACTGGTGCATTTAGTGCGAGTTTCCTGGCCACGGACGGCTCAGCAAACCTTGTCCACATATGTTAAAGCTCTATTTAGCTTTTTTTTTTTCTCTCAATAATCTCATAAATATTCATGAAAGAATGTGCCCTGCAGATGAGCGTGGGCTGTAATGGCTTTTTCTGTCAGAAACTCATTACATTGACATTTTACTAATTATACAAATGCATCAACTTGACTGCAAAAACATATAAAAATTAGTTTTGGTTCAAGATTTTAAATTCCGAGAAGAAGAATAAGCATGCTTCCTAAGTAAAGAATACAACAATTCTTATTAAAAGTGAACTTTTTTATGCACTGTGTATTCTATGTTATATTTGCTTTCAGTGGTAAATACCAGATTAGTGATCTTTACGTATTTCCTTGAAAGTTGGATTTTTCTAATCAGCATACTGAGAAACTTTAATCTTCGTAACCCCCACCCCCTGTTTTTTCTGTCTTCTTGAAAGGGGATAACACATTTAACCAGCACATGATCTTATGAATTAATAATTCACAGAGGAGCAAAAAGTAGTACATAAATCTTTGCTCAGTGAGAAGGCTTCTGCACAGTCAGATGTAACGCTGCCCCATTTAGAGACGGTGGATTACAGCCTTTGAATTCAGGGTGGTAATGACCCCAGAGGAGAAGAAGGCTGCAGAAGTATCTGCGCTATTTCTGATATTGAAGCATGCAGCCGTCTCTTCCAATACGTGGTTCTGAAGTGGTATGATTTATCAGCCGCCTGCCCTTTTGCACAGGCCCTGCTATTTAAGAGCTTCAAACTCTGGGGAGCTCTGTCTAAAATAAGCGAAACTAGGTTGGAGGAGGAACGGAAATTAAGACTTGAAATTTGGACCCGATACTGTGTGACTGCAGTTTGAAGTCTGCCAGGCTCTGGTTGGCCGAGTGCATCCCGAACATCTCCACGCCGAACCCTTAGCACTATGCATTATGTAGCAGCAAGAGTAACTGTGCAAAGTCAGAGCCTGTATCCAGTCACTGGATTGTGAAATACAATCCATTGTCTGCACATGCAAACACACATCACACACACACACCCAGACGGAGCTGTGAGCACACATGCCGATGCCCTAGATGTGGAGAAGTGTCAATGTCAAACCTTCGCACAGACTGGAACTAGCTGCTCTTGGCTCGGTCACCGCGGCAGATCAGCTAACCCATGAGCAATCCATCATTACGAAATAGGACACAGTCTGCACATTTTCTCTGTATTAAGGTTCTGCTTGTTTTTAACGCGTCTCGTGTTCCTGTGCCAGTTCTTTGACCCAGGTGAGGTGCTTTACGCCTACGACAGCCCCGCAGGCTACGGCCTGATGGGCCTGCAGCTGGTCGCTTACGTGTGGTTCTGCTACGCCGTGCTGGTCTCGCTGAAACACTACCCTGAAAAACAGCCCTTCTACGTCCCGTTCTTCACCACATACACTCTATGGTGAGACACCATCTCCACTTGTCGCTGGCTATTGCACCATGTGAGCTGATGAGGCTTGTACATTTCTCTGTGATCTTTAAATTTTAATTATGTAGTTCAGTCAAAACAAAAATTAAAGCAGATAGCTGGCGCTTGAGGTGGGGAAGTCCCAACATTGTGCTCGTCTTATGTTGCAGATAATTATTCCCAGATGAGAGATAGCTGGAGGATATCTATATTAATGAGCTGTTCAGACTTCATGTGTGAGAATAATTATGCAATGCCTGTGAAAAAATAATAATGTTTCTTGGACTTGTTTCACATTTTGTCCCATTACAACTATAAAAGTTGATGCACTTTAATAAAATGTTGCTCTCCCAAACAAGCAGTTTAAACCGTTTTTGTTACAAAAAAGAATTATTAATGCATAAATATGATAGTTTGTTTAAATTATCTCAAACTCCCAGTTTATTTCCATAAATATTTGATGGAATGTTTTTAGGAAAATTCACCATCTTTACTTCCTATGAAAAGTTTCCAGAAATTCAACACAAATCTTCCTCAACTTTCCAACTCCTTACATTTCTTACACAGTTGAAACCAGATGTTTACATAAACTGAATAAAACGACACATACATCATCCTTTCTTAGTTAGAATTAACAAAAAGAATCTGTTAAATGTCACAATAATGAGAGACAATATGTCATATGAAATCATATAAAATATCATAAAACTCATTGTTGTTTTTGGTTGTAATATAAAATACAGAGGCACGGACATTAGCAAGAAACCATATGTGATAGATAGTTCACATCTTATAAAAAAAATTCAAAAATGTTAAAGATGGTTGGTTTAGTTTCTCGGCTTTTCAACCAGTGCTTCTAATAGTAGAGGCTGAAAATGAAGCATAGATTACAAAGACTAATATTATCTCTCTCTCACTGCAGCAACTATCCCCTGCCTCATTATCCACTTCTCTCCTTCCATCATTATCACTCTGAGCGCTTTACATATTTTACTCCCTGAGCTCTCTGTATCTCACCATCAAACCATACTCTCATCAGTTACTTTAATGTTCTCCCTCCTCTCTCTTATCTCTTCTTCTTTTCCTTTTTTTTTCTTCCTCAGGTTTTTCGCTGTGCCTGTGATGGCTCTGATCGCCAACTTCGGGATTCCTCGATGGGCTCGGGAGAAGATTGTGAACGGCATTCAGCTCGGCATCCACCTCTACGCTCACATCGTTTTCCTTGTTCGTACCACACGCACGTGCTCATGCGGACCCCGGCACCTTTTTGTAGAGCCGGCATTATTCAGGAGTCATTATTGCCACAGTCTGTCATACATAATTGACAATCCATGAGTTCTTACTGCGTAGCTCGGGAACGTCTCCTCCACACATCATTATCCATCTCTTCGTAACCTTAAACGCACAGTTCTTCAACTAATGGGCTGTACCGTTCTGTCAAATATCTTCGGTCCTCACCACACACCTCCCATGTCTTTGTCTTTACCTAGAGCTTATAGGTTACAGACATATTCCTCAAGCTATCTTGAATAAACATTGAAGAATATTTATATTTCTTCATGAATTTATTCTTTTTGTTTAGGTCATTACGAGACCATCAGCAGCCAACAAGAACTTCCCGTATCATGTTCGGACCTCCCAGATTGGGATCTTGCAGTCCAGCCCCAAAGGAGGCGAGGGAGGGGAAAGTTTCCCCCACCACGCCTATGGGAACAGCTCCTTCCTCGGAGATTCTCAGCCCAACTTCACCGAGCTCTTCTCCATCCAATCAGTAAGTCTAAATGTGATGTGTGTTCCTGGATGCATTTGAGCGGTTGATATGCAGTCCAGAACATCTCATTTGAGAACTAATGAAACAAAAGGAAGAAGCAGAAACCGCAACGAGATACATATTACGCCGCATGTACTGACTATATAATATCCACTATAAATTCCCCATTATTTTGCAGCGCTTGCTACATTTAATTAGATAAGGACTCTAGTGTACTCATTTTCTGATGCTTTTTGTGTGTCAAACGTAGCTTGAAATTAACTGCTGTCTTATCGAACAGAAGTGCCTGAAAATAGAAAGCGATTGTGGCAGCAGCGCAGTTTGCGAGGGAGCGTGTTTTCAGGGATTATTTCTCAGCAAAATACTTATCTCCTCCAGGGGATGACGCATTGCATAACAATACGCCTGACACTAAAACTCTTGAGTGAAATTAAATATAAGTGTGAGCAGAAATTCATGGCAAGGCTTAATTAAGTTGTTGTGTTTTCTCTGATGAATTGTCTTGCTTCGGTTACTTTCAGCTCTGAAGGTGTTGCTTTTTACACTACATAGAGATGAGTGACGGGAAAAGAGCTGCAATTCTCAGCTACAGCATTCCTCCTTTAATAATGTAGCAACAAACAGGCATCTAAAATTATTTTTTTTTCTTAAAACAATACAAAAATTGTGGGGGGAAAGAGGATATATAAAGGATGTACCGGACCTTTGCCCCGTTTTCTTAAGTTATAACCACCAGTTTTGATGTTCATCTCCATAATGTGTTTGACACGTGACATAATATATTTGCTTCATTACCACATTAGTAATTTTACAAAGTCTAAGCAGAACAAAATTCACCATGTGGTGGATTAGCGACCTGGTTTGTTGATAATGATAACCTTGGTATCAGTGCAATTTAAAAAGTCTGAAAATATTTCTAATCTGCTTTTATCCGATAAAGTAAAGAAATCTAAATTTCAGTGTGGGGAAATTTGGGAATCTATTTGTTATTGTGAAATCTACAACCTGTATCTAAAAGATTTAACTGATTGACAGAAGACATAAAGTCCAACTTTGTAAACAAAGATAATTGTAATTTGGTTTTTACAGTGTGTGATGTCCCTTTTTGTTGTTGTACTCCTAAATAAACTTCAGTGAAAGCTATGATTCCTAGAAGTCACATAATTACTAAATAGGGTCCACCGGTGTGTAATTTAATCTCTATGTATCTGACTATTCTGTAAAGGCTGCAGAGGTTTGTTAGACTACATTAGTAACAAACATTATAAAGACAGAGGAACCAAAATGTCATTAGACTAATTTGACCTAAAACTGTTTGTGGTAAGACTCAAAAATTAGTCTTTACAGAGACTTTGTAAAAAAAGTGAAATCTGTTGATCCAGATGAAGAATACAATTCCAGTTAATTATGTTGCCAGATTTTTTTAAATTAGAGTTTGTAATGTTTCAGAGTAAATACCAGCTTATCATGAGATTCAGTTTCATGGATGAGCACTCATGAGGTACTTTGAGTTAACAGATTCAGGGCAATTATGGGCTGAACGTGATTATCCATATGCAGGTTTCCTGCTGTTTATAACCAAATCTTTATTTTATCCCAGTCAAACATTCTCAGAGGTAAATTAGCATGCTTTTCGATTTGTCAGAAGACCTTAGTGCTGAGAGTGTTGAAAGTCCAGGGTTGCTTTGTTCCCCCTAGCATATCTTTTTGTATGAATTGTTGTCATTATCATATAAATGATGCCTCAAAACTTTTAAATTCCAGGATCCGGTGAAGACCGTGGAAGAGACAGTTGCTCGCAAAGGACCCGACGTGCCGAGGAACAGCGAACAAAAGATCATTACCACCGCTGCAGACTTAACCATGATATTGCCCCCACCTCCACCTCCGATACCCCCACGCCCCGCCTCCCGCTCTTCCCCGATGCCCCCTCGACTTCCATCCTTCACAGAGTACTTCAGCATGCAGAGCGGCGGTGGAGGAGGCTTTGGGACGAAGGCATGAAGTGGATGAGAAAGCGGGAAAGACTGTGGCAGAAAGGACGAAGGCTACAGACAGAATTTACAAAGCTGGTGGGAGAGAAAAAGGTCATCCTAAATAACAGAAGAATTATAGATGAAGGGACATACATGAGAAGTCATCACAAAAGTAAATCCCTAAATGGTCCTTTTAACTTGGAAATGGAATTGACCTGTATGGAGAAGCTAGGGTGGGGAGATGGCTAAGACGCAAAGGCTGAGGTTGTAAAAGAATAAAGAAGCAATAAATATTTGATGTTGACCAGTTGAAGGCACACGGGAGAAAGATGACAAAGTGGATGTAGCCGGAGCAAGAGAATGATAGCTGTGCACAATGTGGAAATGAACAAAATTCTTGAAATACTTTTATTCAAAAATTCATGAGGATTTGATGGTGTGCCTGGAGGAGTTTGTAAATAGCTAAAAACTGTTGAGAGCAACAATTATGTATAGTTTTATTTCAAAATACGAGATTAATTCATGTTTTCTTTCCCCTCAACATGACATTCCAGTTGGTGCTTCGACCACAGAGAAATCCCATGCCATTATGTTTAAAATAAAATAAAATAAATAAAAAAACACAACTTTTTTATGTTTTAAGACATTTTTGATAAAACTTAGATATATTTATGGTATATGGAGTCTGTTGTGTTTATTTATATTCTTACTATATAAGCCTTCATTGGAGCTGGTTTTTCTGGATCAATATACTGATGTGTAACTGTAAACTGTCACATTTAGTCTGGGCACCCCAAAGTACAGTACTCGTAAAACATGCATGTTTGTGTTGTATTTTCCGTCCGAGAAGCAGATATATGTGCTCCATGTGACCTTAGATATTCGCTTATTGTGTGTGTTGAAATCCACACTTCTGTAAATGCATACAATAGGCTGCAATATGTTTTTTTTATTATTTTTTTTACTGCAAAACCTTTGTTAATTACTATACAAATCAAAGCTGTCTTGCAGTATTTTTAACCTATAAGTAGACGTAGGCATGGGCTGGTATGATATTCTGAATTCTGGTAACCTTAAGATAAAATAAAAAACACAGTTTCACAACATCTTTTGAAATGTTTAAACTTAATATTTAACATTAGAGAGCCCACAGTCAGAGATTCATGGATCATTTCTAGTTTTGTAAACATCCAACATGCCGTTAATAACTTTTAGCATATTCCAAATTATCTGAATAATTGCAACAGTATGAAAAATGTACTTGTTTTTGCAATTTTGCCATGATAATGTATGTAAAGTAAGGAGGTAATGTCACAATGTGCATGTGTGCGTGTGTGTGTGTGTGTGTGTATGAGAGAGAAAGAGAATATGCTGTAGAAAAGGGGTTCTCTGTTATTTTAAAACTAAAACATTATTTGTTTAAAATGATATTTTGAGAGATCTTTAGCCACTTTTATTAATATTTAGCACGGTTAGGATTAGTAACCATTAATAACTGGAAACACTGATCGTACTCTCCAGTTTGTATCTTTGCAATTTCACACTTACATCCATCTACCTAACAATTGCATCCTTTTCTTTAGGTTGTTAAATAACTTTGTAGCTTTGATCGTTTGTGGAGATCAATGGTTATGAAACCGATGTGAAATATCAGTTCCTAAACTTCCTTACCAAAGAGTGTTGTTACACCACTGAGCGGCAAAGGATAATTTTTTCTCAGTTCCTACAGGCTGTTCAATAGTCTGAGCCGGTTGAGCTGAACATCATCCGTGTCTGCTCATCAGCCGACTTGTCTGCTCATATCTATTTAAAACATTTTCCAATTGTTTTCGTTTTAAAAACTGATCTAAAACTGCTGATGCTAGAAACCCTAACACACTACTTCTCATAGCTCTGACAGCATATTTCTTTTAAAATTACCTTGTGCACGTAAAGAGGCTGAACAGTTTATCAATAACATTGACAATGTGAAGTGTTATTTATAAGTGACCATTTAACCTTGTTAAACTCTTGAACAAATTGACGTAAGTTAGTTACAGTATAAAGTAAAGTTCTGTTTTCTAGCACATCCTTTCTTCAGTTTGCCAATTAGAGCAGCTTAAATATACATAATGGTTTTGATGATGGTACTTTTCATAATGATAATAATAATAAAGCCAAATACCTGCCCATGCCTAGTAAAATATTATTTATACTGGGCTGTTTTTAGTTGGTTTCACTGGAGTGCAGAATATCCCTGATTTTAACTGTCATGTCTGTGTTTGTGGATGTTGGTGAATATGCTGATGCAATACAGCACAAGGGCGGGGGTGATGCTGAAGTTAGTCGCAAGTCACAATTTCAACTTTATTCGGTTAATTCTTCTTGTAAAGATTTCCATCAAAATGGGAATTCTGTGATTTTAAAACCAGCAATGCCTTTGCATGTTTTGGTAATTGGATTTTCAAAAAAAAATATATCAGGAATGACTAACATTGAGTGATTTGATTTTAATATTGAGACAGCATATTAAACTGAAACGCAAGCCGTTTTTCTGTTTTAAGAAGTGGTTGAGCAGAGATGTAACTTTAATTGTGTATGATTCATATTTAAATCCTAAGATATTCACAACTGACCAGTTTACTTTGCATTAGTCAACCAACCAACCGTGATGGTTGTATTGGAGGCTCTGGTTCCTCTGTCCTCTTCAAACATATCTTATGTATATATTTTTACTATTTGGACAAGAATACGTCAAATCTTTAATTTGTGACATAATATCTTCTGCTTTTCTTTACTGATTATTTAAATTATTTTAACCTAGAGAAGGACATTTAAATGCCTGCTCATCTGGTTTTAACTGCAAAACAATAGAAGGTTGTATTTCACTTTTATATGTTTTATTTTAAAACTACAATCAAATAACCTCCTGTTTTTTTGTTGCTGTTGTTTTCAATTCTTGGTTTCACTCCCAATTACCAAAACAAGCATAAACCCAACAGGCTGTTTCTCTCTTCAGTGTTTTAAAGAAGGAACTTTATTCTCACCCCTGTCTTGTATCTGAACCACAAGTCATTACGTTTGTTGGCTTTTTACACCTTAATGTTTAAGCTGTGCAAAAAGCTGAACAAATATTCATATTTTTCTTTTATGCCCTTATATTGGGAGAAAAAAAAAAGTCTTGTAGAAGAAGCTGTGAAAGCAGCAGCATAACTGTACATTTTGTCTGTCCTGCATGGAGCACTTTAATGTTCCTGGTCTTGGTCTGTTTATTTGTGCGGATCCATCTTATAGGACTGCTTTAAAAAAAACCGTATTCTCACTCCATGGAGAATTATTCCTACCTGTAAATACGGACTGAAAACGGTTTTTCAGACATTTTCGGGAATAATTCGTGCTTTGTTCGAAACAATTTCGGTGGTTTTATCTTGAACTAGAGAAACTGTTGTGCTCAGCTTCGAGCCATCAGATTTCAGTGGCAAACTTGTTGTCATGGAGTACCAATGTTAGGACTGTGGTGTGTAACCTGTAGGAGTGTTTCCAGAAGTGTAACTTTGTGAAACTGACAGATACTTGAATTAGAATACTAATCGTTGCTTCTGAATATGTCTGGTTTGTATTTGGGATGTCTGCCACTTCGTCTGCTGTTGCCATGACTTGACTGAACAGACGAAGAGAGACGGGGAGAGGCGCACCGACATCGGAAACGTTGCTTAAGCGTCGTCAATGCTCACGTTTGATTTGTCATAAAGTGTTGTGGAGAAAGAACTTGAAGAAAGTATGTGTGTGTGCATGACGGAGAACAGCACAGCTTATAGGCTACTCAGAGCGACCTGGTTAAGAGCACATCACAAAAGCACCATTCAGATGCATTTTAATGGTGTCAAATAATATTAATTATAAAGATGCTGTACATATATCCTTTTTCTCAAAATAACTAATTAAAATATGGTTTTATTTAAAGCTTTGTCTGGCTGTTTTATTTGCGTGCCGTGTTGATTTGTGAGCCTGTGGCGTTCCAGTGAGGAACCGGGGCAGGAGTCCAAACACTAAATCTGATATTTGTTTATCGAGTTTGGGATTTGTTCTCATTATGAGGGTCTATTAAAGTAAAACGCTCTGGGGACGGTTTCCAGCCCGGTCCTGATCTGAAGCGTGCAGACCTAAATGTTTTGCAGTCATTACCGATAAGTTGGTCTAATTGAACTGTCCAAAGCTATTACTGAGCTTTCAGTGAATGTTTTGCGATTAAATCTTTATTTTCTGTCTGTTGTGATTCAGTCTAAATTCATATTTTAAAAACTTCCATTAACCTCTTTTTTTTTCCGTTTGTAGGGAAAGTTTTTGTCATCATTTTAAGAGGTAAATAAACCTTTTTTCTCTGCACACGCTAATAAGTGCTAATTGAAGTGCAGATAATCAAAGTTGCCTCTTAATAAATTACAGTCTCATTGAAAGATTAAGATGTGTAGCTTATTGATCCTTTGCTGAAATGTTTTGGTTTTATGTCAGATAATAATGTGACGCACATCAGCAAATAGAATATTTTCTGAAAGGTCTTGAGAACTATCAAGATGTTCTTTTTGATATTGACCTGATATGGTCCTTTGTGTTTATTTTTAACTCTTTCATAGTTTGGATTTGTGCTAAATCTTTTTTGTCTTTCTTCAATCGGGAACATTGACCTTAACTGAGGTAAATCAGACCTGCAGATCTGAAATACAACACACAAAAAAAGCATGTACAACATGAGCCTTTAGGAACCGAACGCTACTGCAGATTTACTGATACAAAATTATTTTTGACATTCACTAACGGCAGGAGTTAAGATTTCAGGAGCGACTAAAAATAATGTCAGGTGAAGCAAGTAAGAAAAAGCTAGATGTGTCTTAATGCATAAACTTCAAGCTTTTAAGACTGAGAGCATTTATTGCATCACTCAACTATTTTCGTAAATTTATTTTACTCACTGGGAAATTTGAATTTTGCGTGACGGTTTTGTGGTTTCACTCGTGTTCAACCTTTATGAAGGGAGCAGAACTTGTTGTCCACTGCCCACATTTCCTGTTTTACAACTCATTAGCAGAATCCTCTGTTTAACTGTTCAAAGCTCATCAGATTGTTTTGTGCATCATTGTGATTTAAAGAGGTTCAGACACATTTTATTAGAAATCAATAACCTTTTCATGCAACAGTTTACAGCAGGCGGTTTCATTGATTTTTTTTTCTGGCTCAGATTTAACAGTGCCTGTGCAGCAGCAGTTTTCATCTTCTTTAGAAGATCCATGACCAGAACCTGCATTAATTTAAACTCAAACACTGAAGACATAAGACAAACTTGGAACTTTAGTTTGGAAAATTAAACTTTATTATCACACATTCAGATTTATTATTTTACAGATCAGTTCTTGTTTTCAGATCACATTGGAGCTTTAAAACTGGTCATGTTGAAGACTTGCATCAAGGCTCTTTTTGCAACATGAAAAACCAAAAACCATGGGAGTATTTAGGCTTCAGCAGCCAACACTCTTGCCCTCGCCCTCTCCTCTCTGTAGCCTTTGAGGAGCTGGTTGATGAGAGTCAGTTCATTCTCCTTCTTCACAGGATAAAGAGGTGGAAACGGGTTGCCTTTGTACTCCAACACGGCCATCTGGGCTCTGTCCAGGTTCTCTCTGTTGGGGATCCGGGCCATCCGCGTGTAGCCGGTTGAATGGTTTTCAAAACGCGGAGCGAGGACTTTAAAGAGCTTCGGGACGAGATCCTTTTCCTGGAGAGAGGGAGCAGGAGGGAAACTTCAAACCAACTCCTCTCCATTACGCAGCTTTTACCTCCACAAGCATGAAGAGAGCTGCAAACACGCACCGTGAGCCAAAAGCTGGCCATTTTCATCGCCTTCTCATCTGTGTCTCCTTTCTTGGCATAGTCGATCAGCTGGGAAGATGAAACAAAAAAAATATCCACAGTCAGAGAGACTTAACGTGCAAGGAGAATTCAGATTGTGCTGCATGATTACATTTACAAACAGGTAGCAGAGTTTCTACACGAGGTTCAACCAGACTTCAGGAGAATCTGCAGGATTACTAGAAAGCTTTACTAAAGCCCAACGGCAGGCTTAAACACACGGAGAAAACCCGGGACAGACGAGGCTTAGCTGAGCCACAGGCGAGGGCCACATTTTATAATCTGACTTCTGAATAAGTAACTGGCATATTTTAATAAGTGCAGATATGTTACTTAACAGCTTTCCTGGTTTAATTTAAATTTAAAATATAAATGAGCAACTTGTTTGAAGACTCTGAAGAAAATCAACTCATCAGTAGCTGCTGAACAGTCTGTGCATTATTTGAGTAGATGTACAAAAAAAAATCAAAGCATTATATTTTTAGACACTTAAATATATACAATGTTACTGTATTTTCTAAAGAGATATTATTTTCTCAGCAGACAATATAGCATATTATGGTATTATATAACAACTCTGTAATAAAAAATAAATTTTACTGAAAATTAGGCACAGGGGAGCCTTAACCTTTCGTTTGGCTGATCACACGTTTCGTCTAAGGAGTGAAAATAGCTGATAGTTGTCGGATTCAGAGCCGTGTGATCTGTTTATTGATGATATGAGGCTTACAGAGAGAAATCTGTGGAGAAGGACATTATTATGATTAGCAGCAGCAGCAGCTAAGAGGATACATGTTTAGGCCTATGCAGGAGCTCCACCTTCTGGGCCTGCTTTAAGCTCAGTGGTGAGAAAAGTTGGAGAGATTTCACAAAGTCTAGCAGAAACAGAAACCGCCTTCAGTAGGCAGAAAGCTTCCAGAGATCATTGATGAGATCAGCGTCACACCGTCACCGGTGTTTGTTAGCAGTTAGTGTCAAACTGTAAGCAAAGTGCTGTGCATAAAAGGCACCGAGCAGAAATCTGAAAAGGGCCTGCAGAGTGTTTTAAGCTCTTTGAATATTTCTACTATATGTTGTTTGTTCATGGGAAAAACAATCGAAATAATAGCATTTAGCAGTACAATCTGGAAAAATAAGACAATGTTACCCCTATTCTGATTAAACCAGCAGTTTACATCCATATAAACAGATACGTAACCTTTGGTCCTGGCTGTCTCACATTAAGTCAAATAAACGTTTCCCAATTTTATGTCAGTTAGAGTTTAATAAAACTATATCTATTTGTTAAATGCCAGAATTTAATATAATTGCTTTTTAAACTGTACGACTTGGGTCAGATATTTTTGGTTATTCTTCCCTTCCACAAAGTATTAAATATGTAATCATTTCAAAAATATCATTAAGCAGATAAAAATGAACAAGAATATGAAACTTTTAGTCTAATTTAGTAAGAAAGAGTTGTGAGTCTAATGTATGGCTTCATCTGTACGTAGTTCATCTGCATTTTTAAATAACTGAAAAGATAAAAATAAAGGCGAAATCTAACAAATAAACAATTTTCCGTCTTTTTAAGCAACCGTATATTTTAAAATGTGGAATTTGTGAACATTCAAGCTTGCAAAAGAGATAATTTTAACCCAATTTGCTGGTGAGCCCCAGAGAAACGGGTCAGAGTTGCACTGAGCCATTGCTTCTGTCTGATCAGGAGAACCGGGCCTCGCCCTGCCAGCCTTCCTCACCTTCTCGGCGTAGAAGCGGACTTCATCGGCTCTGACCCTCGTGGTTTCTATCCTCTCATGCCGGACCAGTCCAGTCAGGATGTTCCGCAGCATGTTGATCCGGGACTCCGGGCCCAAGCCAATCCTCCTGGCCACCCGGCCGTGGGAGATTAGCATCTGCAGCGTGAGGCGCATCGCGTTCCGTGGGTTCCACCACACTGCAAGCGTCCACGTTAAACAAAAGGTATCTATAAAAAAAATAACAATAAATTACGCACCTAATAGAGCGAGCGAAGTGCTGCGTCAGTCTGCCTTTTACGAAAAAAAAAAAAAAAAACAGAGAGAGGACGTTAACATGAAAAAAATATCTCAGTTTGCTACGGTAACTTTACTGTCTTTGACATTGTCTGTGCGTCGGCGAGAGCGTCCGACCCGCTCACGAAACTAGGAAACCACAGTTCCGCTGAACCATACGTAATAAATATAAACCGACGTCGCCTTTTCAAATGAATGAATTAATGAATAATAGAAACAGAGTGCATTTCCACTTATATTACATAATTTATTTTCGTACATCTATTGAATACATTGTGTAACTAAATTAAAGTATTATTTAGTAAAATATAATATTGCACAGTTAGCAGCAGGATAGGAAAAAAACAAACAAAACAAAACAAAAAAAAACAAAATAAAAACCAGTTGCTTATTTTCTGTCTCAGCATGAACACTGGGATGAATTTTCTCCATGCATCCTGAACTCCTAGGAAACAGCTCCCGCTTCTGTGATTTACATAACTGCTTATTCCCCAAGCAAGGGTTCTGGAGAACAAAGAAATCCTATGTAAGTGATTAGGATACATTTCAAATAAATGGTGTATTTAAATTTCAAAGGAAGACTCCAAGCCCTGAAAGGACTCTTTGCTTCATTCGACATTCAGCAGGGAAGCATAACATCAACATTTTTCTCAGTTGATATATTTCTAATAATACTATGGAGATGGAATTCACACCAGGTGTCTGTAGCAATCCTACCCGACTCCAATGATAACAAAAAAAGCAAACAAACATATTTGTCTATTCTAGACGTTTTATTTTGTTCCTCTAAAAGTAAATGTTGTAGTGGTGTGCTGAATTTTCTTTAGACTGCTCAGTCAGAAATCTTTCTCACTATGACTGGCTTGAGATGAAGTGGTCATCTTTCAACTTAAAAATTATCCACTACTTTCTGATGGTCTATCACTTGAAATCATAAACCGGACAGCAATGGTATGTGAAGTTTCATATATAATAAATGACTAGTCACATTTAAAATTAAATGACAAACCATGAATTTAAGCTCACAAACAGCCAAGATGATGACACGTGTTGATATGTTACTCTTTTCTAGAGCTACAAGAACAAAATGGCTTTCTTCTATTTCTACAGCCCTGGCGTTCTTGAAACTTATTCTAGATATATCATTTGAGCAGAACATTATTCTTGAAAGATAAAGTGGGTGTGCTGCAATTGGGGCAACCTATAAAAATGTCCTTTGAACATTTTGGACTTCTGTTCTTGTCAGCTATGCCAGTGAGAACTTTGTTCTTGAAGTCATAAGAAATGTATCTGTTTGTGTGAGTATGCACAGACCTCAAGGATAGGTCGTTATAAAAGTAAAACGAAACATAAAGAATATCAAAGAGAGTTTATTGTTCAATTTTGTATTATTTTGCAAGAAACTGACTGCTTGATGATGAAAAATGTTGCAAAATTTCCTTATCGATAGCATATTAGAAGAAATGCAGCAGTGTTAGATGGCTGTAGAAGAATCCAGTTTAGTTGCTGGCCATGGTGCTCTGCAGCCAGTCGTTGAAGAGGCAGACCTGTGAAAAAGGACAATAAGACAGATTAAGCCAAGGAGGTTGTATTTTACAAAAGAAAACAAACTTCAATTGTAACTTTTCCTAGTATGTTTCTGTATAATTTCAAATACAAAAAAAAACAATGTTTTACCTTGGCGTAGACACCAGGGTGGTCTCTCTCAGCACATCCGTATCCCCAGGAAACAATTCCCTGCAGCTCACCGTTGCACACAACGGGGCCACCAGAATCACCCTGACAAAAGAACAGATAAAAATGATCGAAACTTATGAATTGTTTGTTGTAAAATTTATAAGTGATAAACTGCTGGAAAGATATTTCCAAGATTCCTGGAACAGCAGCTGAAGTGTCCTGTTCAAATCTTTGAATATGGATCTAAACTGCTCCTTACCTGGCAGGAGTCCTTGCCTCCCTCCAGGTATCCGGCACAGAACATGGAATCGGTGATCATTCCAGGGTAGGAGTTATCACAATCCCTGTCAGACAGGATGGGGATGTCCAGACACTGCAGCTTGTTACTGTCAGCAGCTGAGTTGTGAAAAATAAAACATCATATTAGTCTCTAATACAAGCTGGAAGAAACCAGATGTTAAAGCACTCTTTAAATCTGGGAATCAGAATCAAATCTTACTCACTGGCGCTCATGGTGTTGCCCCAGCCAGTGACTTTGCACATGGTGCCAGCAGGAGCACAGCTACTGGGCAGAGCCACAGGCTGCACGTACTGGTTGAGGGTGGCGGGTCTGCTGAGCTTGATCAGCAGGACGTCATTGTCGATGGTGTAGCTATTGTAACTGGGGTGACGAATGACAGCAGCGGAGCTGATGAACTGCTCAGTTCCCTCAGTGATGCCGATGTGGTGCTCTCCCAGACGCACTTCAACACGGCTGCACAGAGTTTAACAACAGAGTGTGAGAACAAACACACACAAGACGACTAAAACAACGGTCTCATGGGACCAGAGTGATGTTGAGCACTTACGACTTGTAGCAGTGAGCAGCAGACACAACCCACAACTCGTTGACCAGGGAGCCACCGCAGAAGTGGTAGCCGGAGTTCAGAGACACCTGATGGGGCTGAGAGTAGGGTGTGCACTCATACCCTCCGACGATCTTGTCGTCCTCCAAGGCAACTAAAGACACAAACAAATGAAATCCAGGGTTAAACTAGACATGTTTAAACTCAGTTCAATAGTTTATCCAAAAGGCAAACTTACAAGCAGCTCCAATGAGCAGAACAAACACCAGAGACCTCATGGTTGCTGAGTGATCTTGTTGATGAGAGAACTTCGTCTGCGGTCCTGGTTTATATAGGAAGGTGGTTTGAGCTTTTCTTATGAGGAAACCTCCCACTGTTATCTGTGACCAACCAGCTTCCAGAACAAACCCACTGGCTGTTGGAAAAACAAACATCTTTTGTAAAGAGCCTTCAGATATGCAGCTGAAGATGGAGATCAATACATGATTTAAAGATAAGCAAGAAAAAAAGGAGAAGATTCTTTAAAACATTCCACAGATCTATAAGCATTTGTTTTTATAAGATGTAGGACTATTTAGGAGTTTTTTCTTAGCGCAGACTTCTATTTGTCATAAAAATCAACCTGGAAAACAGTTGTATATTTAATTAAATATTTATTTTTAAAAAATCCATTTCAGATACAATTTTACAATATTATTATATTATGAACAAGTATTTTTTTTTATTTAACTCACTCTTATGCCAGGTTAATTCTGGTAACACTACTGACAATGATTGACAGCATTACCTTGAGCATTAATGGTATCATGTGAATTTGCCATCTGTGTCAATCAGATCAGGTTAAATATTGTTAAATGTCCAGCAAAATGTTCTGAAAGGAGACATTCATATCAGGCAGCTGATAGTAACTATTAATATGACTTTTTCCCTCTGACTGGCAAGAACTGGAACAATTGGTTCTTTTGAGACAGGAGGAGCATGTTTACTGCTGAAAAAGGCAGATGATGTTAAGTTCTGGAGGGAGGATGCTTCAGTAGTTTAGAGTCTAATAGTTAATAACAAATGATTTCTGTTTGGTTACCACATTTACAACCATGGTGTTTGGACTGCTGGAATGAGATCTGTGTTAACCGTTTTGCAAAAGAGTAAGGACAATGTGTCTAACCAATGACACATTGGTTGGACACCAACGTCCAATGATTAACATGTTTACAAGAGGTTTTTTTCTGCTCTACTGAAATAGCGACGATGAAAACTGAGTGGATCCCAGCTCCTTTTAGCAGGCCAAAGCAATAAAGAAAAAACATAACCTGCCAAAGTGTGTCACTTGTTTAGAATAGACAGTTCATTCCTCAAAAACATGTGTTCATATAAACGTGTCAGTGGCGTCTAAATAAAAAGTCTTTACACCATGTTTGTGTCTAAGATAGGCAAATAGTTCCAATAGTTCACCAGATAGACCTTTGTGACTTTACCTGAACGTATGATACACTAATTTCACAGCAACTTGAAGTGAGGTAAGGTAATATAAGACACTGAACACAATGCTTTGTATTTTTACTGTATTTGCTCTCTGAGTACAACCTTATTTTTTGGGTAAAACTGTTGTGCACAACTTTAAACAACAGCACCAGTGAAAGCTGTAGTTTACGTGAGAAAAATCATTCAATCTGGGAGACAACATCTTGAAAGAATAAATAGGAAATGCATAAAAATGTCCGATTTTTAGAATTAATTCAACAGTTTTATATCCCAATTAGTAAAAAAGGATTTACATCTGAAGGGATTGAAATGAATCACCAAATTTGTAATTATCATCCTCCTTAACTTGCATGTGGTGACAGTAGTAAGAAAACCTCCCTTAATATGGAAGAAACCACTAACAAGACTTGGCTCATTGTGAGCAGCTATCTGCCACTAACTTACTGGGGGTTTAAGAAGACAGAGTAGGTGGTGGTCAGAGGGCCCGGTGCACAGCAGCCTCTCCTCTGTCAGATTGGCCCAGAGCAGCTGTTGCTACTATTCAGTGGGTTGCCACTTTCAGTGTGTAAATGGGTGAATGACTGAATGTAGTGTGAAGTGCTTTGGGATCCTCTGGACTCAATAAAGCGCTAAACAAGTACAAGCCGTTTATCCATTTTGCCATACATTAAAAAAAACAAAAAAAAAAAACAGAAGCTCTGGCCCAGAACAGCTTTCAGTGATAAAGAAGTAAGGAGGCAATACATCCGTTAGTGGCTTCATCTGGGTGTGAAACTCAGCTAAATAGATGAACACTAAGGCAGTAGTAAAATCTATTGCCCAAAAAACAGAGTACATCTAGTTAGTGACAGTAATAGCTCTTTCAATTGTTCTGTCTAGGAAGGACACTGGGTTAAACACAGAAAGGCACAGTCAAGTTTATTATCCATAAAAAGAAAACATAAAGCTATTGGCAGCAGTAGCGCTACTGATGATCCATCATCACAGGTTAAACAAAAATACTGGACCAAATAGAATAAAACTGAGAGAAAACCCAAAGGTAAATCCAGGAAATTTTGGAGATAGCAGACAAGACATTAATGGATATTGGTAGGAGAAAAAAGCAAAGAGAGAAATGACTGTCAGCAAATCCTCCAACAACCGAAGGTTACATTAGCATAAGAACAGAGAAAGCTCAGACTCTCCTAAGTCTTTAACAATAAGCTTTATCGAAAACAAAACATTTAAAAGCCACATCTTACAGGCAAGGTGTCTGTCTCACAGACAAAAAGTAGGAGCTGATTGTGAAAACTAAAAGATCCACCTCCCATTCTCCTTTTGGAAATGTTAAGAGTCATAACTAAAACAAATATTATGTAAACACTGAGCAAATCAGCCTATCAACCAGAGATATTACTGATCCCATGGCTCAATACAGCTATGACTGTTTTTTTCTGGTTACCTTGTAATAAAGTTATTATACAGTAATAATTGTTCTCCCATGGCAATAATAAGAAATGTACTGATTTTTAATATGATTTTTTTTGCTGAGGAACCATAGAGGTGTTTCTTGCAGAACCAGTGGAACATTTTCAGCATTATGACATTTGTTATGTCAAGAGAATCTGAAAGCTGTGCATGAAATGTGGGAACAACATGTAGGAAAAGAAAGGCACAAGATGACATGAAACCAAAAATATATTAGTTTCTATGATTTATTTATTGGTGTCAAAGTGTCTGCATGGTGTTCAGGATGATGGTAGACAAACAGCAGCATTAGATGGCTATAGAGGGATCCAGTTTAGTTGCTGGCCATGGTGCTCTGCAGCCAGTCGTTGAAGAGGCAGACCTGTGAAAAAGGACATTAAGACAGATTAGGACAAGGAGGTTGTATTTTACAAAAGAAAACAAACTTCAATTGTAACTTTTCATAATATGTTTCTGTATAATTTCAAATACAAAAAAAAAAGTTTTACCTTGGCGTAGACACCAGGGTGGTCTCTCTCAGCACATCCGTA
>NW_006799998.1:451872-454506 GCF_000485575.1 Poecilia formosa
TCCAGAACAAACCCACTGACTGTTGGAAAAACAAACATCTTTTTGTGCAGATGGTTAGACCTCAGATACTTCTCTAAAGTATATTCACTATATGTTTTAAAAATCTTTTGCAGCTTTACTTTAACAATAAGTTTGTAAATTATGAACACATTTATTTGGAAACCTCTGGAAAAGTACAGCTGCTGTGAAAAGAATGCTTTACTTGTCACAAGATCTGCATTGTTTTTCTGTGCTAAGGAATCAACTGTAGTCAACAGATGGTCTGTTTCTCATCACGGTTGCTGATTCTGACCACGTAACTTCACAGATCATTTTTGCTCAATTTAAAAAAAAAACTAAAATAGGACATTCTACTATGGACTGAATTACTTGAACCAGACTTAAAGTGACAATTTTTTTTAACATATACCAATTATTCTCTACTTTTTGAATAATTAATCCTTTTGATATTTAACATGTTATACTGACTACATGATACTGTTGGACTAGCTACAGGCCATCTAATTAATTTATTAATGTCAGTATCATCATCCAAACCTTAAGTGGGGCAAATCTACTGCAGTGAGATACAAGAATTTGAGCAAAGCTTTACAATTTTTTCACCAGTTCCCCTTGAATCCTATGAGTTAGTAAAAAAATGAAAATGCTTTGTTCAAATAAGTTGGTGAATTTCAGTGAAAAATAATAAAATTGTGTCAGAATTGTACACAGTCATGCAACAGCTTGGTTAATGCTGTTAACAATTCTGATACAGCCTGGATCCACTGTCTTGGAAGTGAAGACATAAAGTGAAAACATCAGACCTACTTCATGAGACACTGCAGTCCAAACTGGAGAAGTAATATGAAGTTAAATGGAGAAATGTTTAATGACAGCAGACAATTTGCAATAGGATGTTAGTAGCAGAAAGTAGCAGAGTGAGAAAGCTGTTAGTTTGTCCTCCAGCATAACTACAGAGAAAGCCCAGGATAAACTAAGCCCCTTTAAGTTTGGCTAACTTGAACCTTTTATCTTGTGTGTAAAATGTGTGTGACAAAAACCAAAGGCTGGTTTCACAGGAGAGGGGTGTGATTGTCAAAAGATCTACCTTCCATTCTTTTTTTTTCTTTTTTTTTTAGAAACCCTACGAGTCACAAGTAAAACAAATATTATATAAACACTGTATAAAGCTGCCTTGTGCAGTTCCTGTGATCCTATGGCTCAACAGAGCAATAACTCTGTGTTAGTCTGCAGTTCTACAAAGAAATCTTAACTTATTCCTTTTTCTGCTACTGTAATGACAAGAAATGTAAATTATTGTTGAAATGTTACTTTTTTTTGTTATGCAACAATAGACATTTTTTTTCCCCCCAAAAGACTCCTTTAAATGTTTACAGCATCTTTTTGTTCCACCGGTGTCACTTCCATTCATGTTCTTGGAATCAGTAAAAAATGTCATGATTGTAGTCTTAAACTGATAAAATAACAAAAGAATTTTGACTTGACTTGGACCTTTGCGCCCAAAGCTTGTGATTTAACTTGAGGATATGAAGCATTTCTGTTTAGCATACTTGACACTTTACACCAGATAAGAAGTATAATACGAAACTGTAGCTCAGTGTAACATCGGAGCTGTCCTCTCAGTACAAGTTTGGCCTTTTGCCAGATGTCTCTGCATTTGTTGCTGCAAAGAGATATGGCATCTTTAAAGTTTCTTCCCTACCTGTTGTCTTTATTATGCAGTAGTAGAATCCAGAAGTGTCATTCTCAGGATAGCACAGAGGTACTGTCATTAGTATTATGATTATTGACTGAGCAATTAGGCTGGAGATAAAATATTATGGTGCGTTACAAAAAATTATTTGAGCTTTCTTTGTTCTGTTTTCAAAGATTTTTTTTTAGCTTAGGTTTTCAGAGGTTTCTCTGTTTTCATTATGTTACTAATGCATTTTTTAAACAGTTCAAATAAGCTTCATTGATTTCCATCCAGCTTATTGTGACTATTCAGGTCTAACAAAACATCTGCAACTTATTTTCTGATTAAGTTGCAGAAAATAAATATGAGGATATGCAGTCACACAGAGCATCAAAGAAAAACTACATATCGTTTAATCTGATAGCCTTGACATTGCATGATATTATAGAATATGCAATGCTAAAAACAATTGCATCAGTTTTAATAAAGAAAATTAGAAATAAATTCAAGTTATGTCAGAACATTTTTAGGTTAGTTTCGTAAAATTTATATAAATATAAATGGCAGTATCTCTAACTATTATAATTATCCTTCTATAAGACAAGTAACTACTTGTTAGATTTTGTTTAGCAGTACAACATGTGTGATTGTGAGGTTTAAGCTTTTTATGCAGAACTAAGGGCAAATTTCAGCAATATGACAACATTGGTCATGTTAAGAGGGAAATATGTATAAACGATCAATATGCCATGAGGACAAGTTAACTCAAGAACAGAAAGGCAAAGTATGACAAGAAAATAAGAAGATATTAGGTTCTATGATTTATTTAATGGTGTCAAAGTGTCTGCATGGTGTTCAGGATGATGGTAGACAAACGGCAGCACTAGAAGAATCCAGTTTAGTTGTTGGCCATGGTGCTCTGCAGCCAGTCGTTGAAGAGGCAGACCTGTGAAAAAGGA
>NW_006799998.1:455721-484301 GCF_000485575.1 Poecilia formosa
AAAAGGCAAACTTACAAGCAGCTCCAATGAGCAGAACAAACACCAGAGACCTCATGGTTGCTGAGTGATCTTATTGATGAGAGAACTTCGTCTGCAGTCCTGGTTTATATAGGAAGGTGGTTTGAGCTTTTCTTATGAGGAAACCTCCCACTGTTATCTGTGACCAACCAGCTTCCAGAACAAACCCACTGACTGTTGGAAAAACAAACATTTTTTTGTGTTGATGGTTGGCCTTCAGATATGCAGTTGGAAATTAAAATATATTCTCTATATGGTTTCAATTTATTTTAATGCAGATTAACACAGATTAACTTTAACCATGAAACTGTGTCGGAGACATATTTATTTGGAAATCTTTGGAAAGGTACAACTCATGTAGAATGACTCTGAATATCACAAAATCTGCAACTTGTTTGTGCCAATTTTGACCAAGTAATTCACATCTTCACAAATAATTATTGAATATATTTTTCTTTCAAGTAAAAATATACATCAGTAAGGCCTCATTGACATGAACATAGCTTTAACATATCACACTTACTCAGTCATTTCTCAGTATTCAATGCTGATGTTTTTAATGTTTAACATTTTATGTTCATCATTTTAGACTGTTGGGCTAGAAACATTAGCCATCTAATTAATCAATTAGATTAATTAGATGGCTGATCAGTATTTTCAGTCAACATGTAATGAAGTAAAGTATTAAAAGACCAATGGTGAAAATCTACTAAAGTTTGACGCACAGATTTGAGCAAATGCACACATTTTTCCCACAGTAACTTCTTTCTTATCAATTAGTGGAAAAATAAAAGTTTGATGAATTAATATGATGGATTTCCAGAAAACAAATTCAATATTATGCCAGAAATCCTTATGGTGGTTCAACAACTGGGTTAGTGATTAATACTGACACAGACTGGATCTACTGCATTGGAAGTGATGGGATTATGTGAAAACCCCATCTGTTCTACTTGACAGGAATATCTACAGACTCCTCAAACAGTATGCAGAAAAAATAATCTGTCATTCTCTTAATGAAACTTACAAACAGAAACGTTTTGAGGAGAGAAAGATGGTGAATGTGAACGTAACTGAGGATCTGAGAATAGTCGTAGTTGCATTTCTCCGCTTCAAGATCATCTTTGTACCTAAATACCTAAATGACTTTTTGGCATGTGATATTACTATTTCCTCTATTTTTAAAAATGTAAAATACTTTCTTATTTTCCATTTCACGCTGTTCCAAATGCTATTTGGAAAGAAAAATAAACTTTACAAGGATCTCACAACCTCCATGACGGAATTTGCGGCTGGGAAACGCACAGCTGTGAGATGTCTAAAAATAGATTTGGTAGGAACATTAATACTCTGGCAATGTAAAACTAACAAAAAAAATATACAATATTGATTTTACATATTCATCTTATTTAGGATTTTGCATTTAAATTAATGTTATTTTCTGTTTACCTTTTCCTCTTTATGAATAGAAATGCAAAAATGCAACTACCTCCAAACAGAGAGGTTAAAACAACCACTTTTTTGTCAACATACGTTTGTGCTTAGTAAATAGTGGGACTGACTGATTGACTTTTCCATGCATATAGAGAGAGTGCTTTCGGCCTCCTCTCTGTTTTGGGATTAGGGTTAGGAAACAAAATCTACCAAAACAGACTGTCTCAGACCCGAATCCAGCCTGGACCAACCACACCGCACAAGCAAGATGTAAACAAGATGCCAAAGGTGGGAATGAAAACCACACCTTTTAGGCCAGCAACTTGAAGACTCTGTATCCTTAACGCATCCTCAGATCTGTTTTGTTCTTTAGCTGTTGATGATCCTAAGCTGCAGTGTGTTGACATCCCTGTAGTGTTTGCAGAAACTCACACCCTGGCATCATCAACAGTTCCGTGTTCTGTGCGGGATGTCTGGAGGGAGGCAAAGGACGCTTGCCAGGTATTTAAATGGGCTTATGAATCAGCATATTAAACACTTAGTAATCCACATTGAGCTCTATTAGAATTTCAAACTGAATCCAAACACTTTGTCCCCAGAATGACTCTGGTGGCCCTCCTGTGCAACGGTGAGCTGCAGGATGTTGTATCCTGGGGTACTGGATGTTCAGAGAAGAACTGCCAGGCCAACTTTCAACCAGAAAAGAAATATTTGAATTAAAGTAAGGCTGAACTTTATCTGAACTTTCGCTGATTTTATTCTCTTTTAGGTCTGTAGCTTTAACAACTGGCTGTACCAGGGCTAACAACTAAGTGATCCAATCTATTCACCTGGGCCACACAGTTTAACGTAATATGTTCAGTTTGACAAACTATTTTCGCACTTTTCTAATACATCTATTTTTCATATCCTTAACAAAATTCAGCATCTTAATGACTTGTGAGTTCTGCAGGGTTCTAAATGTTGGTGGGTGTTTTGGGACCTCAGGTAAAGGGTCGTCTATGGAGTGTTGGTATAAGTGTTGACTGCATTGTTTGACAACCAGTATTGGATTAATTAGAATGGATTTATGATTGGACTGAATTTACTTTTTTTTTTGGTAAAGTGCATTGAGATGAAGTGTGTTGTGAGTTGGTGCGGTAAATATACTGATTTGAATTGAATTAACCGATGTTTCATGTTTTCTTCATTTGTGGATAATGGTTCTTCCAGTGCGATGGACTGGTGATCTGTCCAGGGTTTACCCCGCATCTCGCCCGTTGAGAGCCGGACGTAAGCACCAGCATCCCTCCTAACCCCAACGGGATAAGGGTGTAAGAGAATGGATGGATGAGTTTATACAGTGATTTGCTGGAGTCCCAAAGCCTTAGATAAGACTTTTCACTTATTTTCACACTCTTAGCTGTCAATTTTTTTTTCTTATTTCTTCAGATTGGGGCACTGTATGTTGGCTTTTGGCATTTTTTAAACATTGATCAGACAGGTTCTCTCTAAATAATTTAAGCCAATGACAAGGTAGCAGAGAGAGGAGCTTCAACAAACCTTAAGAAAAAGAAGGTAATTCAAAATTGGTGACTGGTGAGCCGAACCATGTGCTTTGCAAGTTAATCATGGTGTCCACCAAATTGTGGGTTTAATCTTTTTATTTCATATTCATTTAATTATTTTTTTTACTAAATGACGAGGTAGATTTAAACAATGTTTTATTGTTTATTTGCCTCAAGAATAAAAAAGACTGTCGCAAAAAAAAACAAACAAAAAACACCACTTACTTACAGGTATTGCTGCAACACAATTAATATTGCATGAAATTAAACTTATTGCAACTTATTGTGCTTTTTTGAGTGTCTTTTATGTGTTTTTTTTCTTAAGAAGTTCACAACAAAGTGAACCTCCTAAAAAGATTTCACAACTGAAATCTGTTTTTCTGATCAAGATTTCAGTAATGAAAGGAACTCAGGAGTGAAGGTTAAAATAATGTGTACTAATATTGATATATTAGGTTGTATACCATCTGTTCTCATTCTTGTGATGTTGCATTAAAAATAATGGAAACTGAGGAAAGCAAAGTAAAATCAAAACTGATTTTATGTTTCAAGGCATACATAATAATCCTGGACATGATACACTTTTCAGCTTACACTTACTGGAACATTCTAGAAAGAGGGTGCACGCAGAAATAGAGCGCAGAAAGCAGCACTTATCTTTATTTGTTTGGTTGAGGAAAGCTTCAAAGTAGAAGGCTTTTAGACTCCACTTATGGCAAAAAGGGTGGGAAAAAAATGACAGATGGATTTTTTTTTTCTCTTTATGGATGTTGCAGCAGCAGAATAGTGTGGGTCTTGTTCAGTAAAATGTCCCAAATTAGCAAAAAGTAAATTCAAAGTGATCTTCTGATACCAAATATGGATTTAAAAACAAATTAACTTCTTGTTGGTAGAGATAAAACCGTTTCTCTTTGATATTGTCAAAACAGATTAAAATTCATCAGATTAATGAAGAAAAGCAGAGCTATTGTTAAACAAAAGACCACCATTGAGATATGCACATTCTGTTTACAGTTAGCTCAATTCAGCCATTGTCTGATTATTCTGATGTATGTATGTTTGAATCTCACTGGTTTTAGATGATTCATTCTACCAATAGCAGCTTTTCTGCTCTACTGCTCTTTTTTTTTTTTTCTGAACCATCTTCAACATCCTCCTGATTATTTATGCCTCCGTTTATTTCCCCTAATTTCCTCTTTTTCCTGTTGTTTCGTAAAATGAGATCACAGCCTTAGCTGTATCTGGAAAGAATCTCGTTGATCCAGGGCATGAGAGCACAAACTTTGGTGTAAACACCCGGGTAGTTGGGTTGAGTGCAGCCCTGACCCCAAGACACTATTCCCTGCAGCTCTCCATTACACACCAGAGGGCCGCCGGAGTCACCCTGAGCAGGACAAAGTGAGGTGGAAAAAAGAAAAAAAAAATCCTTCAGAAGAGTTATACAGTCGATCCATTTTTGTGCAATTGTGCATAAAATACCAGACAAGCATCCTTGCCTCCCTCCAGATATCCTGCACACACCATACACTCAGTGATCATGCCGGGGTAGGAGTTCTCACATTCCTTGTCGGACAGTATGGCCACTTCCACACACTGGAGGTAAAATGGATTGAACACTGTAATTTGAGAGAAGTTGGAAAAAACATTTAAAAAAAAAAAATATTGCAAGAAAAATCTCAGCGACATCACTGATATGTAAGTGGAAAATTATACCCCTTGAGTTACTTCACGTTTTGTAGTGTTATATCCACAAATTAAATGCATTGTATTTCAATTTAACGTAATAAACCGTCAAAAAAGTGAAAAGAAATGTTGGACATTTAATGCTGTTGAAATCAAATTTTCTGGTCTCTCTGTAATTCAATTGTGGGAGAAACTAATGCATTCTAAGCACACAATGTCTTTGGTGAAAGATGGCAGCAGCGGCAGAAATGACTGAGCTCCACTGCACTGCAGCTGGTGTGTTCAGCAAAGAAGAATGGAAGAATTTCCCCATGTAGACTAAATATAAACGTGCCATATTTTCAAGCATAGGTTCTAAAATAATTGATAGAATATCAAGCAATTTTTCTTTCATTTTACTATTACGCACTACTTAAAAAACCAGTTAAATAGGTAGGTAGAAAGATATGCATGTCTATTATTCAAACGACAGTATTTAGTGTAAAGATGACTGAAGCTTTTGCATAATTTCTTAGAAAATTCTCAATATTCAATACTGAAAATTTAAAAATGATATCTTTTTGCAAATATCCATAAGAAAAAGCTAAAATCTAAGATCAAGTCTGCTTAAAATGTATATTTGAAATAAACAAATACATTTTATTGTCTTCCTGAAACAAGTAATATTTGATATAGAGATGTGAAAAATGCACAGACATCATTGTTTTTCTGCACATATGCAAAAGTGAGTAGAATTTAACATTATTCCTGTGCTACTCCTGCTGTGACTGAAGCCAGTAATACATCCGAGATTAGAAGAAAAACACAAACAAACAAAAACAACAGATTATTTTCCAAAGTACAGACACATCTCACCTTGATCAGTGTAGATGTTCCCCCATCCAGACACCATGCACGTGTCTCCAGGTGAGGGACAGGCTTTGGGCAGAGCAACAGGCTTCACATACTCATTGATTGCCACTGGATGTGCCAGTTTCATCAGCATGATGTCATAGTCGAAAGTCTGGTAATCGCAACTCCCGTGCCAGTAGATGGCATCAACAGCCATGAACTGCTCAGTACCTTCATGCATCCAGATGTGATTCTCACCAAAAATGGCAATCTGTGAATAAGGGCTGAAAGGGAGACAAGCAACACATGATTTTCATTCTGAAAAGTTAAATTGAGGCATTTGTGTGCTGTGGGTGTAGTACACACTTTTGCCAGCAATGGGCAGCAGAGATGATCCACTGGTCGTTAATGAGAGAGCCTCCGCAGAAATGATAGCCGATATTGAGGGACGCCTGCCGGGGCTGAGAATGGGCTTCACACTGGTCGTCTCCAACTATCTTGTCGTCCAGGGCGGCTGCAGCTGTGACATCAGCAAAGTGCACATCTTCTTCAAGTTTCTGCAAATTCCTTCATCTTAAATCATGTTTAGATACTGCAAAGACTTTTACCTGCAGCTCACAGGAGCAGGAAAAAGATGACATTCATTTTGTGGTTTACTCCTGACTTTCTACACCCAGAGTAAATGTGGATGACCTGCTGCCCTCTGCATTTATGTGACCTCCACAGGATCCCTCCTCCTTCTCGACATCTTGTCACCTCCACCCTCATTCACATCCATCCTGATATCTACCCACATCTTGGGTCTGTGAGTTTTTTTTTGTTTTTTTTTTTTTTTTAGAAAACAAAGCCAGGAATTATCTTAACAAAGTAAAAACAACACACTTTGAAAATATGCCAACTGCTTATATCTGTTTAGTTTTTTCATAAAATTGTTGACTGACTTTTTTGAGTGAAAACAAAAAAAAAAGACAGTTTTAGTCATTTTCCTTTTTTTCTCACATTTTAAAGCTTTACTCAATGATGACCTAAACCACAACCACACACCAGCACCTTCACTATTTATTCATTTCTTTTCCCTCATATTTTATTTAAACATTTTTGACTGTCACAGCTTTTTATTTATATATTTATATTTTATTTATATTTTTTTATAAACATTGCAACATACATTAATAACTCACTGGGGAATTCTAAAAAAAAACTAATAGTAGTTAACTGTGTGAAAACCTTGAGAAGACGTACTGATGACATTAGAGGGTGTGCTGTGGCGTGTCTGGGCTGGACAAATAAGAGATGTAATGAAAGGTAAGACAACAGAGTTAGAGGTTAAATATTCAGCAACAAATCTAAAAACCCAGTGATAACACAGTTTCACAGAAAAGATCAACACTGCTGGTACAAGTATGTATGCACAGGTGCAGAAATGGTTTGCTCTGTCAGGTGTTAATTTTGCATATTTTTATCCTTGTTGAAATGACAATAAATGTAGAGGACAAGTTTAAACCCTTATCAAGAGGAAGATGAGAGAAACCAATAGAGAGTCACAGGTGTATAGCCTCACTGGCTCAAAAAGACTATTAAATGCATATACTATCCAAAACATGGACAAATATTTTAGGAGGCCCACGTATCTGTATGACAATATTTTTTATTGGTAAAAAAAAAGAAGAAAAGAAAATCACATTAATCACAATTTTTGATAACTCCATTATGAGTTTCCATTAGCTTTAAGCTTTAATGACCAAAAGTAAAATAAATAAATGCTTCAAATACGTGACCTTGTTGATGTCATCATGTGCAGCATTGCATCTGTGATTGTGGAAGTCTTTTCCTGCATCAAAGCTATGCACGTTTCTTCTGTCAGTCCATATTCAATGCAGATCTTCCTGGGAGAACATGATGTACATGTGTTTTAGGGAACAGAGCGACTCATGAAGACTGACACCATCATCTGGCACCCAAAGTGAATGCACCACAGCACTTGTCCACAGTCCCCGTCTTTTCCCTTTAAGCATAAGCTATGCTTCGCAGTTATTTCCCTCTTGCCTACAGTGAGCTCTGTGTGCAAACACAGAATGAAAGGATTCAAAATCCAAACCATTGGGGATCATCATCATCTACCAAACATGAATTTTGAATAAGAAACCTGGAGATAACTTTGAGATAATGGCAGATTTACCTCATCCTGAAGAAAAGTTTCATGACACAGCCTTTAAGACTAATCAGATCACAAAGTCAGCATTAAAGAAAGAATATCAAAAAAAAGGCTAACACAGCACAATGTAACAATAAAAAGGCTTTTTTTTCTTTCTTTCTTTCTTTCTTTCTTTCTTTCTTTCTTTCTTTCTTTCTTTCTTTCTTTCTTTCTTCCATACCAGTGGAAAACACAGCAGCAAGCTTCAGTATCTTTAATTTATGCATGCAATCAGTGCAGAGAAGCATTTGAGTTTTAGTTTTCTCCATGTGTAGCTATGACTACCAGACTCTAGACTATGTCATCATGCTGATCAAGCTCTTCCATCCAGTGGAGGTGACTGAGGCAGTTGCACCCATCTCACTACCCACCGGCTGTCCAATGGGAGGCCTCCCCTGCTCCGTGTCTGGATGGGGGGACACTGCTAAAGATGGCGAAGAAGGTGATTCAAATTGGACAACATCCACAACCGTAACTGTGTGAATAACTTGGGGTTTCTGTGAGTCTCCATCGTGTTTGTTACAGTGAACATGCCCACCCGTCTGCAGAGTCTGGATGTACCCATAGTGGATGACAAGGACTGTGAAAACGCCTATCCAGGCATGATCACGCGCAGGATGGTGTGTGCCGGATACATGGATGGAGGCAGAGACGCATGCAATGCGAGTATTCCAGAACTGAACCAACAGATGTGGATGTGTTTGGGAGCTTCACACTTTTACTCTGTGTGTGTGTGTGTTTCAGGGTGACTCTGGCAGCCCTCTGGTGTGTGTTGGAGAAGTGCACGGCCTGGTGTCATGGGGTCAAGGCTGCACTCAGCCCAACTACCCTGGGGTTTATGTTAAAGTATGCGAGTTCCTCTACTGGACTGAAGACACTCTTGCAGCCAATCCTTAAAAAAAAAAATATATATATATATAAATCCTTCTCTGCTCCTATCTGAGTTCATTGACCTTATGTTCACAATTTATGGGTTATTCTGCTTTCTCTAACTTATCCTTGTTCTTCTCTTTCAGGTCTCTGAACTCACTTGAGTTTTTTTTTTTCTTTATATCATTTCACACACTTTCTCACATATTTTGAAGACGAGATATATCAGAGTTCAAAACACTTTATCCTCTGAAAGTAAATACTAATAAGTCTGAAACAGCTTGAGTGGAACTCAAGCACACTCCAAAAAAAATAAAATAAAATAAAAAAAAATCACAAGCTTTTTCTTTCATGTTTTGAATGTGGCTGATGGGTGAGGTAGGACTTTTCATCGTTTACCCAATGTTTGCTCCTGGCAACCAATTAGCCTCTTCCAGTGTCTTCATAATTTAATTCATTTATAATTCGAGTCAGTTTTTTCTACATCTAGGGGGCTGATTAGATGATTTGATTACAAAGAAGATGGTGTGCGAGACTACGTTTAGAAGTTGGGGATGAATTTACCGTAGTGATAATGTCAATGTGATTATTGAACAGCAGGTTGCCACAGAGGGATTACCTCCCACTCCTCTTTTCCAGCAGCAGTTCTCATCGGAAGTTTACATTCACACCATCATTTACGTGAAGGTCAAATTAGTTTGTGCCTTTTAATGATTTATTCGGATCTCTCCGTTTTCACTGTGAGCTGATAGTTCAGCTTCCACTTGTATTTAGATTATTGGCCCTCAGTTGTAGAGGAAGTAGACACTTTTTGTAGCAATCAACATGCCACTGGCATAGTTTTAGCTGAAAGTTCTTACCACTCAATTTATGAAAAAAAAAAAAAAAAAAAAAAAAAAAAAAAAGGTTAGAACTCATTCAAAACAGTTGGATTACTGGCAAATACCCTGCTTTAACTACAAACCACAAATGAGCAACCGTGTTGAGTTTTTGGCCAGTCCAGAAGTTTAAGGTTAGACAATTTTAGTCATTTAAAAACCAGTTTTGATGTGTGCTAGTAATCATCACTCTATAATGTCCGTGTTTAACCAACTGGATGAAGTATAAGGAGCTGGAGGTAGCCTTCATCAATTCACCTTCTTTGTGCAAAGCGCCAGCTACAGCAGTCTCAGTACCAACCTTCCACATAATACTGCCACCACCATGCTTAACAGGGGGTGAAATATTCTTACATGTAATGGCCTCATTTTTACTCCTCTAAGTATTCTTGGTCACACTGTGAGACTGGTTTGTCTTTGTCTTGTCCTTGTTGGCAGCTTCAAATTTTTTTTGACACTCTCTCACTCCATGGTCCTTTCTCATAATCATCAAATTCATGATGGCCATTGGTTTTTGAAACTATTTCATCAATCTGAATGTGTGTTTGGGTCAGATGTATAAAGTTTGAACTCTCCAACAGTTGCCACAACAACTGGATACAGTCAGCTTTAAAGAAACTGTGATTAATTACTCAATTCTACCCACTAAATCAACCAAATGAAATTAGTAGTTTCATATTTTGAATAAATAGTGATCAAATATCCAGCGAGAATTATGCCATGACCTTGCAGCTAGCTACAAAAGTGACAGCTTCTTTGCAACTTGCTAACGGACGTAAAAATAGAGGGGGTGCATGTGAATATTTCAGCCTTTTTATACCTGCTTGACACTGAGAGGACAAGGGACAATCCAAAAATAAATCTAAACTTGTGCATCTACTTCTTGCTTCAAAAAAAAACACTACAGTTGTATGGTGTGTTATCAGTCCACCAGAAAATAACAAATAATTTAAGCAAATAAGGAAAAACCAGCAATGAAAACCATATTCCTGTTGATGAAGCGCTGATGTAAACTTCTGACCATAACTATTTGCAGCAGGCATGGCCATTCAGACATGAGATAACCCCCCTCTTTTTTTTTGTATTTTTTTTTTTTTTACATTCACTTAAGTCTTATTATTGTAAAAGTTATTTCAGGTCCCTCTTGCTTCTTTGTTAAAACATTTCCTAGACTTCAGATGTTGCCGTTCTGTTTCTTCAATCAGGAGGACATAGTTCTTGTTATTTCTCCCAAGCCAGTTTTGTCTTTTCTCAGTCTTGCTACGCCTCTCTCCATCTCTTTGCGTCTTCTCTCTTGGACTGGACTGGAAGGTCCGGCCCATGCTGCTGCGCCTACAAACAACCAAAAAAAAACAAAAAAACAAAATAGGTCACTGTAATGTGCCACTCTCATAAGTAGCACAGCTGTGGTACAGTAGTCTAAATTAGCCTCATTTTTTTTCCATTTCACTATTCTCAAAACATTTTGTCTCCATTTATGTGTATTTTTGTTTCCTCTTCAAGTTTTGGCTTTGAACCAATCGATTCTGGCATGTCACTGCTGATTTATTTCAGTTGGAACAGCAGTATCTAGTTCTTCTCATCTGTTTAATACAATACATTTCTTTGCATTTTAGGCGAAGTAACATGTACTTGGAAAATAGCCTCTTGTATTATACAAGAGAAACCCAAATACAATGTGCTGTAATTTCAGCAGAAATGGTCTGCTGCACTTCCTGCATTGACACCAAACCCTCCGACTGAAACAGGAAGTGGTTAAGCCAGTGTTTTACAGAAGATGGCACAAACTTAATTTAGACCTTGCACATTTGATTTTTAAGACAAAATTAGATTTGGACAATATGAATCATCATTTATATATAATGGATATTTGCATTAATCCACTTGTTGTTCAAGACAACAACCGACCAAAAGATATGTAGTAAAAATCTGTTTCCAAAGACAAGTTAAGCAAATAATTTAAGTCATTTGAGCAGAGCAGCCTATGGTGTTTTTTTTTGCTTCTTCTTGAATTGTTTCCCCTTTCCACTAAACTTTTTAAAAATTAATGCATACTGCCTTTACCTTGGATAAATCTCACTTATTTGACACATGTTAGTTCTCACAATAAACAACCTCACTAACTGAACTCATCATTGACACAGACTCTCATTTAACGATCCAGTTTCCTACAGTCAGCAGCAATCATGACTGTTAGCGCTGTATGCTTTTATTATACCTACCATACCTAATAGTCAATTACCTGCTGAGTAAAATATATGTTTTCTATCAAAACAGCGACGGATCCGGTTTTAGATGTAGGAATGTTATTATTTTTGAACTGTGTTTCACTGTGCTGNTATGATTGGACTGAATTTACTTTTTTTTTGTAAAGTGCATTGAGATGAAGTGTGTTGTGAGTTGGTGCGGTAAATATACTGATTTGAATTGAATTAACCAACGTTTCATGTTTTCTTCATTTGTGGATAATGGTTCTTCCAGTGCGATGGACTGGTGATCTGTCCAGGGTGTACCCCGCATCTCGCCCGTTGAGAGCCGGAGGTAAGCACCAGCATCCCTCCTGACCCCAACGGGATAAGGGTGTAAGAGAATGGATGGATGAGTTTATACACTGATTTGCTGGAGTTTTTTTCTTATTTCTTCAGATTGGGGCACTGTATGTTGGGTTTTGGCATTTTTTAAACATTGATCAGACAGGTTCTCTCTAAATAATTTAAGCCAATGACAAGGTAGCAGAGAGAGGAGCTTCAACAAACCTTAAGAAAAAGAAGGTAATTCAAAATTGGTGACTGGTGAGCCGAACCATGTGCTTTGCAAGTTAATCATGGTGTCCACCAAATTGTGGGTTTAATCTTTTTATTTCATATTCATTTAATTATTTTTTTTACTAAATGACGAGGTAGATTTAAACAATGTTTTATTGTTTATTTGCCTCAAGAATAAAAAAGACTGTCGCAAAAAAAAACAAACAAAAAACACCACTTACTTACAGGTATTGCTGCAACACAATTAATATTGCATGAAATTAAACTTATTGCAACTTATTGTGCTTTTTTGAGTGTCTTTTATGTGTTTTTTTTCTTAAGAAGTTCACAACAAAGTGAACCTCCTAAAAAGATTTCACAACTGAAATCTGTTTTTCTGATCAAGATTTCAGTAATGAAAGGAACTCAGGAGTGAAGGTTAACATAATGTGTGCTAATATTGATATATTAGGTTGTATACCATCTGTTCTCATTCTTGCGATGTTGCATTAAAATTAATGGAAACTGAGGAAAGCAAAGTAAAATCAAAACTGATTTTATGTTGCAAGGCATACATAATAATCCTGGACATGATACACTTTTCAGCTTACACTTACTGGAACATTCTAGAAAGAGGGTGCACGCAGAAATAGAGCGCAGAAAGCAGCACTTATCTTTATTTGTTTGGTTGAGGAAAGCTTCAAAGTAGAAGGCTTTTAGACTCCACTTATGGCAAAAAGGGTGGGAAAAAAATGACAGATGGATTTTTTTTTTCTCTTTATGGATGTTGCAGCAGCAGAATAGTGTGGGTCTTGTTCAGTAAAATGTCCCAAATTAGCAAAAAGTAAATTCAAAGTGATCTTCTGATACCAAATATGGATTTTAAAAACAAATTAACTTCTTGTTGGTAGAGATAAAACCGTTTCTCTTTGATATTGTCAAAACAGATTAAAATTCATCAGATTAATGAAGAAAAGCAGAGCTATTGTTAAACAAAAGACCACCATTGAGATATGCACATTCTGTTTACAGTTAGCTCAATTCAGCCATTGTCTGATTATTCTGATGTATGTATGTTTGAATCTCACTGGTTTTAGATGATTCATTCTACCAATAGCAGCTTTTCTGCTCTACTGCTCTTTTTTTTTTTTTCTGAACCATCTTCAACATCCTCCTGATTATTTATGCCTCCGTTTATTTCCCCTAATTTCCTCTTTTTCCTGTTGTTTCGTAAAATGAGATCACATCACAAGAATCTCGTTGATCCAGGGCATGAGAGCACAAACTTTGGTGTAAACACCCGGGTAGTTGGGTTGAGTGCAGCCCTGACCCCAAGACACTATTCCCTGCAGCTCTCCATTACACACCAGAGGGCCGCCGGAGTCACCCTGAGCAGGACAAAGTGAGGTGGAAAAAAGAAAAAAAAAATCCTTCAGAAGAGTTATACAGTCGATCCATTTTTGTGCAATTGTGCATAAAATACCAGACAAGCATCCTTGCCTCCCTCCAGATATCCTGCACACACCATACACTCAGTGATCATGCCGGGGTAGGAGTTCTCACATTCCTTGTCGGACAGTATGGCCACTTCCACACACTGGAGGTAAAATGGATTGAACACTGTAATTTGAGAGAAGTTGGAAAAAACATTTAAAAAAAAAAAATATTGCAAGAAAAATCTCAGCGACATCACTGATATGTAAGTGGAAAATTATACCCCTTGAGTTACTTCACGTTTTGTAGTGTTATATCCACAAATTAAATGCATTGTATTTCAATTTAACGTAATAAACCGTCAAAAAAGTGAAAAGAAATGTTGGACATTTAATGCTGTTGAAACCAAATTTTCTGGTCTCTCTGTAATTCAATTGTGGGAGAAACTAATGCATTCTAAGCACACAATGTCTTTGGTGAAAGATGGCAGCAGCGGCAGAAATGACTGAGCTCCACTGCACTGCAGCTGGTGTGTTCAGCAAAGAAGAATGGAAGAATTTCCCCATGTAGACTAAATATAAACGTGCCATATTTTCAAGCATAGGTTCTAAAATAATTGATAGAATATCAAGCAATTTTTCTTTCATTTTACTATTACGCACTACTTAAAAAACCAGTTAAATAGGTAGGTAGAAAGATATGCATGTCTATTATTCAAACGACAGTATTTAGTGTAAAGATGACTGAAGCTTTTGCATAATTTCTTAGAAAATTCTCAATATTCAATACTGAAAATTTAAAAATGATATCTTTTTGCAAATATCCATAAGAAAAAGCTAAAATCTAAGATCAAGTCTGCTTAAAATGTATATTTGAAATAAACAAATACATTTTATTGTCTTCCTGAAACAAGTAATATTTGATATAGAGATGTGAAAAATGCACAGACATCATTGTTTTTCTGCACATATGCAAAAGTGAGTAGAATTTAACATTATTCCTGTGCTACTCCTGCTGTGACTGAAGCCAGTAATACATCCGAGATTAGAAGAAAAACACAAACAAACAAAAACAACAGATTATTTTCCAAAGTACAGACACATCTCACCTTGATCAGTGTAGATGTTCCCCCATCCAGACACCATGCACGTGTCTCCAGGTGAGGGACAGGCTTTGGGCAGAGCAACAGGCTTCACATACTCATTGATTGCCACTGGATGTGCCAGTTTCATCAGCATGATGTCATAGTCGAAAGTCTGGTAATCGCAACTCCCGTGCCAGTAGATGGCATCAACAGCCATGAACTGCTCAGTACCTTCATGCATCCAGATGTGATTCTCACCAAAAATGGCAATCTGTGAATAAGGGCTGAAAGGGAGACAAGCAACACATGATTTTCATTCTGAAAAGTTAAATTGAGGCATTTGTGTGCTGTGGGTGTAGTACACACTTTTGCCAGCAATGGGCAGCAGAGATGATCCACTGGTCGTTAATGAGAGAGCCTCCGCAGAAATGATAGCCGATATTGAGGGACGCCTGCCGGGGCTGAGAATGGGCTTCACACTGGTCGTCTCCAACTATCTTGTCGTCCAGGGCGGCTGCAGCTGTGACATCAGCAAAGTGCACATCTTCTTCAAGTTTCTGCAAATTCCTTCATCTTAAATCATGTTTAGATACTGCAAAGACTTTTACCTGCAGCTCACAGGAGCAGGAAAAAGATGACATTCATTTTGTGGTTTACTCCTGACTTTCTACACCCAGAGTAAATGTGGATGACCTGCTGCCCTCTGCATTTATGTGACCTCCACAGGATCCCTCCTCCTTCTCGACATCTTGTCACCTCCACCCTCATTCACATCCATCCTGATATCTACCCACATCTTGGGTCTGTGAGTTTTTTTTTGTTTTTTTTTTTTTTTTAGAAAACAAAGCCAGGAATTATCTTAACAAAGTAAAAACAACACACTTTGAAAATATGCCAACTGCTTATATCTGTTTAGTTTTTTCATAAAATTGTTGACTGACTTTTTTGAGTGAAAACAAAAAAAAAAGACAGTTTTAGTCATTTTCCTTTTTTTCTCACATTTTAAAGCTTTACTCAATGATGACCTAAACCACAACCACACACCAGCACCTTCACTATTTATTCATTTCTTTTCCCTCATATTTTATTTAAACATTTTTGACTGTCACAGCTTTTTATTTATATATTTATATTTTATTTATATTTTTTTATAAACATTGCAACATACATTAATAACTCACTGGGGAATTCTAAAAAAAAACTAATAGTAGTTAACTGTGTGAAAACCTTGAGAAGACGTACTGATGACATTAGAGGGTGTGCTGTGGCGTGTCTGGGCTGGACAAATAAGAGATGTAATGAAAGGTAAGACAACAGAGTTAGAGGTTAAATATTCAGCAACAAATCTAAAAACCCAGTGATAACACAGTTTCACAGAAAAGATCAACACTGCTGGTACAAGTATGTATGCACAGGTGCAGAAATGGTTTGCTCTGTCAGGTGTTAATTTTGCATATTTTTATCCTTGTTGAAATGACAATAAATGTAGAGGACAAGTTTAAACCCTTATCAAGAGGAAGATGAGAGAAACCAATAGAGAGTCACAGGTGTATAGCCTCACTGGCTCAAAAAGACTATTAAATGCATATACTATCCAAAACATGGACAAATATTTTAGGAGGCCCACGTATCTGTATGACAATATTTTTTATTGGTAAAAAAAAAGAAGAAAAGAAAATCACATTAATCACAATTTTTGATAACTCCATTATGAGTTTCCATTAGCTTTAAGCTTTAATGACCAAAAGTAAAATAAATAAATGCTTCAAATACGTGACCTTGTTGATGTCATCATGTGCAGCATTGCATCTGTGATTGTGGAAGTCTTTTCCTGCATCAAAGCTATGCACGTTTCTTCTGTCAGTCCATATTCAATGCAGATCTTCCTGGGAGAACATGATGTACATGTGTTTTAGGGAACAGAGCGACTCATGAAGACTGACACCATCATCTGGCACCCAAAGTGAATGCACCACAGCACTTGTCCACAGTCCCCGTCTTTTCCCTTTAAGCATAAGCTATGCTTCGCAGTTATTTCCCTCTTGCCTACAGTGAGCTCTGTGTGCAAACACAGAATGAAAGGATTCAAAATCCAAACCATTGGGGATCATCATCATCTACCAAACATGAATTTTGAATAAGAAAGCTGGAGATAACTTTGAGATAATGGCAGATTTACCTCATCCTGAAGAAAAGCTTCATGACACAACCTTTAAGACTAATCAGATCACAAAGTCAGCATTAAAGAAAGAATATCAAAAAAAAGGCTAACACAGCACAATGTAACAATAAAAAGGCTTTTTTTTCTTTCTTTCTTTCTTTCTTTCTTTCTTTCTTTCTTTCTTTCTTTCTTTCTTTCTTTCTTTCTTCCATACCAGTGGAAAACACAGCAGCAAGCTTCAGTATCTTTAATTTATGCATGCAATCAGTGCAGAGAAGCATTTGAGTTTTAGTTTTCTCCATGTGTAGCTATGACTACCAGACTCTAGACTATGTCATCATGCTGATCAAGCTCTTCCATCCAGTGGAGGTGACTGAGGCAGTTGCACCCATCTCACTACCCACCGGCTGTCCAATGGGAGGCCTCCCCTGCTCCGTGTCTGGATGGGGGGACACTGCTAAAGATGGCGAAGAAGGTGATTCAAATTGGACAACATCCACAACCGTAACTGTGTGAATAACTTGGGGTTTCTGTGAGTCTCCATCGTGTTTGTTACAGTGAACATGCCCACCCGTCTGCAGAGTCTGGATGTACCCATAGTGGATGACAAGGACTGTGAAAACGCCTATCCAGGCATGATCACGCGCAGGATGGTGTGTGCCGGATACATGGATGGAGGCAGAGACGCATGCAATGCGAGTATTCCAGAACTGAACCAACAGATGTGGATGTGTTTGGGAGCTTCACACTTTTACTCTGTGTGTGTGTGTGTTTCAGGGTGACTCTGGCAGCCCTCTGGTGTGTGTTGGAGAAGTGCACGGCCTGGTGTCATGGGGTCAAGGCTGCACTCAGCCCAACTACCCTGGGGTTTATGTTAAAGTATGCGAGTTCCTCTACTGGACTGAAGACACTCTTGCAGCCAATCCTTAAAAAAAAAAATATATATATATATAAATCCTTCTCTGCTCCTATCTGAGTTCATTGACCTTATGTTCACAATTTATGGGTTATTCTGCTTTCTCTAACTTATCCTTGTTCTTCTCTTTCAGGTCTCTGAACTCACTTGAGTTTTTTTTTTTCTTTATATCATTTCACACACTTTCTCACATATTTTGAAGACGAGATATATCAGAGTTCAAAACACTTTATCCTCTGAAAGTAAATACTAATAAGTCTGAAACAGCTTGAGTGGAACTCAAGCACACTCCAAAAAAAATAAAATAAAATAAAAAAAAATCACAAGCTTTTTCTTTCATGTTTTGAATGTGGCTGATGGGTGAGGTAGGACTTTTCATCGTTTACCCAATGTTTGCTCCTGGCAACCAATTAGCCTCTTCCAGTGTCTTCATAATTTAATTCATTTATAATTCGAGTCAGTTTTTTCTACATCTAGGGGGCTGATTAGATGATTTGATTACAAAGAAGATGGTGTGCGAGACTACGTTTAGAAGTTGGGGATGAATTTACCGTAGTGATAATGTCAATGTGATTATTGAACAGCAGGTTGCCACAGAGGGATTACCTCCCACTCCTCTTTTCCAGCAGCAGTTCTCATCGGAAGTTTACATTCACACCATCATTTACGTGAAGGTCAAATTAGTTTGTGCCTTTTAATGATTTATTCGGATCTCTCCGTTTTCACTGTGAGCTGATAGTTCAGCTTCCACTTGTATTTAGATTATTGGCCCTCAGTTGTAGAGGAAGTAGACACTTTTTGTAGCAATCAACATGCCACTGGCATAGTTTTAGCTGAAAGTTCTTACCACTCAATTTATGAAAAAAAAAAAAAAAAAAAAAAAAAAAAAAAAGGTTAGAACTCATTCAAAACAGTTGGATTACTGGCAAATACCCTGCTTTAACTACAAACCACAAATGAGCAACCGTGTTGAGTTTTTGGCCAGTCCAGAAGTTTAAGGTTAGACAATTTTAGTCATTTAAAAACCAGTTTTGATGTGTGCTAGTAATCATCACTCTATAATGTCCGTGTTTAACCAACTGGATGAAGTATAAGGAGCTGGAGGTAGCCTTCATCAATTCACCTTCTTTGTGCAAAGCGCCAGCTACAGCAGTCTCAGTACCAACCTTCCACATAATACTGCCACCACCATGCTTAACAGGGGGTGAAATATTCTTACATGTAATGGCCTCATTTTTACTCCTCTAAGTATTCTTGGTCACACTGTGAGACTGGTTTGTCTTTGTCTTGTCCTTGTTGGCAGCTTCAAATTTTTTTTGACACTCTCTCACTCCATGGTCCTTTCTCATAATCATCAAATTCATGATGGCCATTGGTTTTTGAAACTATTTCATCAATCTGAATGTGTGTTTGGGTCAGATGTATAAAGTTTGAACTCTCCAACAGTTGCCACAACAACTGGATACAGTCAGCTTTAAAGAAACTGTGATTAATTACTCAATTCTACCCACTAAATCAACCAAATGAAATTAGTAGTTTCATATTTTGAATAAATAGTGATCAAATATCCAGCGAGAATTATGCCATGACCTTGCAGCTAGCTACAAAAGTGACAGCTTCTTTGCAACTTGCTAACGGACGTAAAAATAGAGGGGGTGCATGTGAATATTTCAGCCTTTTTATACCTGCTTGACACTGAGAGGACAAGAGACAATCCAAAAATAAATCTAAACTTGTGCATCTACTTCTTGCTTCAAAAAAAAACACTACAGTTGTATGGTGTGTTATCAGTCCACCAGAAAATAACAAATAATTTAAGCAAATAAGGAAAAACCAGCAATGAAAACCATATTCCTGTTGATGAAGCGCTGATGTAAACTTCTGACCATAACTATTTGCAGCAGGCATGGCCATTCAGACATGAGATAACCCCCCTCTTTTTTTTTGTATTTTTTTTTTTTTTACATTCACTTAAGTCTTATTATTGTAAAAGTTATTTCAGGTCCCTCTTGCTTCTTTGTTAAAACATTTCCTAGACTTCAGATGTTGCCGTTCTGTTTCTTCAATCAGGAGGACATAGTTCTTGTTATTTCTCCCAAGCCAGTTTTGTCTTTTCTGAGCCTTGCTACGCCTCTCTCCATCTCTTTGCGTCTTCTCTCTTGGACTGGACTGGAAGGTCCGGCCCATGCTGCTGCGCCTACAAACAACCAAAAAAAAACAAAAAAACAAAATAGGTCACTGTAATGTGCCACTCTCATAAGTAGCACAGCTGTGGTACAGTAGTCTAAATTAGCCTCATTTTTTTTCCATTTCACTATTCTCAAAACATTTTGTCTCCATTTATGTGTATTTTTGTTTCCTCTTCAAGTTTTGGCTTTGAACCAATCGATTCTGGCATGTCACTGCTGATTTATTTCAGTTGGAACAGCAGTATCTAGTTCTTCTCATCTGTTTAATACAATAAATTTCTTTGCATTTTAGGCGAAGTAACATGTACTTGGAAAATAGCCTCTTGTATTATACAAGAGAAACCCAAATACAATGTGCTGTAATTTCAGCAGAAATGGTCTGCTGCACTTCCTGCATTGACACCAAACCCTCCGACTGAAACAGGAAGTGGTTAAGCCAGTGTTTTACAGAAGATGGCACAAGCTTAATTTAGACCTTGCACATTTGATTTTTAAGACAAAATTAGATTTGGACAATATGAATAATCATTTATATATAAAGGATATTTGCATTAATCCACTTGTTGTTCAAGACAACAACCGACCAAAAGATATGTAGTAAAAATCTGTTTCCAAAGACATGTTAAGCAAATAATTTAAGTCATTTGAGCAGAGCAGCCTATGGTGTTTTTTTTTGCTTCTTCTTGAATTGTTTCCCCTTTCCACTAAACTTTTTAAAAATTAATGCATACTGCCTTTACCTTGGATAAATCTCACTTATTTGACACATGTTAGTTCTCACAATAAACAACCTCAATAACTGAACTCATCATTGACACAGACTCTCATTTAACGATCCAGTTTCCTACAGTCAGCAGCAATCATGACTGTTAGCGCTGTATGCTTTTATTATACCTACCATACCTAATAGTCAATTACCTGCTGAGTAAAATATATGTTTTCTATCAAAACAGCGACGGATCTGGTTTTAGATGTAGGAATGTTATTATTTTTGAACTGTGTTTCACTGTGCTGTGTTTGAAAATTCAATTCCAGTGGTTTTGGTTTAAAATAGTACGTTGCACATAACCTTGCACTGTGGATTAACGTTTGAAGGATCAAGGTTATAACTTACAGTCTGTAGCCTTTTGAGAGGAAGAAGAATCTGCTTCGCCGAAGAATCCAGAACTGTTTGAAAAGGAATTTAAATGAAAAATTAATCCAGATGAAAATATTTGCAAATAAAAAACTACAAGCAATCGAAATGAAACTTGATAAAAAGAATATTACAGAGCTTATTTAAACAAATTTTCAAGATAATTGAAGTCATTTGTGTAAAAACGGTGTAATTATTCTTATTCATTAATAATGTTTGAGATTATTCTTTGCATTTCTAAAAGTGAAAACAGTTTCATCCATATCATGACAGCACTGAATGTGCATTGTTTTGCTCAATGTAAACTTATTAGCAGTCCAGAGACAGAATGCAAGAAGGTGTGCAACAAGACCAGCAAACAGACAGATGAAAAACGTGAAGACAAAAACAAGCATGACAATGTCAAAAAACATGAAAAATGTGCCACTTTTTTCATTTTTTAGCTAGATTGGTTTATTTATCTTAAATTCTCTGACGACTGCAAATAGTCTTTAGAATATATATGTGTGCAGCCAAATTTAAACAAGCAAAACAAATCAAAGCAATACTGTCAAAATCTGCCTACAACATGCTGAGTCATTTTACAGTTAAATACTGTGACTTTTAGAGTTGTATACGCCTTTCAAGGTTTTTTTTTTTTGTTTGTTTGTTTTTAACAACTTACTGTAAATCAAACCACAAGGATAAATTACAAGAATTACATATTTAAGTGCTACATCTCTGACGTGTCGGGATGTATCTGCTCTATACATAAGCAGCCGTGCCCTACCTGTTCGCCTCTGGTCTCTCAGATGCCGCCTGCAGAGAAAGGAAAATCGGGTCAGAAAGATTATATCAGTTTATCTCATCAATAATCTGTACAGCGAGTAAATGAGCAAACTCACATCATAAGAGTGAGAATGTCTGCTAAACGGCTTAGGAGATGGGCAGTCTGAGGTAGAGGCGTTTTTCGGGGGTAAAGGTGGAGCTCTGAGGTGAGAACTGTTGATCTGGGAGTCCAAACTTGAGAACTGTTAAAAAGTTATGTTATTAGTCAGTGGAGAACCTTTCTCCCCCTTAAGAAGTGCTGATTCGTGTTTTAAATTACGTCTCCTTGATGTCGATAAGCATCTACGCATACATAAAACTGGTTAGCAGATCAGAACAAATGATCCGAAACAAGGCGGTAGGAGTACAGACACTTTCTAAAAATGTGCAGTAATCAGATTTTATGTGAGCCAAAAAAAAACAAAAAAAACAACAACAAAAAAGTAAAGTCTAAATTAGTTTAAAAAAGAAAAGGGACTAATTTAATTTCAGTTTCTTTTGGATTATTGACGTATTTGGGATTTAAACTGAACTGGAAATGTGTCCCAAGTAAAGACACTGCAACATTATATACAAACAAACTATTTTTTTTGACAAAATATTTCTAGAGTGAACTTCAAATATTCTATTTTTCTTTTATTAGGATTTGATTACTTATCACGTACTACCATTTCATAGAGTGGTAGTACAATATTACAATGTCAAACACTCCAAAAACCTTCTAAGATCATAACAAATGTTATACATATATGCTGTGCTGTGAAAATTTTTTTGGCATTTGCAGATTTCTTTGTTTTTTTGCTTTTTTGTCATATAAATCAAGCACAATTTGTATTTGGAGAAATATCTAAGTAAATATATTATTTTCATTTATCGAGAGAAAAAAAAATTATTAAGCCCATATCAGCCATGCATGAAAATATAAACATGGATTCACTTTAATTGTCAGCATTATTTTCTCAGTTTTCACTCATTTTCACAACCCACACCCAGTAAGAGACAGACTGGAAGGAACACAAATGCTCACATTTACCAAAGACCATCCTGATGGTCAATTCTGAGCAAATTCTGTGAACTGACAGGATAAAAGTGGGACTTTGTGCAAGATGTTCATCCTGATACATTTGGCATAAAACTAAGACAGCATTTCAAAATTAGAACATTATTGTGACAGCAAAACATGGTGGGGGTAGTGTGATACTGCGGGGGATTTTTTTCTCCTTCAAGGCCTTTATGACTTTCTGTATTTGACTAAACTTTTTATTATGCTGGGTGTGTCCTTAGGCTCAGCACAGTTAGAGAGGCTCAGCAAAGAACTGTACTTCTTAATACCGGGTAGATTTTTTTTCTGTTATTAAATGAAATCAGAATTTGAAACTACATTTTGTATTTTCTGTGATTATCTTGGTATGATAATAAATGATCTGAAACATTTAAGAGTGACAAAAAACAGAGAAGAAATCTGTAAAGGTGCAAACACTTTTTCACAGTATTGATAATTGTAATAGTAATAACATTAATTTAACTTAAAGCAACATAAACAATTTATTGTTCATATTTCTTTTACTTGAACAAACTTGATAGCGTAGCTAAAATTAGACAAAATGAAAAACAGATTTTATTATTCACACACCTTCCGGAGGGCAGCCATTTCCTTTACCACCACCTCAATGTCCTCATGATCCTCCTCGCCGTCATCATCATCATCACCATCATCCTCATCTTCATCTTCATCATCTCCCCACTTGCGGCCAACTTTCAGGTAGGGCTCGACGAGGATGGACTCGGTCCCTTGGATGTCGCAGCGGCAGAATGGGCAGGTGCGGCCAGCTGACCTCTGCTGAATTATGATCACGAACCCAACACAGGTAAAGATACAGAAAGACAATTCACACGCAGCAATCCACTGTCACGTACAGTCAGTACCAGCTCAGATCTTTTTGAACTATGTGTAGTGGAAAGAGTTGAACTTAGCTTCAAAGTCGGTGTTTTAAAAAGTGCTGGAAAATACCAACAGTTTCAACAGAAACTTTCGATTGAGGTTTTCCACTTTGTAGCCAGATGGGGAGATGAATGTTTAGTGTTTTGACTGCGAGATACAGCGATAGTTTTTAAATCATGTCTGGTAAGAGATTGTGCTCCGAACGCCTTGGTAACCAGATCCTGCTGTCAATCAGCAATGAAAAACTGCAACCTAAGAAAAGATAGTAATTCTTCCATTGACATCTCACAAAGATGAGGTTTCTCCTATTTTCTTTTTATGTTTTTTCTCTTCTTCCAATTAATCTCTTGTGTGCTTTCACACACGCACACACACCCACACACCCCCACACACACACACACACACATGCACTGACTTTTACTCAAAGTCAATGTGACTGAAGAGGATGTGAAGCTGATCTCACACAGGAAATTCTGAGCCAAATGTCAGGACACAGCACCTTCATTTCTGACAGAATTATGCCTCTACACATAAGCTAGAGGGGCTGTCTCGCTGATCGAAATGCTTACAAAGCAAGATACCATGATTTTACAATACCAACTAGCATTTTTGTTATGTAGTTCTGTGCTGTAAAAACATGATAAGGCTGTGCCACTGCAGGAGCTAATAGAGTTGTTGTTGTTAGACTGGATCAACCAAAGGTACATTCCTTTCTGATTTGATCAGCTGCTTTACTTTCAGATATCTGTGTTAGTTCAATATGTGGCAAAGGTACTTTGTTAAAACTTTCAAATACCCCAACAGGTTACCCAAGTAAAATGATAGTAATAAAAAAAATGCTCATATGTAATTTTACAGTCCTTGTTGATCACATGAAAATCTTAAATGAATCTCATATTTCAGTTTTCTGAGTACTTCAGTTTAGATTGCTGTGCAATCAAAGCTTAAACTGAATTTCTCAGTTAAGAGGAAAGGATGATTTGTCTATCTGCAAAAAAAAAAAAAATCTGTTATTCTGTTATTCTGCACTAGAATCAATCCAATGCACCAGATTGGGGTTTTCTAAGTCATATACTGTGTATGACTATAAGGGGTAATGATGCAACAGTAAGAATTCATAAATTCATAGTCTGAGATCAGAGTGACTCTTTCATAACAAACATGCAGGATATTATCTCCTAACTAACAATCACTCAAATGTAAATTTGCATATTTTAAAATGTATGTACAAAAATGTTTTGGTGCTTTTAAAATGTTTTTTTGTTGTTGTTGTATTAAACATATTAGATTTTACATAATTTACATGTTACTCCATCTATATTTTGCACCCAAGGCAAAAATGTGTAAAGCAAATTTAGATATATTTTTTTAAGTCTTATTAGTAAAATAATTTACAATTTTTAACAAAACCCCTCGCTGACAAACGCTCATAAAACCCTTTTGATGCCTTTAGTATTCTCCTATAATGTCTCATAAAGTTAGAGCAAACAGAGTCCTGTGTTCTCTCTTAATGCTCAATTTCATTCAGTTCACCCCTGAGGTTTTCCATAAGATTTTACTACGACTGATTTAGCATCTTTTAAGAACTGAAGAAGAGGATCAACTTTGTGTCTCGTGAAACAAACAAGGCGCTTTTTATACTCTTCCTTCGTTTTACCCGAGACCCACCCAACGCGTTTGTTGTCGACAACCCCAATCTTAGTCTCATCTGACGACAGCACACAGTCAGCATACCGCCTAAACATCTAGTCAGCATGATGGCTCCAGTAATTTATTGTAATTTATTGTACGTTTTGGATAGCAAATTTTGGGAATATTGCATATTGCCATCTAGGTTATAAAAATAACCTTGTACCAAAAGAAGCAATGTCTTAGAAAAATTACATATTACCTATTAAAGAAGGTGATTACTCAAACAAGAATGAGTTTTGTGCTTTCTGAGCCAGGTGTTATCTAAGGAGATCAAAGATGCGTTTGTTAAAAGGAAAAAGACGCCATTTCTCTTTTCTGTCTGTAAAATCCATCCAGGTCCTTTAGATAGAATACACAGTGACAATTTTACAGCTCTTCCTTATAAGATCAATTACATGGTTCATATTAGAAATGTATGAGAGTAAATGACCTTATATGTGAAACAAACGAGTGTTTAGGAATGACTACATTGATCAGAATAGTGAATGTATTTAATGCAACATAATTAATAAATGTTCTGAAAAGTTGCATATGTTAGTCATACTTTCTTCTGCAAATTGAAGTTTTAAATGATCTATGATTAGAATTGCATGGAACTATTTATGAAAAAAAGTAGTCACTTCATGGCATTTCAACATTTAAATAAAGTGTTTGCATAGAGAACACAAATGACATTTTGACCTTAACCCCAGACCACATTCAAATAACCAGCATTGTTATAGTGTCATGATGATAAAACCAAATACTAAACCATAGACTACAAAAATAAACCTGTTCAGATAATCTGATCTGCTTCCCTTCACTGAGCATGCAGAAGAGCACCGCAGAAGTCTGTGGGAATGTTTATGATTCAGCTCCAGCTCAGTCTGCAAATCAGCATCTGATCAGCATCGGGATCTTTTTCTAAATGCATGGGATTCCTACCTGCCACCCCGTGAGACAAGGCTGGCACAGGAGATGTCCACAGGGCTGAATCCGAATGTCCTTATCCCTCTCTGCACAGATCTTACACAGCTGGAAAGTGCTTCCAATCTCACAGTACATCTCGTACTGCTCCTGTCGATGGTTGATTGGTTAAAGGAATAAAGCAGAATAGATTATCAATAAGGTTTTATAATATAAAAAAAAGAAAAAAGAAGATTCTCTTTAAAAGACATGCAAACGTGTATTAACTTACTTCTGTAACTTTGACTTTGTCTCTGCCGGTTGGTTCACACAAGCTTGTCAGGTCAGGGTTCATGTCGCGGCCATCTGGGTACAAGTAGCTGCAGTTACAAGAACAGACAGTTCTTAAAAGTTGCTTAGACTGAGGGGCGGGGGGTAAAAAGAGACATGTATGTGTATGCATCTATGCGTGTGTGCGTGTGTGTGTGTTTGTGCTGACCAGCCCTCCTTGAAGCCCTGGATGAGTGTCTGGTACAGAGGCTTGTTATGTGGAATGGTCTGGATGATGTCGCCTTCAGAGGTCACATGACCAATGGCCCACTGACCCATTCTGGTGCAGCTCAGACGAAAGATGAAGCTGGAAATGTTTAATGATATAAAGGAAAAATATATTGTGCATCATTTTTGTCACTGTACTTATGGGTAGTAAAATATATTGATGCCTATTCCTAATCTGAGCCACAGACTTTTTATGTTATTTTTCTTTATACAAAGAAATATGAAGTGACTGCTCTCCACTATTACATCCCTGAATAAAAAAAACAAACAAAAAAAAAACATGTTCAAACCATTGCCTTCATGAGTCATCTAGTTTGTAGTTAGAGTACACCAGTAGGTAACTTAACCTGAAATAAAAATGCTGTTGTTCTGTGAAGGCCTTTCATGTTTGTAAGAGAATATTATTAGACAAACATCATGAAGGTAAATTCCCAAACCTCAACCTGAATGAAATGCTGCACCAGTACACACAACAGTGTAGAGAAGTAATGCTGAAAAATCTGGGAGCTTGCAGTGATGGGAGAAGTTCGAATAGAAGGATTTTAAAAAGAAATGTTGCTATAACTATTTTATTACATTTTGGACATTTTTAACAGCTGCTTCCAAACTGACACGTCATTTATTGCTTTTGTTATTTTTACCTAATTTTCAGCCTTTTAATTACTAATTATATTTAAAAAAAAAAAAAACACTTAACGTGATTACACATTTAATATTGAATAGCAACTTTCATTGCTCTGTCACTTAAGAGCATTTGATTGCGCCGGTGCTTACCTCCCAGGTTTGTGCAGGTAGTGTTCGAGCCGAGCTACAACTTGGTCATAAGTAAGAAAGGCCATGTAGCCTGGGTGTGTCACAGCAAGCTGGTTCCAGTTTCTTATAAGTGATTTCCACGGCTAAAAGAGGCAGAAAAACAGTAAATCTGTGAGTCATTTTCAAAGACATCACAAAAATATGTTTTACAGTTTACTTTTTGTGTTTACTAAAATGTGCCTGCATCTGCTGTACTAATTTCAATAAACCAGCTGAGTGACTGTATCGTTGTCTTCGAGAATAATTTATGTGGATCAGTTACATTTGTTGTTTACGTGCGCACAATGCTGAAGGGCAAAAAGACAATTAGTTAACATGCCATCGATAATGTGCACTGCCGCTGTAGAACGTAGACGTTAAAAAAAATGAAACCTGGAGATGAAGGTATTATTAATTCAATGTAGTGCGCCACAGCAAAGGGAACATTTACACAGAAAAACCGTTGAAGAATAACTCAAAACCATTTTTTTCTCGCTCTCTGTGTCGGCTACGTACACAGACTCATTATCAATGATTCAACAATTATGACAATGATTCAACACCAAACAACGCTCAAACATTTCCCACTCAAAGAACAGAACATTCAGGTCATTATGGTAATTTTTTTTAATGCTTGATGTTTATTTTGCCATTATTAATAAGTGATCGCTGTGGTAGGTTAGTTATCGCTGCTATTAGCTAATCTAAATCCTCCGTGGCTAATTAGCTAAACCCCTAACTGATGCCCTGCCCCCCCCTGAGAGGACAAAAAAAAAAAAAAAAAAA
>NW_006799998.1:484311-524014 GCF_000485575.1 Poecilia formosa
ACTTCTGGAAAGCAACCAAGATGCAGAAAACCTGTTCAGTTGCAAAAGACTTGAGACTGGAGTAAAGGTTTACCTTCCAGGCACAACAAAAACAACCCTAACATACAGTCATAGATGCTTTGAAATCAAAATGATGTGTTTAGAATGGCCCACTTAAAATCCAGACTAAATTCAACTGAAAATGTCTCAAGAGTCATAAAAATTTGAAAAGCAAATTATACAAAAATTTTCATTTAGATGTACAAAACTGGCAGAGGGGTACCACAGAAGATTTGCAGCTGTATTTGTAGGTCAGAGTGGTTTTATTCATTTTTGACTCCACTGAGCTAATTGCAAACTCTTGCACACAGTCTTTAATTTATTAAGACAAAAATAAGAAAACGCAAAAAAACTGTATTATTTTGTTTTCTATTTCATGTTTTACACAGCTTTGTGTTGGTATATCACAAGAAATCCAAATAATATCTGGAGAAATTTGCCATGGCAATGTGAGAAAATACAAAAAGAAAAAAAATGTCCAGGTGGTTTAAAATCAGATTTATGTCTATATTTGTTATGTTGCAATTATGTCAAGTTTATCCAGTCACTCATATTCAGTGCATATAAAATACGACCTTGCTGTGACTTAACAGCTTGTTGTGCTGTAAGTCAGNCTTTTCCTGGAAATCATTTACTTACCTGGAACAACCGTGTGAAAATATCAAACTCAAACACTGAAATGTTCTCATTACAGGTAAGATCAATTGTTGATTTCAGAGCCATGGCCTCCATCCCTTCCTCAAATGGATGTGTACTTTTCAACTGTTCTTTGAATTTTTTCCATGGCACGATACACCTATCAGGGCACAACATTCATATATATAAACATGAAACAAATGCAATATTAAGCTTGTACTACAGATATAGCAAAAAGTACCAAACTTACATGGTTCCAAAATATTTCCTCCAGAATTCATCTGCTTCAACTTTAGACACTTTGTAGGTGTCACCCTGAAAATATCCCCCTGGAAACATAGCCTTGAGCTCCCACAGCATGTGACTGAACAGCAAGGACAGTTTGGTCAAATTCCTCCTGACAATTAAAAACACAGCAAACTTTCAGAGGCAGGTACAGAACAAAATAGCTCTGAGTAAAAATAAGATATATTTTTGCATTAGTAGAAAATATATAGTTCCAGATCAGTTTTTTTTCACACAATTTTCTTTTGAGATCATTAGTGAAGTAACAGACCAAGATCAAAAACCAACCCAAGCTTTGAACAGAGTTCTGTACAATCCACCATCTGAGAAGAACTTCTGGAAAGCAACCAAGATGCAAATGTTTACCTTAGCTGACAGAGCATTATGGAAAGAAACCCATTGTAACTCTGGAGGGGTTGTAATACATTCTCCACAGCTGAACTGTGGAGACTGTATCAACAACACACTTGTTCAGCGGAACAGCTGACATACACTTGGCCTGTTGCAAGATAAAAGCCATATTGTTGACAAAAATCCATAAGGCATCCCGTTTGTAGTTTAAAACAAGCCTAATAAGAGGCTCAGAACTATTAAGAAGATGTTCTGGTCATCTGAAACTAAAATTGAATTTTAACCTATTTGTAAAAAGGTATTTGTGGTGGAAACTAACACAACACCTCACCCTGAAGAACCCATGAAACATGGTGCCAGCATCATGTTGTAGGTGTGGCATCATGTTGTGCTTCTTTTCTACAGGGATGAAGAAGCTGGTCAGAGTAGATGAGAAGATGGAGCTAAATAAAAGACAATACTAAAATAAGTTTTCAGCCTCCACCGCAGAAAACCTGTTCAGTTGCAAAAGACTTGAGACTGGAGTAAAGGTTTACCTTCCAGGCACAACAAAAACAACCCTAACATACAGTCATAGATGCTTTGAAATCAAAATGATGAGTTTAGAATGGCCCACTTAAAATCAAGACTAAATTCAACTGAAAATGTCTCAAGAGTCATAAAAATTTGAAAAGCAAATTATACAAAAATTTTCATTTAGATGTACAAAACTGGCAGAGATGTACCACAGATGATTTGCAGCTGTATTTGTAGGTCAGAGTGGTTTTATTCATTTTTGACTCCACTGAGCTAATTGCAAACTCTTGCACACAGTCTTTAATTTATTAAGACAAAAATAAGAAAACGCAAAAAAACTGTATTATTTTGTTTTCTATTTCATGTTTTACACAGATTTGTGTTGGTATATCACAAGAAATCCAAAGAATATCTGGAGAAATTTGCCATGGCAATGTGAGAAAATACAAAAAGAAAAAAAATGTCCAGGTGGTTTAAAATCAGATTTATGTCTATATTTGTTATGTTGCAATTATGTCAAGTTTATCCAGTCACTCATATTCAGTGCATATAAAATACGACCTTGCTGTGACTTAACAGCTTGTTGTGCTGTAAGTCAGTGTCAGGCAGCAGTGTTATCGAAGCACTGCTGGTATTTTCCATAGACACACACACACACACCCACACGCACACACGCACACACACACACACACACACACACACACACACACACACGCACAGGTAAGCACACAACAAGTAGTCCAGCTTGCAAACAGGATGCTGGCTTCTGCAAGCTCGTCTGTAAATACCACAAAATGTTCCACTGGCCAGTTTGTCACTTCAGACCACTTTTAAGAGGTCTCACTTTACTTTTTTTTTAATGAGTTCTTTTGCTTTTGCTAATGTGTTTTTCCACTCTTTCTCATGCATGTAACTTTTGTGCACTGCATGATATCACACCTTAAAAAAGTAGATCAAAAATCACTATAACCTATTTTCACATCTGCAGCGAATGCTCTTTAGCAAAACCTCTGTGTGACATAAAAGACTTTTTAGGAAACTCTACGAAATAATATAATGCAAAGTTAGGCTATTTTTCCGTTTGTAAAAAATGGACTGATTCAAATTAATCTCAATAAAGTTTTCTCAGATCTGTCCAAGATTCAGAAATGTTTAACATATTTGACAAGTGGTTGTGAACTTTTATCTGAATGAGAAAAGGACAACCTCTGCTGAGTGCTAGAAAAAGAAGAGTAGTAGAGGTGGAGGTGGGAGGAAATGCACAAGCCACATCTCTCGCTATGGCTGAGCCCATGTGTTTAAAAATACATTTCAAAGGACATCAACCCTGTGGTAAAATTTACAGTAACAACAAACATGATCTTCAGGCCACCTCAGCCTGGTCACAGTTTTAAGGCTATTCTCTTAAAAAAAAAAAAAAAAAAAGAAAAAAAGAACTTGCTCTAACTTTTACAGAGAACCAATAGAAAAATGCATAACAAGGAGCGCATTTAATATTGCAGTGCTTTTCACCCAGTTTAAGGACCTTCATCATCTCCACCAGGTCTGATGTAAGGCTTTCTAAGATGTCTGATGTCCTGCACCATACATCTGGTCACGTAGTTTAGGTATGTCCAACTTCTTCCTACTTTTGTTCTTCAAAAACTATGTGAAATAAGATACATAGCACAACAGCAGTTGTGTAGTGATCTGGAAATTGTGGATTTGATTCCAGATTTGTCCTGCCACATGTCAACGTGCCCCTGGGGGAAAACAATTAGCCCCAAGTTGCTCCCTGACTGCAGGTTGTGGCCCTGTAAGAATGTTTGCGGGAGACAGGATGAATGTGGCCCTAGAGTAAAACAGTCATTTTACCAGATCCCTTGTTAGGAATGTTTGTTCTAATTAGTGAATCTGGTGCACTTAAGTAATATGGTGTTATTGGGGTGAAGTTTATTACTTTTATTGCACACCGATCAGGCTTACAATACTGAAGATAAACCTAACCTCATCTAATGCCATGACGCTTGGAAATATCGTGAAAGAATAAATATGGAAAAAGTTCTGATATGCACAGCGGAACACCACTGCATATTCAAAGACATACATCTGTTCACCTTTATTTAATTCTTTTTCTATATTTTCTCATTTAAATATATGCACCCTCGGGCAGCTGCGGTGGCGCAGTGGTAGAGTACACAGCCCACATAATGAGGGCCTTTAATCCTCGATGCGGCCGATGCGGGTCCGAGTCCCAGCCCGATGACCTTTGCCGCATTCCGTCCTCCACTCTCACAACCCACTTTCCTGTCTGACCACTCTCAATTAAAGGCCAGTGTAGCCAATAAAGCCTTAAAAAATATACGCACACTCCACCCAAAGAGGTTTGCGCCATTATTTTGTGTCTGAACATAATTGCACATAGAAAGCACAATATAATTATTTTCTTTTATTTTGTATCCCTCTAGTTTAAGTGACAAATTGTGTCTGTACATCCGGTGCTGTTGCCTCCCAACTTGTTTTAAAGTTAAATAAGCACAGAAGGGTTTACGTACTGTTATCATTCAAATATTAATATACACCATTTTGGAAATTACTTTGTTTTTGTTGTTTTGCCTCTGTTAAAGATATTTTAATTTGCAACACAATATTTAGCAAGAAAGATGGTCTTTTTTTTTTCTTCCTTTTGCATTTCAGTCTGCGGACTCAGTTGATTTTCATAGTTTCCATCAACTTACAAATTGCTGACCTGTTTCCTAAAATTTAAATAGGTTTTAAGTCTTAAATCGGCATGGCTATATTAAGACTGTGGATAGATGCAAATCCATTCAGAAAAGTATTCTTTTGCGTACTACTTTTTGCATTTCATTTACATGATCTGGAATGATGCAAACTTCCTTTAATACTTTTTAGTATGTCACTAAAAACATACTTTTTAGTATGTCACATGTGGTCGTTACTATTTAAAACTTTTTTTTTTTTCAAATATGTAATGGATTTTGATGAAGAAGGAAAATATATGTCCCTAAATAGATTTTTACCGAAACAAACAAACAAAAAAAACAGCTGTAATGTGTTCCTCTGTAGTATTTTTTTCTTTATTTTTCTTCTTTGGTTGATGACTAAATAAAGATATTTAATATATGTTGGTCCAACTTCTTTTAGCGAAACCATACATGCAGTATGTGACCCATGAGAATTAATTTTGTAAGTGACACTGTTTATATTTGCATCTGTTTTAAAAATTTCTGTCAGAGGAGACGAAGGCACCATTGTCTTGCAAACGATTATACAAAAAGCGCTGCACCTTCCGCGTCGTGTTTCTGCCTCCTTCTCCGTCAGCCAGATCTCAGATCTGCTTCAGGCCTCGTTTGACATCCGACCGCGTTATTCTAAAACTAAACATTCAATTTTTCATAAACAGACAGAGAATTTGCTCACAAGACCGCAACAAAGAGCATGTTGGAGCGAGACATTTTTAAAACAGATAAGATGATATTCATGCACTTTGACATGCGAACCACAACACACGTAACAGTATGGGAACTTGCTACTTGGCTGCCCATGCAGATCTGCTTTGGTAAGAGGCCCATCTGTTGTGCAAAGAGATTCAAAAAGATGGCTTAGCTGACTTTCAGATTTTGCTGAAGGATATTCTCTAGTTGTACACGTCGGCATTGTTATACAGACTCATCTCAATGAATTAGAATATCAGTAAAAAAAAAATATTTTAAAAAATCTATATAAAAAGTAAAACAAATTGATTTAAATACGTAGTTTCTTTACAATGAGCTTGACATGTTTCAAGCATTTTTATTTTGGTGACTATGACTTACAGCAAATAAAACCACACCTTTCTCAGTTTCTCAGAATGTTTGAATTGCATTTAAGACAAAAAAAACAACATTTTTCATACAGAGATGGTTATGATGTAGTCCATGAAATCCGGAGGAAGATCCTCAGACTTAACAGTTTTCCATTGTGCTCCTTAAGGAGGGCTGGCCATGAAAGATCATTGCTAAAGAAGCTGACTGTTTGTAGAGTGCTATGTAAATTAAGTGAAAGTTAAGTGGAAGGAAAAAGTATGATAGAAGGTGAACATGCAAACAGCCGCATACACAGCCCTGGGTTGTGACCAGAGCCCATTAGCCAGTTTGGGTTAAATTTAGAAGGCATGAACTAAGGCTGGAGTCAGCGTGTTAGGAGTTTCATACAGAAGGATCCAGGACATGGTTTCCATCTTACGCATTTTTTTTTATGTTACTCCATTCCTGAACCCGAAGTGTCAGGAGAAGTATCTTACATGGGTTTAGGAGAAAAGAGACTGAAGTGCTGCTTAGCGGTTGAAAGCGCTCTTGGCATATAGAAATAAAAATAGCATCTGATGTACAGAATATAGTTTCCACAATCAATGAGGATTTTAGGAATGATTTAGTCACTGTGATGCAGTAATCCATGTGACAAAAGTAAAAATACTCTACTGTGTACGGACATACTTTTCAGTAAGCCGGCAATTCGGTATTAAAAATTCTGTATTTAAAATTTGCTTCATGTTATTTTAATATTTTCAAAACAACCTAACTCTAGATTTTTTTAAAAACCATAATTATAAATAATGAAAAGAAAGAAACATTTCAGCTATATTAATACATCTTCATTTTTTCAACATTTCACTTTTGCTTAAATTAATCAATCTAAGCAAAGTAACTTGTGATAATAATCAAATTTTCTGCAATATATCTGCATATTTAATTACTGAATGTATTGAGTATATGGTAGAAGCTGCATAACTCCAGATCCAGATCATCGAGTAACCGGATTCGGTTTTTGTTCTGTACTGTTGTCGAGCTCTCCGAGCTTGATTGGTATTAAGTTTGATACTTCATCTGAATCGCTCATTACTGATACGAGCAAAATGTACTGTTTGATTTTCACATAAGTTTATTTTCCAAACGGACATCTACAAACACTAGAGAATAATTAGGTTCCTAATTGTTGCCTCAGTGATAAAAGGAAGTCTGTAGCGAGAAAAAAACAACACAATTTAAAAGCCCACTTCCACTAACTAGCATTTGTAATCAGTAGAAGTGCTTTACTGATGTGTATCTCAAAAGAAAACAAACTGGAAAAGTTAGATTTGGGTCTTGTCAGAAAACATTCGAATGAAACATAACACAGAGGTAAATATATTCTTCTTCCTGCAGAGCTTGTTCAGTTTACTTGGGGATAAACAGACAATTTGTTTGTTCGCAAGCTATTTCTTGCACTTTCTGTCTCAAGCGGTTCAAATTCAAAGGACATTCTTGTTGCTGTTTCTTTTTCAGGTTTCCTCTTAGCATTACAAAGATGCAGGTTGTGGCCCTTTTTCCACAATCATCATTAGTATTCCTGGCAGGAGAAGGCAGCCCAGCCTCCAAATAAGCTCCACTGAGCTGTTTGAATGTAACCACTTACGGAGAACTGCTTACAGTCATCGTCATTTTATGACGATAGCAAGTTCTTTATTAAGACTCCAGGAAACAGTGAGTTTAGTTTATCATGGATTTTATCAATGTTATTAAACTTCCTTAGGGCCAATTAAAAATGTTATCTTGAAAGTTAAGGATAATTTTAAATGTCTTTTTATGTTTGGCAATAAACTTGTACTATGCAATAAAAGCACCAGACAAATTTAGCAGAGTTTTAAATCATAAATAGAAGGACAGAAAAGGAAGTTAGTTTTAAATAATCTGGTTGGGATGGACATAAAATGTTAAGTCTATAAGTGAGATGTGTTTCTACAAAATTCCTTTTTAGATATGTGAGATATGCCTGGTTTGTTTGTTTCTGAATGGAATGTGGATGAACAAAACACGCAATAAAGTAATTGCAAAGGTTTACTTAGAACTGGAAGTAACTGTCAATTAAATCACAGAGAAAAATTCTCACGTGGCCAATTTATGGAAAGAGACGCCTCATTATGTGAAGTTACCTTTACAGTCATATTTATACCATTTTTTCCTATATTTTTCCTAAACGCAGGCAATTCTGAACGAAATTTATTTGGCGCAAAAATTTTGAATTAATTTAGATATTTGTTAAGAGTAAGCAAAAATCTGAGATTCAAAAGTATGGAAGTATTGTTACCTGTAGCTGGATGTCTCATCAAATATCTTCTCTCGGCCCTCTTTGAAAAGCAGAATGGCCCGGTCCGTCTTATCCAGCAGGTTTCTGATATGGATTCTCATGTATCTCGCCTCATCCCCTCGTGGAGCCAGGCCTCCTCCTGTCCTAACATCTTGATAAGGCAGCCAGACCTGCGTGAGCAAAGTCAACGTCTCTCGAACCAGATCTGGCAGAAATGGCGGACTGTTCCGCAGGCCAAGGCGGGGGTTCGTACACAGATCCGAAAGCCTTTCCAGTCTTTTGAGGGTCTTCTCCATCAGCCGTAGGTCTTCACCAGTCAGGGGTTTGCAGCTCATTCTGGTGCTCCTCGAGGCTCCCGGACCTGCTTCTGCCATAAAGATCCCGGTTGTGTGTTTGAAAGTGAAGTGAAGCAAAAAGTACCTCAAACGTCCGCGTTTCAGTATGTGTCTGCGTAAGAGGGCGTTTAACCATAAATATTAAACTGTGTCATGAGATGTCAAAGTTCAGTTTTGAATGCATGTGAACTGATAAGCAGAAGATGGGTGGAGCTAAAGCTTACAAAATTCAGGTTTCTGATTGATCACACCGACACACGCAGTCAGTACAATAATCTTTGAGAGTCCTCAAGTTGATCTGAGTACGCTGCATCCTATCCTCTTCAAACTGCATCCGGTGTTGTTCCACCTACCACACACATCACACATCACTTTGTTTTGTACTGGATTGCACATACTACTACATCCTAAAAAATATATGGAGCACTTACGGCCAGAGTAAGCACTGCTGTCCTCTTCTAGTTTCTATGTTAGAACTTGAAAAGAAAATTGAATGTAAGGCCTATTACACAACCTTCTGGTAAAGTAGACAAAACAAGAAAAAGCAGCATTTACGGCTGCCTCTTAGCCTGTATTTACTCCCTTCTACTATACACACAGAGTCACTCTTTAGCACCATACTTTTCTTACCGGGATTTATCTCAGCAGCATAACAATCCTATAATCTCTGGGTCAATGGAGCAGGTATATTTACATGCAGCACCGTGGAAAAAGAGCTGCTTCTTCTCTCTCTCTCTTCAACTCACCCTTTTTGTTCCTACTTGTCTTGCCTTTGATTGGTTTCCTGGTTTCAGTAAGACAAACAGGTCGGTTTTCTTTGCTCTGGTGCTCAGGCAAAAAAGTAAGGGTAGAGAGACAGAGAGAGAGAGAGAGAGAAACAGAGAGAGAGAGAGATGGGAGGGATTGAGGTAGACAGGAAGGTGTGCACTCATAACTAAAGATTTACTAGAATGAAAGCAAAACGCAGCCACTCATTGAGAGAGCAAAAATAGAACATTGTTTTCTGATAACAGGGGCCAACCAGTGTAGAAAATAATAACCATGCCAAAATACCATCATACATTCTCAGCTGTTAGCAGGAAACTCAGTTTAAGTTCTTCAGTTGGTCTTTATGCAATGATATAAAATCTATTTTGAGACATTCAGACAATGACCTGTGAGAAGGTCCAACAAACATTTTGTCATGAGAAAAAAACAAACAAAAAAAACGAATAATTTTTCTCTGAATGGCATATTTGTTGGTGCAGATTTTCACACCATACAAATGACGTTGGTCACATGTCTACTTTTCCTCTAGCACCATCATGAGGCTGCTGTTTGTTACTAACAGCAGCCTCTGTCAAGTCTAAAATAGACTTGACACAAATGAAAGCTAGTAACATACATTTACATTTACAATGTAAATACATTTTTTACATTGTAAATGTAACATTTACAATGTATGTTACATTGTAAGTCAATGTAACATACATTGATTTAGCCATCATTGTATAAAGCAATTTTAAATAGTATTGACAACTTTCTTAACTCCCCACCCCCAGGAAATCACAAAAATCAATATTAAACAATAATTGACGGGATATAAAGGAAATATCTGTGAAACTTCCTGTTGGTCCTATTTTGTGCAACTCAAAGAAGATTTAAAAGTAAACCAGTCATAATTTTGCTTATCCACAGAGTATCAGAAAAGGCAGCTAAACACTGCTCTAAGTGTTTAGCTGCCTGGTCAGCTGACAGGACAGGGGTGTTCAATGAGATACTTAGTCACCTAACTAAATATGTAGAGCGTTTAATGAGTGCATTTGTAAACAGCACACTGGCTTTTTGTCCCTCTTTCTTTTACAGTAATGGCTTCTTCCTTGCTTAGTGGCTTTTCAGCACGTTAGTACGGAACATATTTCACTGTGATGACTCTGTCTTACCAGCTTCAGCCAGCATCTTCACAAAGTCTTTGGTTTACAATTAGCTCAAATGTGTCAGTTAACCTATCAGCAGTTTCCAAAGCCATGACATCGTCATCTGGACTTTCCCTCATCGCTTACAGAGATAGTAATCTTTCTATGTGTGGTCTTCTGATTTTGAAGACATCAATAAATAAATCTAACATATAATTTCTCTAAAATGAAAAAAAAAAATTGACTGATTTATCTGTCAATCATGGAAAAAAAAGATACTTTGTCCTTTTAATGTATTGTGTATGGAAACCTTTGGTTTCAACTCTATGAGACCTTTAAACTGGGCAAGAAGCGCTTTAACCAGGGAAGGAGGCAGGAGGAAATTCATGGTAACTCTGGCAGAGCTGCAGAGATTCACAGTTAATGAAGCCAACAGAATCTCTATGTGTCACAGAAAACTGACACAACAGATCATCTGGATGACACACTTTCCCCATTAGACATGGTGGCATCATGCTGTGGTTTGAAGTAAATGGTAAAAAAAATAGCCTGTTCTCTCCAAGTCCGGAGAACAACATTCAGCTTACAGTGATTCAAGAGCTGCACAAATTACGGAAAAATGGACAGAGCCAAAATAATGAAAGTACTGGGAGATATCCTGTGCGATGCTGCGAAAATCTTGAGACTTAGTCGAAAGCATGTGTTTCAGGATGACAATGACCATAAACATGCAACAAAAGCTATTCTGTGTCAACCAGCATAATTCCATACATAAATATGTTACTGTACCAGGAATCAAGTAGTAAATTATGTTTTTTTTAAATTAAAATATCAAAGAATAAAATATTTAATTTACAAAAAGTATGTCACTGCCACATAAATTCCATGGCCCTGTGCTATACAACTTAACCATTGCTTCCAGTAAAGGGGGCACTAATTTAAAAGCATTGATCTTTCAAGTTAGTTATTTAAAAAATAACTAATTAACCCTGCACTTTTTATTGGGAAAAAGGGAAACAGAAAACCCTTTCAGTTTTTGGAACAAAGCAAAGATAAAACTGCTCGAAGTTTAAAACACCAGGTGCAGTTTAAACCACTCAGCACCCTACTGTATAAGTTCAAAGGTCCAACATTAGATTAAAACAAACTGTGTATCTAATAACTAGTATTTAATCACACTGTAATTTGAGAGCTGTGTTGTACTTTTGCAGTCCTCTCACAAGAGGGCCACATTTCTCCCATGTACTGTGATGCGTTACCCTGTGGATTTCTGTGAAAGCCCTCTGCTGAAGGGTGAACCTATACATGAAGGAGTATTATTATATTTTCTGTTGAAAGTCAGTATGAATGGAAAGATCGGTGGAGCTCCACGGTTTGCATTGTGCTGTAGGCTTTAAGAGGCGTGTTTTCAGGAGTAAGCAGGCTGTAAATGTGCAAACAAGTGTATACTTTTGATAAATAATTACACATTATTCCACACTTAACCATAATGGTTGAGTGCACTGACAGCTGCAGGGCTTGTTGATAGTGTCAGGGTGTTTTAGGGACTTTAGACACACAGCTTGACTTTCCGTTGCCCACTCCACACTTCAGTGGAAAGAGGAAAGTCCCAAATTGACCCAGGTAATGAGAACCTTGCTAAGGGTGGGGTAAGACAGGATTATAGACAAGTAAAAAAAAGACTATGTCTGCTTGGGTGTGAAGTTGCAGCAGGACTACAAACAGCAATGCTTCATGAGTCATGATGAAGCATCTATAGTTTGTTACTCTCCTTGTTCATCTGTTTGTGGTTTCTTGAGCTCAGCTTAACGTGCAAGGCTGGTGGTGTTCCCAAACCCAAGCAACAGAAAATGTATAAATCTAAGGTCAAGTATAGATTTCAGACATGCATAATAATTAACTGCATGCTAGAAGAGAGAGAGAGAGAGCTTGTCAAAAATATTAGATAATGCATTTGGACAAATAAGAAGCAAAGAAGAAGAGAAGTAAATGTGGAAGTTCAACATGCTGTTACCAAAGACTTTCTACGTTTTCTGCAGATGAAATCAGCTGTAATGCATCACAGCCAGGAAATTATTGTCTGTTTTTCACAGAAAAAATAGATCAAATCAGTTCAGAAGTGGAAGTGGGCAACTGTAACGAGCACGAGGCACTCAAAACGTGTGATGGATAACATTTAAATCAAAAGGTCCAAAATTATGTTAATGGAAGCATAAGAGGACATGAAAATTTCCAACAGGAAGTTTATCTTTTAGTAACATCATGTTACTGGAAATAACTTCAAATCGGTATGTAGGAATGCGTCCAGTAGTGGAAGCTTGCAGTCTGGTAAATTTGAACAATAGCTGAAAAATATTTCATTTCATATTTCATTAAGACAACCAGTATCATTCATCACATAAATGGCATAAAGTGTAGTTGAATCTGTTGCTTTGTGTTCCATGTTTCTGTACTGGTCTCCCTTTATTCTCACCTGCCTGCCTCCAAAAAAAAAAAGAATGAAAGAAAAAAAGAAAGAAAAGAAAGAAAAAGACAAACATGCCTGCTTTAAATTCTCAAGAAATGTTTTGAACTCGTCTGCAGAACAGTCAGACAATCAGACTACGTCGGAAATGCAAAAAAAATTACCACGAATTCAGCGCAGCGTTAAACTCCTTTCCTGCCCAGCTCGGTGTAATTAACAGCTTCGAGTTCATTGTTTCGGTTTAAAACGAAAGCTGGCCTACAGCGTCAAACAGGCGTTCATTAAGAGCAGATGCGCAGCTCCTCTGAGGCTCGCTCAGAAAGGTGCGCAGGGATACACAGATGTGTCTATGATTTCTCCTGGGTTTTCCTTCGTGTATATTTGCATGACTGAACATTTAAGCTCTTATCTGATCAGAGACAAAAAAGGGAAACATGGCAATGGTTTGATTTGATCGCCGCCCGTTTGCCTCATTTAGATATTGGAGTTTCTCACTTTGGTTTGTCTGATACAATTAGTACTTTTCTCTGGACGTGGCCAAGGTTGCGCTGTCACCTGAACCTGGTTCAGTTGATGCCGAGTCTTATTACGATGAGCGTTGACCACCAGTCGGTTGCCGCAGCGCCGCTGGATCTGAGCACCACAGCTCGAGGGCGCAGCAACGCGGGGGACTTAACCTTTTGCGCCGGGGACGCCCGGGCGACCGGCGGCTCACCTGCGCCTCCTGCGAGCACCGGGACGGACAGTTCAGCGGTTCGCCGCTCCCCGGACGCGGAAAGAACTCAGCTCGGCAAACGAGCAGCGGACTCATCTCCCATAAAGACTCCATCGAAGCTTCCCTTTAGGAAGCGCACGTTTCACGTCGAACCGGAGGTCCAGAAGCCGGCTGCACCGACTTCAGTGGCAAGCTCACCCTGCTCTTCCCCCGCAGAGGAGCAGAAAGTCCGGAAGAGTGCGGCTAGTCACTTGGAGAGAGAAGCGGATGAAAGCAGGTTCGCCGTGGCACCGGTGACCCACAGGCGGACCGAACAAGCGGCTCAGAGTCCGGAAGCCTATTCATGCTGCATTTTTCCCATTATTAATTACGGTAAGCACTTGTGACCAACATTCACAATCTGTCTTTCTTGACCCTAAACTGTGCGTAGCTCTGCAATAAATCCGTCTTGCACATTTTTCAGATTTTATAGTCATCTACACTAAGACAGTTTTTCCTCTGTAGAAAAATAAAATTGCCAACGTGGTGAATAAATAGCCAAAGCTTTTACAACAAGCTTGCACCAAACGCACACAGCTCATGCCAGATATACCCACTCATTCATTCAATGTGCTAGTTATATATTTAAACATGAGCAAAGCCCACCGCTCTCCCTCTACATCAGTGGTTTTGATTTTTATCGCCCATGTAAGGGACATGGAAAACGTGGAAGAGGGTACTCTGGTCAGATGAGTTAAAAAAAAAATCTCTGCCCAACACCTACTGCTACTATTAATAATGATAAATGTTGGGAAAGTTATAGCTTGGGTATGCTTTTCTTTAGCAGACAAACAGACGACCAAGTCAGACTTGATGGAAAGACAGCTGAAGCTCATTACTTAACAGTTGAGGTCTCTATTTGTGGTGACGTATTTTTTACTTGAGTTCAGGACAGGTCATGAGCACAAGAGGACCTTTTCCAACTAAGCCACCGACAATTATTAAAGCCCTAAGAGTTAAGAATGAGGGGTAAAGTTCCATGATTTGTTCACAAGCAAGCATGGAAAATAAGACCTTCGATCACTGATCTACTTATAAACAATTGCAGTGTGTCTGAATTTCAATAGATTAATAAAATTAGGATCTGATAGAACAGTGTTCATATAACTTTAAAATGATGAGATCTGTCTTTATTATGTGTCATGTATTCAGGTGTTCTTAGAGCCTCTGGGACAGCATGCCAGCATAGGTTATTGCAAAGTTTATTTTTTATTTTTTTTCCCAGTGTAGCGGTTGTTGATACAGCAGTTCTGCTGAGAAAATCTCCTGTCAGCTCTTCCGCAGCCATTCATCTTTACTGTCAGTTACTCCTCAACTGACAGAAGAGCCTCACCTTTCTGGGTCAACTCGTACATCAATACACACTACACCACCCCACCGCAGATGTTCATTTCCTTACGACAAAAAAGACTTGTTCATCATAATTTTTATTTTCTTCACTCATTCTAATCCTCTTTGTGTAACTCTGTTTTACGGTTTTTGCTTTTATTTTTATTTATTTTTTTGGCCACTTCTCCTCAGGTCACTACCCAGTGTGCCTGACCCCCTTTCCAGAGCCGCACAATCCACGAGTCCACCAGACTGACAACCTGATGACAGGAATTTCTCTGGCCACACGTCAGGATGAAGACGGAGACACGTACGTTGATGTGCCGGAATTTGTGGTTGCAGTGCAACTTATCGCTGAGCATTATTCAAGTCCTCAGGGCGGTTGGTAAACCGAGAATGTCGCCATGATTCATTCCCAACTCGGTATTTTCAGGATCACAGATGAAGTCAGATGGGCGGCTGCGTTGTAAAGTGAAAGTTGGCATAGTGAACAGATCTAAGAGCCCGCGAGATTCATAAGAAACATGAGCTTTACGTGTCTCTGAGGAGATGCATTGTCTTTAAGTTTTGTAGTGTACATTGCCTAGATCAAGAGATTGAGTCATAAAATGGTATGTTTCAACTGTTTTTTAATTTTAAAATCATTTTCTGTCATTTTGAAAGCAAAATTTGTATCACTCTTGCGTGATATGGGATTCAAAGCCCTTCAGAATCTGGGACTTGTATTGTTTTCTTCTTCACTCCAAACACATTCAGTGACCCCCTTTCCAGAGCCGTGTCTACAAGTTAAGCAGTTGGATCTTTTTTTATTACTGATACGATTTGTGCAGATTTATGTTAGTTATCTTATCTGAAGACCTTGATTGTCATGATTCAGTTTGTTTTGCTCTAAAAGTTGCAGGAGCCATTCACACTGCAGACATTCTGCATGCACATACTAGCATCAGTGACTTTTTTTTGTCACCGACGCTAGCTTTCTACAGTGTAGTGCAAACAAGGCGGTTTGTTTTTGCCGGCATCACTCACATCAAGAGTCTTTGACCTTTTGGCCTACATTTAAAGCTGGTGGGAAGTTAATACTACATGTCACCTTGAATACAACTTTTGTTTTTTCTCACTCTGAAACATGGTGGGCATTGCAAACCTAAAATAAAACAAAAATAGTTATTTCTTATAGCCACAAACACATTACCAAATTACTATTTTAAATGGGAGTTAAAAAATGTACGTGGGTCTTGAGCTTTGACTTGTATTTGTCTGTTTACCCTTTCAAAGGATTCCAGTTCCATTTCTAATCCTAGAAAGTTTCATTGAATACTCAGATCTGTATTTAATACAGTTTTGCATACATATGCGCTCAAGTGTACTGAAAGGAGAGTGAATGAGTAGCAAAGTTAAACTTTGAAAAAGTGAAAACATTTTAAAAAATAAAACTCACAATTGAATGTGGGTGACAAACATGCAGCATAGATGCAACATCCCAACATATACAGGATAGGGAATTGTTTCATCACACATTGCATTTTTCTTGTCAACCTAAATAAGTTCAACTTCAATCTCTTCTGAGTAGAACCTCTCCCCACTTCCATGTCTTTTCTTTGTCCATTACATGGCTTTGGACAAGCTGCAAACAAGATAACATATATATATTTAAAATAATGCCTTTCTTCCAGCCATTCTGAAATGCACAACTAGTAGTTGTGCATTTCAGTCTCCCACCTGAGGTGCGTGTCTCCTTGAGGCTCTCCAGGGTTAAAATGGGCCTCCTGTCTGTTTCTTAAACTAATGCTCTTCTTGCCCGACCTGTCAGTTTGGGTGAACTGGTATGTTTTTATTAGGTTTGCTCTTGTGACAGTCGCTTTTAACTTTTGATGATGGTGACTTATGAAGGTTGTAGGTTGCATTTGATGTTATTTAGTGGTTTAAGTATGAGAGACAAGGTCATAAAATGAATGGCACATTTTTCAGATTTCATTTGTTAAAGTGTTGTTGTTTTTTTTTCTGTCTACTTCACAAATGTGCACTCTTGTTTCTTCTTCATAACATACAGCTCCTGAAAATACATTGAAGTTGAGGGATGAGTACTTTTGTAAAGCACATAAGTGGAATGTTGTGGTTCAGCTTACTCAAAAACAGTGGAAATATGCATCTGCATGTATGTGTGTTGACTATATTCAAATATTCAGGCTTTTAGAAATAACTGAAGACGCAAAGTATATTGTCTTGATGCTTATTGTTGCACCATACCAACAGCAGACCATTCCAGCAGTACGAGTAAGTCGTCTACCTAATTTTTGCTCCAGTATCATGGGTACTAAATCTTTACAAGCCGTTTCATTTAATTTAATGCTGAATTTGACTTACTGCAAAGTAGTCTTGTCTCAGTGGAAAACCTCCTGACCTCATGAGTAAAAAATGTAATGTTGCACAATGTAAATATAACATGTTTGGAGTATCATCCCGGTTTATTAGTTTCACCCTCAATGACTCACCTGTCTTTGCGTATTTAGTGGGTACAGTCAGTACTGCCTCCACACTGCAATCAAATCCAGGCAAATTCTTTACTGCTGTCTAACTTTCCATGAAGGAAAGTAGTTCCGCGTTGATCATAGCTGATTCATTAACTGTCATTGCAGAAATGTAGCAAAATTGTAAAGCATTAGCTACTAGCTACATGTGCTGTCAGACTCGGTAGCGGTTGCGTTTGTTTGCTGTGACAGCCGGCTGACTGTTCTCTCTGGGTGTGGGAGTAAGGGTGTTTGGAATGATGCTGTCCACAGGGCACAGAGTCTTCAGACCACATGAATGCAAATACTAAACTTTAAACGCATGGCTGCCCGGCCTTTGTCTTCAGGTTCAGCACCTTCCCACACACAAAGTTAAATGAGAAACTGACACAAGAGCACGAGTGCAATCTCAGGCAAAAGTCATGTGACTGAAAACAAAGCATGTCCAAGAATTAAATGACACTTTGATGTCGCAGTTTCAAAAGGAATCAGCTTAATTTGCATCCACTCAAAACAAATGTGATGACCGGCATTTTAAAGAGCCACAGATCTTGTGGCATGCTGGTTTCTAACTTTTCTACGTGCACATCTGCTGTTGGTTGTAAAAAATATTAGGGAGAATACAGTTTATCTGGATGCCTAATAGATCTTATTAGTTTAAGCTTTTAAATAGCTTGCATTTTACATGCTTGCCATCCTTTCTTCTTTTTAATTCCAGTTTGCGGACAAGCCTCTATGCTAAAGTAATCGTGTTGCTCTTACAGTATGTGTTACTTTGTGGTTGCATGAAACTTTGTGTGAATTCTTCAGAAAGAGACTTTCTCATCCCCTTGTCCTTTTTTCACACTGTATGTATGCGACTGTGTGTGTGACTGTGCGTGCATGCATAATGTGAGTGATGGTGTTCACGCCTGCTCTTACGTCAATGAGCCCTTTAGTTTCGGGAAAGCCAGTGAGAGCTCAGTTTTTAACATGATTGCGGTTTTTCTCAGGTGTCTGTCTCTCTCTCTCTTTTCTTCTCTGTGTTTTTAAATGAATGGGCTCAAAAAACCCAAACATCCGCTCCCCACTTCCTCATTTACCGCTTTCTTTCTATCAGCCCCATCTCGCACCCTCTCTCTCTTTCGCTCTCTCCTTTTATGTTGTGTGTCACACTGTCTTCTGCACTCAGGATGTACAGATGTCAAATTTAAGTTGAACAACAGATTTGCTCCAAAGTTTAAGTCACTTAATTGACTAACTTATACTTGGAGTTCCACTTATAGTTGATGTAAGATTATTGAGGAATATCGCCTTGTAATTTTAAATGTATGTGTTATTATTTTGGTAACATAGTTATCTGCTTTAATCCTCACTACCAAGGAGTCCCACAAAGTTCTGGACTCTTAACTTCAGGGGGAAATGGAGTAAATATTTTCATCATGGCCATGGAAATTAAGTCCAGAGTGGTACAGCACACTGTCTTGTTGTATTGTCAGAGGTTATAACAATGTTCCATTTTCAAGCAAACAGATGATAACCCTAGTGTATCCATCCAAGAGCTACTATCCTGCAACTTTTGTATGCATTCCTTATCTAACACACCTGGATCAAATAAATGGCTTGTTACCAGGCCTCTGCAGATCTGAATTACTGCTGGTGAGGGAATTCAGCCTTTTGACTCAGGCATTTTAAAGCATGAATGCATCTAAAAGTTGCAGGATTGTAGTTCTCAAGGAATGAACTGGGGCACCCCTGGTTTATACTTAACATTCTCTTGAAGCTATACCATTCTGTCTTTAGAGTACTGATGGAGATTTGTAATAATGGTGTTCTGCAAAGACAAAAAGTTACTTAAGTTATAAAGCTTATTTTTTTTCATGGCATTCAGTGTTTGCTTATAATGTAAATGTTTCACCCCTTTGACCTTTTATTCCTAAAAACCCACAACTAAGGTATGGTTTATAGTGGCTAAGACAGGAGTCGCGTTTTCCATGAACCCTATAAGCATGACATATTTTTCCAGTTAATTTATTATATTCTCTAAATGCTGCATTGCTGCTCTATCCAAGTTTCAACCTTCTATCTGTTGAGATAAGATAATCTCATCTCAACAGATATTTCTATTTCATAATGCCACCACTCTGTCATAATGCCACCTCCAACATTCTTCTTATCAATATGGATAAATCTTCACCGATCATTAAGTATTTCTCTAGATGGCTTTCTGTTGGTACTTGTGGGCAGCTGCAAATTTCAGTAGAGATGAAATGTGTTTGCTTTGAGGCGTTCTTTGCTTTCAATTCTTTACTTTCATTTAAATATGACTTTTCTGATCTGACACCAACCCTATTGAAAATTTTGCAACAATGTTTAAAAGTCGGCATGTTGATTTAAATCAACTTTACCAATCATGCCAAGATGAGCGGTAAAATTTCTATGTAGAAATATGCTAGAAGTTTGTGCACGGTTGCAAATTGCATGTGGTGATGTTTCAACTCTCGGAGGGACATTTCACCAAATAATAGTGGAGATGTCTCTTTATTTTTGAATCTGCATGTATAATATTGGCCATTTGTGGATTAGGGATAATCCACATACATTTTAAATTCACCCATCCAGTTTCTAGTTTGGAATTCCTTGAAATTGTGTAATCGGTGCATCCAAAAAAATGAACAGTTCAAATGTGTCCCACATAAAAATGAACAAAAGTGTGTGTGCATGAAAACATTTCACTGGAACTGTTCTTATGTACTGAAGTTTGCTTAACTTATCATCTTGATTTTTTTAATAGCCTTGACGTGCGCAGGAGGTTTTGTACTGTCATCTTTTCTTGTGAACTGGACCACCAATTTCCTCCTTTAACAGTTTTCACAAACTGATGCATCACATCATTACTCAGCTGGTCCTCAGACCACAGGACATTCAGCTTGTTCCGTCTGGCTGTATCTTCACCCTTCACACCAAACAGGATACCACATACAAGCTGCCTTTTTTTCCCTCAGCCTTCTATTTTTTCTGTCCTTCATTTTTTTTCTCTTTTTTTTCTATTCTTTACACACTTTGACTGCCTGTAACATAGCAGGCCTGGGACTTCTGTCTACGTCATTACTGCTATACCTGAGGTTATCTCAGGCTATGGTCTACCCCACTTCTAGGAAGCAGAAACAGTACAGTTTCATCTTAGGAGAAAAAGAGAGAGATGGGTGCATATGTAGAAGGCAGGATGACTTCAGGCCTTTGTTAAGGCAGCCAGTTCAGTGAGCTCACATTTTGGAGCCAAGTTCTGATGCAGTATTTATTCATGCAGTCAAACTGTAGCTGCAGTTTTTTTTCTTTTTCTTTTTTTTTTTTCTTCTTCACCAGAGCATCACTATTCACAACACTTTCCTCTGGGCTCTGAATGACAAATCTCAGTTTGAGTCATACAGTTTGCTACTACTTGACACCACTATGCTGGGCCATGACTGACCAAAACTAGCAACACACTGAACTGCTTTATGTTTTTATTTTTTGCAGATTTTTTATTTTTTTTTTTAACAGTCTGTTGATACACAGTGCTGAAGTCACTTACAGGAACAGGGATCTACTGAGGAAAGAACCGTCATTCTCACTCTGCATGTAAAGGTTCTGCTTTTCGCTTTGATATCAGAAGCAAATATGTATTTGCCTTTTACAGCTGCACTTCCAGTTTGCCATGACACTAGAGCTTTTAGGTTTTAGAAACAAGTTCGGCAGATATGCTCAGAAGTGCTTTATCATTTCCAATAATAGTTTGTGCAGATATATGCAGTTTTAAACCTTTTTATTATCATGTAAAAATTCCAAACTTCAAGATATACATTGGGTTTTTAAAAGAAAGGGCGACCATAAAATGGCACATAATTGTTAATTAAAAAGAAAACAAAAACTGTAAAAGTGACCTGCATGTTTATTTAGCCCCTCTGAGTTGGTACTTTGGAGAACCTTTGTTGGAGGGGTTGAGGGGCTGTTTTTCCAGCTTTGCACATCTAAAGCCTAAAGTTTGTTCATTCTTTTTTGTAAAATAGCTCAAACTCAGACTACATGGTGAAAATCAGATTTTGATGCAGATTCTCAATAGGATTTATGTCATTACCTTGATTGGCCCATTCTAATGCATTGCAGTTCTGTTCTGGTATGCTTAGGGTCATCCTTCTGGAAGTTGACCCTCAATCCGAATCTCAACATGGTTGCAGGTCTTTTTTCAGTATAACCTTTTATTGTCCAATTGTGTATTAGCTCTGACCAGAAGTTCCTATGCCTGCAGAAAGAAAGTTTCCCCACAGCATGATGCTGGGACCACTGTATTTCACGATGGGAATGGGGTCTTCAGCTGATGTTCTGCTAGTTTTCTACCACACAACTATATGCATGAGGGCCAAAAAGTTTTGTTTTGGACTCACCTAACCTCGGTATCTTCTTTCACGTGTTTCTTTTGTCTCTTTAATGACAAGCTCCAAACTGGGCCTCCCATGGTATTTTTTTCCAACAATGGTTTCTTCTTTCTGCTTCTTCATAAAGGTCAGCTTTTTATAGTCCACAGCTTGTAGTTTTGATGGTGACGTATTATTCTGAGCTGTGGATCCCTGCAGCTCCCCCAGAGTTACCGTAGGCTTTTTGATTACTTCCTTGATCAAGGTTGTCCTTGACCGACCAGTTTGTTGAGCAGTTTTGTCAAACTCTTTGTAGTTTAAGGGGATGTGTTGAACGGTGCTTGGAGAAGTTGAACATGGATTGCATACATGTTAAACTACACTCATTCTTTCTACTAAGGAGGTTCTAAAGGCAATTGGTCACTTGGACTTTATTTAGGGATACAAGTGTCTGCATATGCAAGCCATATTTTTCAGATTATTTGGCTTTATTTTTGTATTGTTCTGCAAGTGAAGACAATCCTGTTTGACAAGATAAAGATGGATGCCATAGAAATTCATCATTGACAGGAAGTGCAAGAACATTTTTCACCATTAAACCAATTTGTGGCCTCGTACGTTTGTGCATCGAGAAGTTCCCTGTTATGAAATTGCAGTGTCTTTTACTGGTTTTGTCTGGTCCATAAAGCTGACAGTGCAAACCTGCAGAAAGCCCCTATAAGAAACCATGCAGCTTTATGGCTAGATTTTAGAACACACAAAGCAAGCCAGAGAAAAAAAAAAAACAAAAAAAAACGAATGCTGTCTCTCTCAGTGACAACAGGATGTGACATAAAACAAATCTGGCTCTTACTGGAAGCTGCTTCTTCTGATAGTATGAGAAAGAATATGTAAAAAAGAAAAAAAGCTATTCTGCTTTTCAACTGCATGCCCTCCCCCCTTTTCAGTTTCCTGCACCTTCCCTGTCTTGAACTCTAGCCTGTGTTCTTTTGCCTCGCGTACAGACCACAGATAGTGGTTTCCCACTAAGGCGGCCTGATAAGAGTGTTGTGAGTCAGACTTGTACGTCCATGGCACAGGCTACAGTGTTTTGCTTCTTTGATTCTCATTCCAGTCTCTTTAGGCTAATGCTGTCATTTTTCAGTGAGAATATTTAAAAAAAACACAAAAATATTTTTGGAGTTTCATTCCATGCCGAGTTAACGTGATCATGTTAATCATCCAGTGACGTACACAGTATTGACCACATTTGTTGAAAAGTTAAAAATGTCTAAAAAGCAAAGTACAATCCTCTTTTTTTTATTACAACTGTTCTCTTTTTATTACATTCTTATGTTTCGTCTCTTGTATTTGGAGCTTTGCAAAATGAGAGCGGCAACACATTTCCTTATTTTTTTTGGTTTGTTGTTTACATTTTCTATTGGGGGGGATTTCAGTTTGTAAACACATCACAGTGATCTCAAACTGCATTCCTCGAGGGCCAGTGTCCTGCAACTTGTAGATGTTTCTATGCCTTGGCGCACCTGGTTCCAATATTGGCTCATTAGGAGAAATCTGTAGAGCATGGTTTCATGCTGGTGAGGCAGTTTAGCTGTTTAATTTAAGCATGTAGGACAGGGCACACACGTAAAAGTTGGAGGACTCTGGCCCTTGAGGAATGCAGCTTGAGACCACTGACTAAGAAGTAAAGTCTATGCTGCATGTTTTGGATCACTCTAAAGCAGTAACACTATCCTTGTCACAAATGTTCCACTACTGCCAGAAACTTGGTTGAGTAGGTTGAATACTTTATAACTTGTTTACTGAGTGAAAATGTTTGTGTTTGTGTCCTCTGCAGAGCCCTCCATATAGCTGTGGTTCAAGGGGAGTTGCCAATCGTCCACAAACTCATCCACCTGTTGCTGTTCGCTCGAAGAGGCCTCGATATCCACAACAATCTTCGTCAGGTGAAACGATGCATTTATATTAATGGCATATTTAATATCATGACTGCTTATCTCCAGCAGGCACGGGTAATGAATAGGGTACACTCTGTACTGTTCTTCACAGGGCAACACAGAGTCTTAAGACAAACAGTATTGCACATTCAGCACATAAATACTCACTCCTGAGGGCAGGTTAGATGGATCAGTTAACCTAACACTTTGTGTGAGGAAACCAGAGTACCCAGAGAGCAGCCACAGATGCACAGAGGGAACATGCAAACTCAATGCAGAATGCCAAAGAGTGGGATTTGAACCTGGAATCATTTTGCCTCAGGACAGCAGTGCTAACCACAGCTTTACTGTGCAGCTCATGGAGCTTATTCTTTTAAAAAAATCACAACAGTTGATAGCAGTATTTGACATTTTGAAATCAGTATTCTGAAATAAAGATATTAATGTGTTTGATAAGGCTTAATGGAAATTATTTGAATTAATAAACTACAGCAATTCTGCATTGACTTGATATGCACTTCACACTGACTTTGGAGCAAGAGAAATGAGATCTGATTCGGAATTACTTCACTTAGACTTGTTTCTTAAAGACTTGAGGGTCAACATGAACTTGCTCCACAAAGTCTTAACTTGGAATGACCTCTTAAAGACTTGAAAATTTATTTGGACAGCTCACCATAGACTTACAGCTCAATTTAGACTTGCTCCTCAAAGAAGACTTGACTTAGATTTGGGGGCATTTACTTTTTTTTAACATCTCTTGTGTACATACTACATATCTAATGGATAATTCTAATCAGTAGTGATAATTGTATTGCCCAAACGCTTAACAAGTAAAATGGCTAAAAATGGCTCAGATGATTAAAATGTTTATTGAGCCACACCTTCCCAAGGAAAACAATATATAAAGCATATCTATCAGCTAATAAATGCAGCATAATGGAGAGTAAAAGAGGAAGTGCCTTGGTTTCCTCCTTTGCTTGTGCTGTGTTATCAAATTCTCTTACAGGCATAGTGTCTGAGGTTTATGCGGTAAATTTTACCCTTCCTGGATATTCCACCTGTACTTGCCATAAACCAGAGTAACAAGCATTCTGGGAAGGGCTTTGTGTCATTTCCAAGTTATATTAATTTTTGCTCACAGTTGTTTTGCAATCACTTTGCCCGCAAGAATAGATTTTTCTAGGGATTATAAGTAGGCTGCCCTATTATTGTTAATATCAGAAGATAATGCCAATCTTCCTATAGCCTTTATTGAAATTAATTGTTGTCTGTTAGGGAAAAAAACATGATTTATCTATTTTTATTGTTCACACTGTTGAAGGGAATTTTGGACTTTGCACTCATGCAAATCAACAAAGGGCGTACATTGAAAACACTTTCACTGAAATATTGAGTCTCCTAAAAAGAGCTTTTCAGGAGAATGTGCTCAAAGAATTACCTCTGAGTGTTTCCCAATCCAGGCTTTTCCCAACCACTTCTTTTAAGACGATACTTCCACATTCTATCTCCCTTTGTTGTCTTAACCTCATTGCCTTCCTTATCTGGTCTCTGCCAGCTGTGTCTTTTTCATCCCTCAACAGAAAAAAAGCACCTGAGCTGTGCAAGAGCTGTCGTTCTCAGGGCTGGGGTTTCACACCACACAGGACGCTGCAGGCATGCTTACCAGAAATAATGCCGGTGCTATCATCAGTTGTTCTTTTTCCTTATCGCTGAGGCTTGACAGTATAGGTTTTGTGATATCCTGTGTCTGCCCTGTGTATGAAATGCTTGCACGCAACACACTCTCGCACACACTCCTCGCAGAGGCATACACACACAAAGACACACACACACACACACACTCACAGTTAGTGTCATATGCAATTATAACGAAAGGGGAGATTCACAGGCGCAGGTCCCATCACAGTCATTTGCCTACCAGATTGTGTGGTTTTGACAGAATACCAGGCAGAAAGAACGCACTTATCTAAATGAGGCCAGGGAACTTTTTACTTTTCAAAACAACCAAAAAAAAAAAAGATAGTTGACAAAGTTGGACACGGTTTCCAGCATTAAGCAACTTCCCAAAGACCGATATTAATATGCAGTCTCTTTTTTCCAATATTGATGACAAATCCTGGGTTTCTGTGGTTTTGCATCTGGAACTTTTTGACAGAGTGTTACTATCGGTACCGTTGTTGAACAATTGTGCAAGTGTCTGTGTATGATTTGCCTTTCACATGATTGGTTTGGAACCAGCTGTTTGATACTCCCACGTCAGTCATGCTATCAGCGTGCCAACCAAAACACACAGCTTTGTTTTTTTTCCCCTCTTTCTGCAAGGTCTTGACAGCTGATTATGTTGTGCATGGTACCAACATTGGTAGGACTTGATGAGTTATTTCGTTTGCAGTGCCAACTCTAAAACATGCATTTACATGCATATGCTGTTGTCATTAATGTGTAGCTAGTTTACGGCATGTTGGTGGCATGCTTGCTTTTTGCTTAAGAGTGTGTGTGTGTGTGTGCGTGCACATACACAAACGAAACAACTGTGTGTTTGTGTGTTTTTAGTATCCTTGTTCCGAGAAGTCACATGACCCCCCCTCCCCTCCCTGCCTGCAACGCTCAGGGCTGTTTCTCAACATACCTTGCACTGAGGTTCAGAGGGTAGTTTACAGGGACTTTCCCTTCCTGCGCGTGCTTCTCTGTCTGTCAGCCTCACTCTCTCACTATTGTTTTTTTTTTTTTTTTTTTTTTTTTTTATCACATCTGTTACTGCGTATATATTTTTAAGAGCTCAGTTTCTAACCAGAACTGATAAACTGTCTGATGCTATCAGCATAACTGTCAACAATACTGACGTAAGAGCGTGTGATTATTTGTGCAACATGACTGACTTTGCCCTTCAGTATGCAATGCAGAAGGCCTTTATCTCTTTCTGCTGCATTCCATGTTTGTGTCTGCTTGGCACTGCCTGTGGCCTCGGGCTGTTTTTCATCTCCATAAAGCTCTTTTCTCTTCGTCTTTTCCCGTCATGCATGTTGATTGGCTAATTTTGCTGGAATGTTTGTATATCGGAACACACTAAAAGGGAAAGAGAAGGGATTTTCCCTCTTATCCTGTCTTTCCCCTGGACTACCCTCCACCACTTCCTCTTCTCCTCATTCTTGTGCCTCCCCACCCTAGCTCTCCCTCTCCACCTCAAGTCTTATCAAATGCAGGAGTCTTGCTTAGTCACTGAAGTCCTTTTACAGGCAACTATGGCCTGAATCTGTGTGGTTTGTTTTAAAAGGCCATAAAAGGCCTCAGATTGCAGAATTATTTGCTCTCTGAATCATTCAGGATAAATAATTTTGCGAGCAGTTTATGGCACAGTCATAAGCCACAAAGTGGGGAAGGAAGAAAAGAGTGTAAAAAGTAATGTAAGGAAAGATTATTTTTGGATAAAGAGAATATTTATGAAAGCTGGTATAGGACACTTTCTCCTAAATACATACTTGGTATTAGATTTTGGGGGGGAAAAGCAAACATCTCACTAATTTATTGCTTTTGTGGACATTACAGTAAGGCAACTTAATATTGTGGTGATGACTTGGTTCTCTACAATCTCTAAAGGTTGTGTGAAACTCAATTATGTATTAGAAAGATCAAACACTACACAGGCTTGCCAGCTACAAGCCTTCGTTTTCCACTTACAGCTCACAGAAACATGACAGTTAAGGTAATAATATTTCATAACACCAATAAAAAGAGAAACATTAACAGCACTGTGGGCTTAATGTATATTAATACTGGGTTAAAGGTTGCCATTTTCAAAAGACGCTTTTAGGCAACGTCTAAATACATAATGTATTGAATATGACTGTATTCTGCCTTAGATGATAAGGTATTTCCTAAGCTATATTCAACACATTCAAGCCATAGTGTATTCACTGGTGAAGATTCACTGACCTTGGCATGCTGCGTGCTTGAATCTGAAAGTGAAACTGATGGCTTGACCTATTTTCTGATTATATCAACTAAAATTTATCTGACCACTTGGAGACACTCGTGGATTATTGAAACTCTATTGCCAGAGGATCGATGTTAACATGGTAAAAAAGGGACATTTTATTTCTTAACAGTAGCTGTTATTTTTCTCCTGCAAATAATCTGCTCATGAAGTTATTTTCTTTAACAGGTGTGTGTTGGATACATCGCATACTGTTCGCAAAGTTATAATAATCAAAGAATTATTCTTGTAAGAAGTGTCTTTACACAATGCGGTGTAAGAATGAACTCCACATGCTGCAAGCTACAGTAAAAGTTTTACGAAAATGGCCTCACATCTTTGCTCATCTGTCAATATGAGTCAGACTTCAGAGAAGCAAGAGTAGAAGAGAGGAACATCACAATGACACAAAGGAGGAATTCCACAAATTGGCTCTTCCATAGCTCAAGGATTTTTTAAATAGTCTTTACTGGAACATACAGTCAGTGCACGCAAACACACACACACTAGTAATACAGCAAAAGCGAAACTTCGAACAACAGTTTGTTCCCGATTGCTTCATTTTTGTGAAACTTTGAATAGCAGCTGAAAATCCCACAATAAGACTTCCCTTTATGACACATTTGGAACTGATTGCTGCCTAATTTAAAACAGCAGGTGGTATGTTCCCTTCTTGGCTCCACCGGTCATTATGAGGTGATTCATGATGACCTCTCGGCACATCCTAGGTTGTTTTACAAGATGTCATTCAGCTGATTCTGAAAGCACACTTGGTCAAGTGAAACTCATGAAGTCATGAACAGGTTCCTCCTCACCACCTCATGAGTTATTATCAATTGGCTTCACAGTTGATTCATGCTATGCTGATGTATAGATCATTAGTAGAAATGTTGTAATTTTGAAATGACTAAGGCCTGTCGCTAAACCATTCAGCTGAGTTGCTTTTTTTTATAAAAAAAAAATGGGTGTGTTCGCCAAGTGTATTTGTCTATTTTCAGGAATAGGCAGCTGCAGCTCATGGTATCTTAATAGCAGTGACTGGACTTTGATGTCGCAATAATAAACCTAGTAGTTTTAGTTCCATAATAATTCAGGCTTTAGAGAGACTGCAAATATTAGACCAAAGTTACTTTATTCCTCTATAATTATACATTGTATTACTAGATTGAAACTAACTATGCCCGTCTGCTTGCTGAATACACAAAAAGACGGGGATTCCCCTTCCTGTAGTTCAGAAGGCTTTTTATCTCTCACCAATTGCTACCACTAACCAACTTTGTTACTGCTGTTCTCTCAGTGTGTTCGCTTATTAAAAATTTGTATACTGACACTTTATCATTATATACTATGATATAATGCATTGTGGTGTCTTTTTTTTCTTTGTTAACTTGCACTTAGTTTTATAGCTGTCACAATAACAGACATTAAGTATATAAACCATTCTGCGAGTGATCAAATGCCTTTTTGTGCAATTGCGATACAGTTTTTTGTGTGGCATGAAAAAATGATTTTTTTTTTAAATAGATTTCAAATGTCAAAATTGATGTTTTACTCGGGCACTAATCCCAGACAGACAATTTTTTGGTAGTATTTGTTTCTGAGTAATTAGTTGTTGCATCTTTGTTTTTGTGAGCCATAGCATTTGTATTTAAAACAGCAAATGAAGGAAAGAAAGAAAAGTACTGCTCAGTCTGAAGCCAAAATGAAATATCATGAAAATGGCAAACATTTCTATTGTTCGCAACAGAACTAAAAAGTATTGGTATTTTGTGGGATAGCAAAATACCTTTTAATTCCATGCTCTTAAGTTCACTGGTTTATCTAAACTGAATGTTTTTCTCCTTCAGACTCCTCTTCATCTGGCAGTGATAACCAAGCAAGCGAACTTGGTGGACGTTTTGTTGAGAGCAGGGGCCGACCCCGCTGTCTTGGACCGTCACGGCCAAACGGCACTCCACCTCTGCTGTGAATATCAGCTGCTCGAATGCCTGTCTGTACTGCTGTCTTTCTCCTCATCCTCACCCTGCCTGGAGATCAGAAACTTTGAAGGTGAGCGGTGATGTGGACACCATATGCATGGAAGTTGTGTTGTATCACCACCTCTCTTAACAACATTCCCTAACTGGATGCTGTGACATGTGGTGACTACTTCATGTAGTTTCTGAAGCGACAAGTTTTGTGAATATTGATATTTTCTGTCATGTTCACTTACATGTGTTTCTTTAACATTGTGTTCAATAAGAATAATGATTTTCCAGGTAGGCAATCTATCTGTTAAAAATATACATTAAATATAGGCTAAAATTAATAAAATGGCAAACATTTATGGGATCTGTTCTGTCTGCCAAGTCTTCACTTTTCCAACCGTTTGTTATTAATGCAATTAGTTGTGGCACATACCATTTAGAGATATGTTGATCAGGATTCTTTGAGCTTGATATGAATCAGAGTCCTCAAGGAATAGGTGTTTACCCATACCAGATCCCAGTTTATTATGTAAATAAAACAAATGCTGTTTATATGCTTGACAGCTCAGCAGCTTTAAAGTATAGTAGCATAATTCACTAGATTTAATAAGTATAAGTGGTGAGTATTAGTCCACATGGGTGCAACCATTTTCCATTTAACTTATTAATGATGTTGTGCAGTGTTTGTTTTGTGTGACAGACTTTTATATTTTTACTGCTTATGTTTCTGAATTAACCTATATAACTACAATCGGCAATAAAATTGTGTCTTACCTTCTGGTGATGATATCTCTTAGCTGAACTCTAGGCTAACACCAACATGTTTCTTGTTTGTTTTTAAAATCGCATGATGATGATAGAATAACTTTTGTTGAAGGTTGAAATAATTTGGGGAAAACCCAGATCGGCTAAGTCAACAAAATAACATGCCTACCTATAATATACTTTTTATATGCTGTGCACCCAAAACAACTTTTGCTTTTATGCCGCCTGTTTAAACAGCAGTTGCACAGCTCTTTGGGGATTTTGGTGGAGGTTAAAGCAAACAACGAAACTTTTGAGAGTTGATTTAGTCTGGCAATCCAATTCCAATGATTTAAAAATATATTTAAATTATTGATGATGATTATGAACAGGATCTAGGATTAAGGGATTTTGTGGGCTCGTGTGTGCGCTTGTTTTTAAAATTGTACAGAACTTTTTCAGTGCTTCTTTTTTCTGTTTCCACATTTTATAAATTAGTTGCTGCCATAAAAACCTTTTTGTAGCATCAATATTTTAAACATCTGAAAGGCTTTGTTTCTACTTTTGAATTAAATGTTAATTCAATCTGATTTTAGTAGCCTTTTTTTAACTATTTGTATGTAGTGGCGTTTTTTTTGTGTGTTTTTAAGTCTGGCTCCATTTCCACGGCTGCTTGGTGCTCTCAGTATACCTGCTCTGAGTGTACCTGAAAAAAACAAAAAACACCCCTTCAAATGTGCTTTACAGTTTGTGGGGGGCTGTAAAAAAGGTCATTTTATTTTCAGGTGGGGTGTGGGAGCTTTAAGTTATGTAGGTGGGATGAGAACGTTTCCTTGCTCTGCGGTCTGTCAAGTCTTAATATTTGCACGGCACATAAGACATTGCTTGCATGACAGTTACTACAAGTCTAGGTAAATGGTATCATTTTGACACAGACTGTGTACACACATCATTACAATAGCACCATATCTGGCCACTTGCATTCATTAAAGCAGTGTTTGTGACTTAAATTCATGTTGTGTTTATATATATTTATATATATAATAAATATAGTAACTTGTACATTTTTAAAGATGGAATAGTGAACCAAGTGTTTCAGCCTGAATTTGTACTTGTTTATGTCCTCAGGTCTGAGTCCTCTTCATTTGGCTGTGCTGCAAGGCCATCGAAATTTGGCAAAAAAGCTGCTGGATGCAGGAGCAGACATCAATGCGATGGTCAGTCCCAGATCCACAAACTCTGTACTTTGGGTCAAACGGCATATAAAGGTCACCGAGTCATGTATCTTTGTTCTTTGACTATCATGTTGATGGTCGATTTTTGTTCTTCTTATCAGGACATCAAGAGTGGCCAGAGTCCTCTCATGCATGCCGTGGAAAGCAATAATGCAGATATGGTGCACTTCCTCATTGAGGTAATTATGCTTTGTGGTGACTGAAAGAAGTGGGGGGGAAGGTTGGTGACACAGCTACAGTGTCTGAAGAAAGTACCAAGCCCCTTGACTCTTTTCAGATGTAGAGTTGTTACAACCACAAACTTCAATGTGTTTTACTGGAATTTTAGGTGATGGAACAAAATTGTGAAGGGAAATGTAAATGATTCACGGTTTTAAAATAAAACTCATTTGCGTTCAGCCCCCTGAATCAGTGCTTTGTTCCACCAGATTTCATTTAAAATTACAACTGAGTGATTTAGAAGCAAAGATTTTTACCCATTCTTGTTTGCAAAACAATCCAGGCTTGGTGAGATTGGTTTGAGAATGTTAGTCCAAAGTTTTCTTTTCAAGTCTTGTTTCAGATTGACAGGGCCTTTCTAACGCATAGATATGCTGCGTTCCGAACATTTCCCTAACAGCCCTGGCTGAATGTTCAGGATTGTTTTTCCACTGGAAGGTGAACCTCCACTCCTATCAAGATTTTCATAGTCTAGCAAGTTTTTTGCTATGTATTTACCGCGACCACTCTTCTCATCTGACTCTCTCTTCCCTGTCCCTACTGAAAAAAAAAATCCCCACAACATGATTCTACCACTGCCATATTTCCTAATTGAGATGGTGTGTTTAGATTTGCAATGCTAGTTTTCTGACAAGCATTGTGCATGAAACCAGAAAGAAAAATTTAGACTTGTATGACTAAACCTTCTTAATGTTTGCACCGTCTCCTACCTGATTTGTGGTAAACTCAAACTTCTAGGACTTAGTTTCAGCAATGATATTCTCCTTGCCTCTCTTCCATAGAAGGCAGGTTTGTGGAGTACTAATCTAGTTGCCTGTCAACAGTTCTTTCACCTGAGCTATGGATTCCTGCAGCTCTTACAGAGCAAAATAACATTATTATTTTTGCTTTGATGTGTTTATATTTCGACAATTACTTATTGTTGTTTTAAATTCTTCCACAACTGTATCCCTTCCTGGTTAGCTTCTTGGTCTTTATGATGTTGGTTGTTGACGTTTTCTGAGGCATTCACGTTATTACTGTATTTTTACTGAAATCAAATTATCCACAAGCGGACTCTGCTAGAAGTGAACTAATTATTGGAAAGGTCATTTGCGCTACATTTTATTGAGGAATATCAGACTAAAGGGCTATGGATGCAGTCCTCTAATACACTTACCATATTTATTTGTAGCAACAACAAAAAAATTAACTAGGAATTATTTCCTTTTTTTTTATCAAAATGATGTGCTAGGTTGTTTGTCAGCTTAAATCTGAATACACATTTAAGTTTGTGGTTGTTATGTAGCTTAATTTAGAAAAGGTTAAATGGATATAAATTAGTTTTGAAGCTTTTCTTTTTACCTTATAGGGTTTTTGCTCATTTCCTTCTGGCTTATAGATGCATATTTCTAAGAAATGGGGGAAATGTTGTGGGACTGCCTTCATTCTGAGTTTACCTGCTGAGCGGTGCATATGAGGAGTTTTCTTTCCTGTTTTGATCACATTTCTTTTGAAACTACTCTCTCTACTTTATCTTGTTATGATCAAACCAACCTGTAGCAGGGCATTTTTATGTTGAGCATCATCTAGCCTGGTTTTCTTTATGAATCACAGTCTGTTGTTTCTCTCCGACAGAATGGCTGTGACGTCAACAGCCAGTCATACAGCGGGAACACCGCCCTGCACATCGCCTGTGGCCGAGGTCAGGTGGATACCGTCCGGCTGCTGCTGAAGAGCGGAGCAGACAGCAGTCTCAAGAACTACCACAATGATACGCCAGTGATGGTGGCCAAGAATAAAAAAGTAAGAAAATAACTGCATTTTTTTTAAACTCTGTTTTAAGATGGTTCATTGCTGCTTTTAGGAAAATCTCATTTCATGAAAGCAGGAAAACCCCCCGAGGGATCTCCAGTTGTGCGTTTGTTGACACTTTAATGTCTCACTATAATTTCAAGATGGAAAATCCCATCTATTCACTAAAGTTACATCAGAACAAACACAAACAATTGCAAAACCAAGTTGACTCAGCTCAGGTTAAAACGGTGGAAATAGGCTAGAGCCAAAAATGGAAGAATGCATGCATTCCTCCCTCTAGAGGCCAAATCTAAATAGTGCAGTGTTTTCTCCAGTTGTATTAATCTGTTTTTCTAAGTACTTATTCCAGTGTGTTGCACAAAGACTATAATAAGTTTTAAAATCTTCTGCAGATAACAGATGTGTTGCGAGGAAGAGGCTCCAAGCAGATCAGAGTTCAAGAGCAGCCTTGTGTGTCGGTCTCACCGCATCAGAGTTGCTATATGGAAAATGGTGAGAACATTTAACAAAGACAGTTGTGCGCAGTCACTAAAAATTCCTCAGTTCCTCATTTATTCCTTTTTCAATTTTTTTAGGATCCCCTTCTTCAAACCACAGTCGTGGATCTTCACCTCCAACAACGCCACACAGCTTCCTACCTAGTGCTTCCCAACCCCTAAAGACTTCGTCTGCACTATTCTAGCTCTGTGCAATATTTCCAGTGGATCTTTCAACTACCTCCACACAGCTAATCATCAAACTCAGGGCATTCAGCAAAGGATTTGCCTCATATGAGGCAAAATCGGAAAATATCAGCATTAGACTCAACACTGGACCACATCCCAAATGTGGCCTTCTCTGAGCTTTTATTACCTTGCCAGATGAGGCATGTCAAATCATACAGCTGCTGTTTTTGGACACTTATCTTGTGAATATAAAAATAAAACTTCCGGGTAATGCTGACATAAAAAAAATGAGGAGTTTCCTCTTTTCCAAGTCGGCATGAACAGAAATGGGAAACTGCATGTAAACAAGCTTGAATGTTGAAGTTGTTTTTTTTTTTTTTTGAGTTACTTGTACATATTTGTAAATTACATGAAAGAATTGTTAATTAAATCGGAATTCCTGTCTTTTTATTTTTGATACACATCAGAGCATAAACTGAACATAATAGGAAATGAAAGAGGCTTTATAGGACATACAGTGATACAAAGTATATTTGAAGATTCCAGTATTCCTTTTGTGAATGTTCCTTTCATTACAGACTGTATAAATAAACGAATCCCTCCATATTTAAGCAAGCGAGATTGGAAAGGGTATCTTGTTTCAGTGTTAGTGTTTGTATGCCTGTATATATTTTCCTATCTTGTCAAAAGTTATTGACTGTTTTTTTTATAAAGTTTGTTGAACAGTTTCAATTGTGTTGTAACTTTTTTTTTTTTGAAGTCTCCCCCCCATTTGTTTAAACTCCATCAAGTTTAAACCATCGACATACACACGCATGCAGGAGTGACTGCATGATGGGACTACAATTTTACACCTATATGATCTGGACTTTATATAGATTAAATGCTACCACCATTCAACACAATAAAATACAACTATTCATGAAAAGCAAAATTGTTTTGTTGAATAAAAACTGTATGTTCATGTTTTTTAGCAACTAGGCTACTGAAATCTGACAAAAATGGGCGCTGCAGCCACCAGCATCATCTGATGCTTCCAGAAACTTGATATTGTACTAAATCATTTTGTACTTTAATATTTTTAAGGTCACTGAATAACTAGTTTTACACAAAAACTATTTTTATTTGCATTTAACTCCTTTATCATTTGCTAAGAACTGTACATGGTGTCTATCTTTGAGGAGAGCAAATGCACAGGACATTCTAAATGGATTGCGTCCTCTCTCCCCAAGAAGATTACCTTCAGTTTTACAAGATTTAAACGGCTGACCTCTCTAAACACTCAGCAATAGTCAGGTTAGATTTGAACAAAGCTGATAAACACAGACTGCCAGCTGTCTTCACAGCATGTTTGCAAAAGGATTAACTCATTCAGAAACTCTTCTTCTGTCTTAATTTTTGTAATCTTTTTAAGGTCAGTGGCTAGACCAGGTTCTAGCAGTGCAATTAAACAAGACTACAGTTAAACATTTTCCCATCCCCATTAGATTCATGAGTTTACATTAATCTTATCCTAGTCACATTTTTCCCCCCTTTTGTATGAGAAAATACTTATGGTTGTGCCCATTTGGTACATTTAACAGTCTTTCATATTATGTTTACATTAGATGAAAATAATTATTTTGTACATTATCACTGTCATAAACAACAGTTTTTTCTTTGTCACCGTACAGCCATGTTCCTTACAGCTGTAAATAACATGCCCAAGACTGAATATGTGTCAAAATATGCTTGTATCAAATGCTGTCTGGCAAAGAAACAAGCAGCAGCAAACATAACAGAGCAGTCATATGAAAAAAAGTTGTACAAAATAGTTAGTAGCAATATAAGGATGAACGTGACTCAGGAGGTAGGAATCTGTCCTGAAAATGGTGGATTGCCAGTTCAAAGGTCTGGTTTGCTCATCTCAGTCGTTGTGTCCTTAGACACTTCGCACTGTTAAATGACTGTTAAATGTACCAAATGGGCACAACCATAAGTATTTTCTCTTGTTTACTGATGGTGGTCAGAGGGTGGCACCAATTGTACGCCAACTTTGTAGTGTAAAGTAATTTGGAGTCCTCAGACTTGAGGGTTATATAGATGCAGATCATTAATGATATAAGGTTAGGTAAAGATTGATTCATCCTCTTCAATCAGAGGTGGTTCCTTAACCTCACCTTGCACAGGCATGTTGGAAAATGGAGTTCAGTCTCAGGGATGGTTGGGGAGAAGATTGGAACCAGAATCTTATCTTGGTTGTTCACTGTTAAGGTGACCCTAAATGCCCTGTTTTTCCAGTGAAGGACATGCTGCTTCATACCATCGAACTCCCTCCACCAGTAGTAGTGCAGTGAGGGGAAACCACATATTCACCTCTGCAACAAGCTTTTGAAAGGGTGCAAGATTTCTATTTAAAAACACATTTAAATGTTGTGCTAAATTTAGATAACCACCATGCACAAGTGCTGATTTATTCAATACATCAGAATTAGTCTCTATTTTGATTTTAAAAAAATCTGCCATGAGGTTTTTGAATTGTATTTTATTTAAGTGGGACCCGCAATCCCTTGCTTTCTCTTGCTTTTATCCATGATTTTCTCACTTTGAAATAGTATTTTAAAAGAATGCTTACTCTATTTTACTCTTCTTACATGTACCTGTTTAAAATATTTTTATCACATTTTGTTATTATCAGTCTCAAACGTCTGGTATAAAAATTAGGCACCAAATGCAGAAATTAAAAATTTAGCTTTACAAGCTATGCAATTTCACAAGTGTGCTAAGGAACTTAAACTAGGCGTACCCTTGGAATGTCATTCAGTGGGACTCTGAAATAATCCAATGTTCAACGAATGAACCTTACCATACGTCAGCAACACTGAGCCCTCCCAGTCTATCTCTCTTAGCCAATCGCGATTTAAATAAAATATCCATCAGCCAATCCAAAAGTCAAAAGCGGAAAATGGGTGGGCGCTTGTGAAGTACGGTTCACGGACGTTGTCGCGAACTTTACCGGTTTGCAACTATCCCCCTGGACCCTGTTCGTCTTTGTGAGTAGCAGCATTATAATACTACATATGGGTGTTATAATTTGAGTGTGGCAGATAGTGTCTCTTTGCCAGCTCTAGTATTTTAACCAGCTTTGCTGGCCATTTGTAAAAGAAGACATCTCGTGGTTGCCTCCACATGGCTACCTAGCCAACTAGCTAACACCAACCATGTTACCTTACATTAGCCTTGGGAGATTAAATATCGTTTTCTGATAGTTTCCGCCATCTGTGTGTTAATCTTTATGTGTGCCCACTTTTAATAATGCCTCATACTGTAATGTGACATCTGTTCTTTTTACGCATCCGGTTTTTTTTGTAGAATTTGACCAGAGTGGGCCTTTGGTACAATTAGCCTGCCCTACTATTACAGCCAGTACAGTACAACAGGGTAGTGCTGCAGGCAGTGTAACGTGGGAATTGAATGGAAGTACAATTGTTGTTCAGAGCTTTTTTTGGAAGTATTAGCAACATTTTTCTGAGTTTCATATCTAAATAGTATATCTAATCTGAAGACACATTAGCAGAACTGTCATAGGACATTAAGATGATGTGTATAAGACATCTACCGTATTTTAAAGCTTGAAATCCAGGGTAGTTTATCCCTCATTGTCGAAGTAAAAATTTTGAGACTTTTTTCATTCTTGACAGGAGCATTTAAAACAAATGGTCTTTTAGCTCGTTTAGCTAACTGATTTTAAAATGTCTTGTCATGCTCCTTATTGTAGTAGAATATGATTATCTCATATTTAAAGCAGTGACAAAGAATAATCTACCTTGAAACAAAAAAATGTTCTTACATTATTTAAATGAATCATTATCCTTCAATTGAAAGAAAAAAATATTTCCAATTCCTGATGAAATTCGTTATTTCTTTTACCAATAGGCACACTGAAGCAATATCTCTCAGGCTATTTGGTTAATAAGAAACACACACACAAAAAAACTTAAGGTAAATCATTTAAACAAAGCACTCTGTAGCAAGCTCCAAATTTGACTCTAAAGGGAATGAAAAAAATGGATAACAAATGTTGTTCATGGCATTTTAATTTTATTAGTGAGAGTTTTTGAAACTGCAACCTATTGTTGCAAAACGTAAACAGCAACTACAGATCCATAGCTCACTGACGGTGCTTATTAACGCTTGTGTATATTCATAGATATTTAAATCTGTCAGTTCTGTTTTCTGTGTTTAAATACCACTGATACAAGCATCATGTTTTAAAACATTGTTTATTCCTTGCCTGTCTCTCTTGCAGTTTGTTACAGTCTTAGACCATGGGCAGTGTGTTGGCTGCTGCCTCACCCAGTCCGACCCCAGCTGTAGCTGGTGGTCAAGGGGTCCCGGGTTTGGTCTCTGTACCGCCCGGCTTCACCATGCCCCCAGTGTCTTCCGTCCTTCCAGGGTCCGACTCTGACCAGCAGAAAGCGGATGCAGATTCATCACTCCAGAACCCTGGCACATATGAGGAGTGTCACAGGAAATGTAAAGGTAACAAGGTCTAATGTCTTGACACATACATTTAGTAGTTTAATAGAAGTATATTAGTTTGGTCTAATTTTATTTAAAGTGGAAAAATATTTGTTTAAATAACCATTTCTGGTTGTTGTTGTTTTAGAGGTCTTTCCCATGCAGATGGAAGGGGTGAGGCTAGTAGTAAACAAGGGCTTAAGTAACCACTTCCAAGTCAGCCACACTATTACTCTCAGCACCCTGGGCGATTCTGGATATAGATTTGGTTCTACCTATGTTGGAAGTAAACAGACTGGACCAGCGGAGGTAATTAGTTTTGTTCCCTGTTATATTTTATTACATAATTCTGTTTGATATGCTGTAGTTTTTTCATTTTTTTTTTTTAAATAACATTTGTACATTATTTTGCTCTAAGTCTTTTCCGGTCATAGTTGGTGACATGGACAACACTGGCAGTCTGAATGCGCAGGTCATCCACCAGCTCACAAGTGCTGTACGCTCCAAAATAGCAATGCAGGTGTGTAAGACGGTTCGAGATTTGCTTTTATTTTGTGCATAAATTCTCACCCTGTCAATTAGATTTATCAGTTGTGTTGTTTTTGTTTGCTGTTGTAGACTCAGCAGCACAAGTTTGTCAACTGGCAGTGTGACTTTGAGTATCGCGGTCCAGATTTCACCTCTGCGGTGACTCTTGGAAACCCGGACGTACTTGTTGGATCTGGTATGTATTTGTTAGGATCAGGAAGGAAGTCCTTCAGAATGCAATGTGTATGATTAAAAACATTTCGAAACTAATGTATTTGCTAATGTGTCAATGCTGATGGTGAACTGCTGGCAACAACATTGCTAGAACATTTCAGACCAAAACAATTCTTACATTATTCTACCTTGCTACATAACAAAAAAAATGGGAAAATCCCCTTACATGCGACTCCCAAACCATAATAAAATAACAGTTAACAAAGAACATCTTATTGTTTAGTTTTTATCAGATTAAAAAAAAACTAAAAATGGACAAATGCGCTCTTCACAGCACTCAAACTAAAAAATGAGTGAACTGATAAAGGTCAG